>NW_026000119.1:6850263-6873962 GCF_001458135.2 Marmota marmota marmota | reverse complement strand
GAGTGAAACAAAATTGGAACAACACAAAATCATTATAATAGCCTCCTGAAATGTCCATCCGTCCTTTCTCCCTATCTGTTCCTCAGATGTGAGCGGTTTTTCTTCCATCTTACATCTCCAGGGACAGGCAACTTAAAACAAAAGTGAAACAAAATAACAAAAGAAGAATCTTAAAATGGCTACCCATCCTCTCGCCCTGCCCTCAGGGGCGAGCAGTTCACTTACCCTCAGTCGCTCCCCGTGCGAGCCACCAAATGCCACAGTCTGGCTGGGCACAATCAGAAGCCACTTGTCAAAAGAAACTAACTTTATTTTTAGAACCACACACGCCAAACAAAACAGCCTCTCAGGAAAAATCCTCAGAGCCTCAACTGCCACCACCGGCTTTCCACAAGCCTCTCTCTCCCCCACAAGCTTCTCTCCACCTCCCACAATCCTCCTGCTCTTGAGGCCGATTGGCTGGGTCACGTGGGCGGAGCCAAAAAAGTCCCCCAATGAGCAGCTCCGTGGTCTGAAAGGGCAGGGAAACAGCCCAATGAGCATCACCGCAGAGGAGCCAATCAGCTAGATGTTGCTGGGGCCGCTGTGAGCCAATCATCAGCCGGCAGCTGGAAGTTTGCTGGGGCCCCTTCGGCTGTGGCTCTCAACAGTAAGTTTGAAGCCAGCCTCAGCAATTTAATGAGGCCCTAAGCAATTTAGCAAGACCCTGTGTCAAAATTTAAAAAATTAAAAAGGCTGGGGATGTAGCTCAGTGATAAAGCATTCCTGGGTTCAATCCCCAGTACCCCCCTCCGCCCCTGCCAAAAAAAAAAAAAAACTAACCTTAAGTAACTTTGAGCAACTATGCCTGAGGGGTTCATTCCTTAATCCAAGGAACATGGCAAACCAACTGAGTTATGAAAGAGCAGTGAAACATCCAAAGTGGTGCTGGCGTTTTAGGAAGTGTCCTCTGCATGCCACAATACTGGGATGGCAGCCAAATAAGAAACAGAAGCTCCAGACTCTGAAGCAAAGTTTTCAGTTCTTTAAAAAACAACTACATCTGGTGGGTGGTGTAGCTCAGTGGTCAAGTGATGGCCCAGCATGCATGAAGACCTGGGTCCTGTGCCCAGCACTGCAAAAACAAAACAAAAACTACATCTAAGTGGCATAAGCTTATATTCAATCCAAAATGGGCCTCACTGGCATATAGTATAATTCCTGGATGAGCTAAGATTTGGAGAAATTTGAAATGTCATTCATTATATGACCTTAGGCAAATCATTTACCCACACCAAATTGTTGTTATTTTATGGAAAATAATAGTAATAATTATATTCGATTATTGACACAATACCCCTCCCAATATTTCTAAACTATTAAATAAACGTAAGAAAAATAACTTACTGGTCATCCCTTAATCTGGTCAAAGAATTTTTATCACTAAACTTGCTAAGATAACTTTTTGCAAGACTCTTATTTGGGGATCAACAGTTTACTCACTCTGATGAGGGAGTTGAACTCTATAATCTATAATAACCACCTGGATTTGGTGTTCTACCATTCTAGGCCTTATTAATTCTAGATTCCCTTTTCCTTCCTTGGACATTCCTTAATTCTGAGCATTTTACTGCTCACTCTGTCTCCCTTTAAATTTTGGCAAAGAAAATAACAATATTGGTAAAATAGAACAAAAGGTGTGTTCAGAAGAATATCACATATTCCTCAAATGGCACCATAAATGTAAGAGACAAGGTTTGGCAGGGCATGGTAGTCTTAGAACACAGACTCTGGCGTGAAGTGTGGTAGACTTTCAAAGAATATTCCACCCTAGCCTCTTGACCCTCTAATCTCAAGATTAACTATATTACCCATAAAGTATTGTGGACAATGTACTAAATGTTACCTATGAATATTAACCAATACCATTATCAGATAATCTTTATATATTGACAAGAAAATTCTCCTAAATTTGAAGGTACATTTATTTCAAGCAGAAGTTGATCCATTGTAATTTTAGATCAATAGAATACCCCTGGGGTAAACCTATTTTCAGGTCATCTTAATTGGGAAACTGAGACTGTAGTATCTATTCAGGGTTTTTATTTGGGAGGGCAGTATTTTTATTTATTTATTTTTATTTATTTATTTATTTATTTTTTGCAGTACGGGGTATTGAATCCAGGGACAGTGTACCTACCCCTTGTCTACATTCTTAGCCTTTTTTATTTTTATTATTATCATTTTTTAAAAAATTTTGAGACAGGGCCTTGTTGAATTGCTGAGGCTGCTTTGAACTGTCAGTTTTCCTGCCTGAGCCTCCTGAGCTGCTGGGATTGCAGGCATGCACCGCCTAACCCAGCCATTATCTGTTGGTAAATGCTTATTTAATCCACAGTCAGTGCTAGAACCCTTTCTGCTTTTACTCTCCTTAGTGTCTTTACCAGTGCTGTGGCTTTGATCCTTCACTGTCTTCCCAATTTTCAGTTCAGTTTCACCCTCACTCCTGTTTCCTGTTTTGTCACTATAGAGGCTGCTTGTTTGGCACCTTCCCCTTCCTCTTCAGAGCATGTCATCAACATTTCCAGTAGGGATGGGCAATACCACCAGCTTCTCTGGCTGCAGCTTTTCCTTTTCTTTTTTTTAACCTCCTTTGAACCTTCATAAGCTTCCTGTAATGACTATGTCTCTGTTTCAGCTATTTCAGTATTTCTGTGGCTTTTGATTTTGATCTGGATTCACATCTAGCCCAAACCATGTCAAACAAGTAGTTTGAGGTTTTTGCTGGAAGGTAATTTGAATTTGTTTACATGGCCACCAACTCCCAATTTAGATGTCCTGAGATTTCTGAAGTGGGGTGCGGCCTTTCCAGATTACCTTTCTCTTAGTATTGCTAAACTGTGCCACTAAGCAGGGATGGGCTACTTTGTTTATGAGCTAATACTGCTTCTTATAATTCTAAATAATCACTGCTGAATCAGGAGAATGAGGAAAGTCATTTCAGCAGAGCTGATGCAGAGTTAAAGTCAACCAAAGACACATATATAGCTACATTACGTGATACAACTTCATCAATAAGAGTAGTTACACACACATGCACATAACAAACATAAAAACACATGATTCTTTCATTGCAATCTTCTGCCATTTTCTACAAGGAAGCCATAAATATAAACTGGATATGAACAAAATAACTCAGTTGCTATAGCAGATGGGGAATAACCTCTCCTCCCCTTGCCATCTTCTTTCTTCTCCTTCTGTTATCTTTGTTTAGGTGAAAAGCAAAAGAATCAAATATTTCTCAAGCTGTTCTCAAATTATTGGGCTCTCTGGTGTGCATTCATTCATGCAACAAATATTCACTGAACACCTACTATGTTCCAGGTGCTCACAATACAGCTGTGTACAAAACACATCAGATCCCTGCCATCTGGAACGTTGTATTTAGGTGGGTGGTCACTTTTCAGAATCAGATAATCTACTTTGAAAACACCCAGTGTGATTTAAGATTCCAAGAGAACATGAGACAGGAGCAGACTGAGTTTATCACAAGCCCCAGACCAAATGCAATGCAGACCAGGGTATTGCTCATACTTCCTTCCTGTTTCTGTTGCTCAGAACTCACAGTAACACTTGAGGAGCTAGATCTTTCATTTCCCACCAAGCTAAGACTTTCACTTTTTTTTTTTCTTCTTCTCATCAAGTGAGAGGGCTCTTCCTACCTAACAATATTTCTTTCCAGCACTGGCAACAAAAAGCTACTTCCATCTCTTATTTCTCCTTGATTTTCTCCATGAGGCAGGATAGCTCCTCAGAGGGGCCTTCATTTGCTTGGTGGTAGTGATTATTAGACAGTCTGATATATTTACTGGAAAATGCCACCTGTTGAAGCCATCACCAAGTACTTAACTATTAAAGCCATCACCAAGTACTTAACTTTAGTCTTTTTTTATTCTTTTGATTTGTATATAAAGAACTAAGATTAGTCATGTATCTGCTACTCAAAGCTCTCATTCATTTGCATGTGATTAGATTTCAGTAAGCTACATATAGAAATAAAGCACTTTCCAAGTGTTTTTAATATTCTTATTGGAGTAAGGTTGTAAGATTTGAGTGTGCTTGGTTTTTGTTTATAGATAGTTATAGATCTAAACATCCAGAATTTTCTAAGATCTCTTACTGTTCTTGTTTTCAACTAAGAGAAATTGGAAAATAAAGATCGTGTGGGTATAAAATGAATACTTGGAATGTTCGTCATTTTTGAACTCTGTTTCTGTGGGCTTTTAACTTTTCCTAAGATGACTTCACCTAGAAGTAGTAGCTAAGACAAAGACTGAGCCAGAACCCTTTTTTCCTGTCTTTTTTTTTTTTTTTTTCAGTGCCAGGGATTGAACCCGGAGCCTCATGTTAAGCAAATGTTCTACCACTAAGCAACATCTCAAGCCCAGCCCAGATCCCTTCCTGTAAAACAGAGACAAGAGGCACAACAACCCATAATGAATGAAATCTGGACTGTCTTTGGCATCTTGTGTGGATAAAAAATAAAAAAGCTAATTTTGAGCACAAAGGAAATGAATAAAGCCACTTGTCGCTAAGAGAATAAATAGAAAACTACTGGAAGGCAGCATCATTTTCATGGCTGGACCCGCACCCTGCCTCATACTGGGAACAATACCCACCATATGGTTAGAGAGCCTGGCTCTTACCCAAGTGGCTCATACTCAGGTCTCCATTTGAGCAGGGTTGGAAGGAGGTGTAGAAAAGCAGTTGCATGACTGCCTGAGTTCAAGTACTATTTTCTATCATATATTTGCTATGTGCTTCCTTTTGTTCATTTTTTTTTTTTTTTTTTAGCAATATAGCCAATTAAACCCAGGACTTCACATGATCTAGGCAAGCACTCTACCACTAATCTACATCCCACACCCTTTTTAAAAATTTTTATTTTGAGACAGGGTCTCACTACATTGCTGAGACTGGCCTCAAACTTGCCATGCTCCTGCCTCAGCCCCTGAGTAGTGGGATTACAGAAGTGTTCCACCATGCCCCACTCAATGGGCATTCTTAATAACATGCTGAAGTACTGAATAACAGCACTTGCCTTATAGAGTTGTTATGGGCTTTTAAGGAGATAAACCATATAAAACATGCTGTTTAACTGGCACATAGTAAAAAATATCAGATACTTTTATTGTGGTGGTGGTGGTGGTGATGATGATGGTGATGATGATGATAGGTGTCTGGGGAAAGACAAGGCAGAGTGTACCTGAGTGGTTCAGTAGGTTTCTAGAAGTCAGGAGTCAGAAATGGGGAGCAGGCAGCAGGCTTCAAAAGGTGGTCGAAAAACTGCCAAGGCAAGCTGCCAGGGATTGTTAAGAAGGATACAGAGCAATGCCTATAAAACCAGAAGTGAGGCTAAACCTTTCCTTCTGTTGGACCAAAGAAGATATCGCCTGGATAGGTTCCAACTATACAAGGGTATAGACGTCAGCAGAGAAGATGTTGAACCTAACTAGCATTATTAAGGTCAAATGGGGCAAAGCTTTTTTTTTATGGTTTTCTATTTGTTTGTCTGGTTTGGAATATTCCCGGGAAGGAATGTTATGGTTTTTGCTCTCTTACTATCTGTCTTCTGTATAATGGAAGGAAAAATAGCACTCTAGTAACCCTCCAAAAAGCTATCCACATATATAATTAAACAAGGAGACCCTGTGAAGACTGATAGAAATGACAGAATTCATCCTACTATAACAGGAAAGTAACAAAGTCTCTTTCAAATATATTATGGTTGTATAAGTTATGAAATGTTTTATATGAAATGACCTATTTGAAAATTCTATTACCTAAAATTTATATAATTACCAAACCGATAATTAGAAAATGATAAGTTGCCAAAAAAATAGCTTAGTGTCTATTGTGTACAAGGTATTATTACATACTGACAAAACCATGCTAGTTTGTTGCTTTGTGAATATATTCACACTACTTAATGTCTGATAATCTTAATGTCATGATAATCTCCTGCTGGGACTGTGGTAGCATTTATGAATAAATAAATAAATTTATAGCTTTTAAAACCTAGAAGGAGTCTTCAAAAATAATGAAAATCAGTGTCCTAGGTTTTCCTTAAAATGTTAATGCCCTAAAGAAATTTTGAGGTTTTAAATTATCTTAAAATTATCTTATAAGAAGGATCACTTAGGGGTTGGGGCTGTGGTTGTGGCTCAGTGGTAGAGTGCTTGCCTAGCACATGCGAGGCACTGGGTTCAATCCTCAGCACCACATAAAATATTTATGCCCATGGAATATTATGCCCATGGAATCCTCCATATTATAAGACTTTACTCATTCTAGCAATATTTAGGAAGTATAAAATAGGCATTGAGATAACACAGCAACTAATTCAAATGAATGGCATGAGTCAGTTATCAGTGAGATAATATCAACAAGGCATCTAAAGAAATAAAGTGCAGCAATTGACTGATTGATTATTTGTTTCCAAATGAAAAATATTTTCTGAATTCTGCTGAAGCTCTTCTTGGACTGGACAAATGGTAAAACGGAAAGAAGTGGCAATGTGCTTTTTGGTTGTTATTGTTCTGTACGGGCTCATGGGGAAAGTCCTATAATATTTTCAGTTGGTTGCTATGGAGGTGGCCAGCAGCGAGCCCAGATAAATTTGGACTGACATTGCCATGGGATGATACAACAGCAGCAATTAGTAGACAGCCGAGTGTCAGAATTGTACAGCACAGGAACAGTAACACAGGAGGACCACAACAAAATGTGACAAATTGAACATCACAAGGTCCACATAGGAAAAGGATGTTTTGAAACTCCAGAAGGTGTTTACAATCACCAGTGAATGAGCTCTGAGCAGTGTTTTCCCATATAGCCAACCATCAGCAAAGATCCCAACGGGAGCAATTTACCTAAGCGTTGTAGTCAGGGCACAAAGGGAAGGGAACTACAGCTAAACTATTTTGGGATTAAGCTGAGCTTGGAAATAACTTTGAAAACTTGTGTTTGTGCTCGTGAGATTTCTAGAGCTGTCAGTCAGGTCTTCACTGTAGAACTTTTGAAAGTGACCAGATCAATTGGAAAGGGTTAAAGAGCTAGTTGCCTTAAATTTTGTTTAAATAGACAATGAAGGAACGATGACGGTTGTGTTCTGACGGTTGTGTTCGCTATTCTCTTCTATGGCTCTGGATAGAATTTTTTTTTTTTCCTGTTCAGAGCTTCCTGCTTGGTGTTTGTCTAAGCAGGGAGGAAAGCCATCATTCAAACTCTGCAACAACAGACTGCAAGCTAAGGCTTTTCTGCACTTTGTTTAATTTTCCTGAAATGTCCCCTTTTCCAGAAATGATTTATTGGTGACCTAGCATGTTTTTCATCTTACTCAACACTCCCCCAGGGACATAGTTAAAACACCACTTAGCTATAATTCTCCTGGGTGGGGAAGTGGCGGGTGGTGGCAATGAAACCAAAGCACAGATTTGAGCAACTGTGGGCTGTTGACTTTGTGCTAGCCTTTCATAAAGGGAGCCCTCAGAACACCACGGCCGCTCAGCAAACAGTGTGCATTTCATCCAAGCCTGGCTGGCCTTGCACTTGCCTTTCTTCAGACTAGAATGATCCTAACCAGCAATGTCTTTGTGTCATGATGCAGAAAGTTGGCAAGTGCACACGAGCATAATGCTGAAGTATAACTTCTGGGTGGGGGAGGGAATCAGAAGTAAAGCTCTGCACAATGGCTGCTAGTTCTCTCTTATGGTGTTTGTTCCAGCAGAGGTCAATCATTGTGCATTGTCTCTGAGGGAGTGAATGCAGCATATTATTTTGGGGGAAAAAAAATTAGAGTTCTTTTTGATGTTAAAGTATACAGAAAATAGAAGCTCTCCATACTTGATTTCTTTGCTTTTATTTAAATCTCTCCAAAAGCATTCTTCTATGACAAGGAAAATGGCATTGATAGGTCTCCAAAGATGAAACTGTTTTCATGATGGAAATAGTCGATATCAAATCCACTAGAATGACTAGGATATGTTACCAAAGTTTAGAAAATTTCTTGTATGCAGTGAAACTTGTTGATTGTCCATTTAGCAAAATATCTTCTCCTTTGTTCCTAAAAGAACCTCAGTTTTGTTTTCCTCCCACCTAGCCATGTACCTGGGAAAGGCTCATTACAGTTCCAGAGAAGAATCAAATTGGTCTGGGTAACACCAGCCATCTGTCAACAATAGACTCAGGAATGGACATAGAATTTATTTCTGGCCAATAAGATGTAAGCAGAAATTTACTGGAAGATGATAGATGTTATCCCTTGCCACTCAGAAAACCACAGGGATCCAATCTTTATCCCCTTAGATGGGGGTAAGGAACCACATAAACCCAGTTGCCCTTATAGTCATCCTGTATCTACAAGCCACCCCATATCCACAAGAGGTACAAAATTGAGGCTAGCACTGTGGATCCTTGTAATGTAACTGAGTCAGTGAATTAACCAATACATTTCTTTATTGTTTAAGCCATTTAAGTCCAATTTATGTTACTGAAATTTAAAGGAATGTTAAAGGCCTTCTTCTTCTTTTTTGGTTCTGGGGATTGAATCCAGGGGCACTTGACCGCTGAGCCACATCCCTGGCACATTTTTATTTTCTATTTTGAGACATGGTCTTACTACATTGCTCAGAAGCTCACTAAATTGCTGAGGCTGGCTTTGAACTCATGACCCTCCTGCTTCAGCCTTCGTGAGTCCCTAGGCTTACCAGCAGGCACCACCACCCCCAGTTTAAAGGCATCCTTTCAATGAAGAGTCATTCTGTCAGCTAATCCTCATCCTGTACATCTCTTAGTTTTGCTCTATTCTCTTCTTTTTCACATCCGAACTCCAACCTTTGCCTGACTTACACTGTCCACACTCTGTTCACCCCTTGCTCTCCAAACTCTTCTCTCTATTTCATTCTTTTGACATCTTCTAACAGTGGAGCCATAGGTATGCCTTGGCCAGGATTAAAGAGAAAAATCTGGCTCCCGGTGTAGCTCAGTGGTCGAGCATATGCTTAGCATGAGTGAGGCCTTGGTTCAATGCTAGAACTACTACCACCACCACAACAAAAGGACCACCACTGACTATAACTGGAGAAAGTAGTGTTTTGCCCCTTTGCCCTCCTTTGTACTTTGGATGTCAACACTATTCACCTCTTAGCAACTCCTTTTACTGAACCGCCACATATAATGAGAACTCTTGTGTGCCCTGAGACATTCACCCAAAAACTATATTTTCAAGCTGGGCATAGTGGCATCTCCATCTATAATCCCAGCTACACAGGAGGCTGAGGCAAAAGGATTGCTGGGTTCCAAGAGTTTGAAGGAAGCCTGTTAGGATAATGAAACCCTGGCTCTTAAAAATAAAACAAAAATACCTTGTGTTTTCAATGAAGTGCTGTAACCCAGTAGCTTTCAAAGCTTTTTTTAAAACAACAATCCACATTAAGTATCAACACTCAGCATACACATAAGAGACACATTAACACTACAACAAAAAATGTCAGAAAAAGTGCCATTAACTATCTGTGAAGGCTTCTGACATTTTCAATTCTCTTATATTTCATTTTTAAAAAGGTCTTGTCTCTATTTACTAAGTTGATTTCGTGGATGGTTGGGGATATCAAAAAAAGTTCCTTAACCCACAGCAGATACTCTATTGGTTATGGGATGAATTTGCAAGGAAGTCTTTGAGGAAAATTAAAGTCTTACTTAAACTTGCATAAAATAGCAGCTAGCACAGACCGGAAATGGTTCTGTCTACATTAGCTTATATGTACTTTTTTTTCCTGAGAAAATAAAGAGTGAATGAGAGCAAATGAATTCTGACACCTGCAATGGTCATAGTAGTTTCAGGAGATCTTTCTAAAGTGACAAATATGTTTAAGAAACACCATCATAGTTACTTTTGAAAGGTAGAGATGTTTGCAGAGGCAATTTATTGATTATATTTTTATGTTTAACATTTTTAGAGCCTACTAGATATATTTGCTTGATAATTAATTTGGTAGCTATGCTACTTTTTTAAGAGCCAGAAATGACATTATCTGTAAGTACCATTTTTATACTTTTGGACTGTGGTCAAAATGTGTTGGCTTTCTTGTTGATAAAGAGTCATTATCAGCTATAACCACTCTTACAGCCCATACCAGGCAGAGGCCACACATATAAATTCCATAGAATGTTTGAAAATCACCATATCTTGAAAGCTCTGTACAAACTGTAAAGAACTATACAAAGTATCACTACTTTGCATTTTTAAAATATGAAACTATCTCTCACTGAAGAAGTCACTCATGAATTGTGAATCTTGGATGAAATTTTATGTTTCCATTAATGGTGCTGAGTCCTGTGAACTTTTTTCTTGCAAATAATTGATACACACACACACACACACACACACACACATATATATATATTCATATACATACATGTATATATGCACATATACATTTGATTGTTTTTAAAACATTTTTTAGTTATTGATGGACCTTTAATTAATTAATTAATTAATATGTGGTGTTGAGGATTGAACCCAGTGCCTCCTCACACATGCTAGGTGAGTGCTCTATCACTGAGCCATAACCCCAGCCCTATACATTTGATTTTTAAGCCTGTATTTAATACACATATATCTGTAATTATAGTGTAAAATATTCAAAATTGTTGGGAGCCAAGTTCAATGATATGGTATAGACTTTGTAGTTAAGACAGGTTTTGGAGATGAAAAGAAAAATGTGGTTATGCCTCTTATTAGCTCTATGAATTTGGTCTTCTAAAGTGTGACCTTCCTCATCTGTAAAATGGGGATAATATGATTTGCCTCACAGGGATATTATAGCATTGAGTTTATCTCTATTCTTCAAATTAATATGATTCACTAATGGGTCATGATTACAAAAATAGACTTTAACCCACAGCAGAAACCCTGATATTAGTAATTATGACCATGTAGCAAATTTGCAATGTGTGTGTGTGTGTGTGCATATATAAAATAGTTAGCTCAGCTGGGCGCAATGGTACATGCCTATAATTCCAGCAGCTTGGGAGGCTGAGTCAGGAGGATTGCGGGTTCAAAGCCAGCCTCAGCGACTCAGTGAGACTCTGTCTCTAATAAAATATTAAAAAGGGCTGGGGAAGTGGCTCAGTGGTTGAGTGTCCCTGAGTTCAATCCCTGGTACCAAAACAAAATAACAACAACAAGAAAAACACTTAGCTCAATAAATGGTAGCTATTATCAAAAACTAATGATGATACTGATATCTTTATATCATAGCTCCTTCATTGTGAATAAATGCAGAGATCTAAGACTTGACACTTCCTGCTTTCTCTTTAGTATGGGAATGTTTCTCCACTGCTTCCCAGACCCATGTGTCCACCTAGAGATGTATGTCATAAGCCATTATGCATAAAATATGAAATAATGCTGCAAAACAAGTTTATAAATCTCTGGTGTGTGTGTGTGTGTGTGTGTGTGTGTGTGTGTGTGTCCGTGGGTTCAGAGTACTTGTCTCTTTTCTTGCTGAAGAAACTTCTTTAAAAATAAATACACTGAAAAATAATGACAGGAAATTTCACAAAATCAAAAGAGGATGTCAGGAAGTACAGGATGTGAGACTGTTTTCATTTCCTTCAGTGTTTTTCTTACTAATCATATATATTTATAACTTGAAGAAACAGAAAATTTCACTCTTCCTTCTCCTTAAGTTCCAGTTTATAAAATTAAAAAACTGCCTCCCCCATGCTTGGGTCTATCTTTTATTTTTATTTTTTTTTGTTGTTTGTTTGCTTGTTTATTTGGGTTTGAGTTTAGATTTTTGTTTGTTTTTGCAGTGCTGAGGTTCAACTCAGGGCTAGGCAAACACTCTACCACTGAGCCACAGCCCCTGCTTAAT
Organism: Marmota marmota marmota; assembly: GCF_001458135.2. Classification (NCBI taxonomy): domain Eukaryota; kingdom Metazoa; phylum Chordata; class Mammalia; order Rodentia; family Sciuridae; genus Marmota; species Marmota marmota. The sequence continues at coordinate 6,862,041 of NW_026000119.1, read as the reverse complement.
ACTTTCTGTGTTGTTTTCCTGCAGCAAGTAAGTCTCTGATCCTACAGTATTGATCATCTGAATAGAACGTTTGTCACATTCATCCTCACTCATCAGTTTATACTAACTGTCAGGCATTTCATGCCAATATGAAAAATATACAAAAGTAAAGTAACTTGAGATAGCAATAGATAAGGAAAGAGATGGTTTTTTGTTTGGTTTTTAATTCTGATTGTCACTTCATTTCCATATAGCTTTCAAACTCTGGGAATTGGGAAAATTAAAACATGCTCAAAACTGAAAATCCACTTTCCCCTCTAAGAACTGAGGCTACAAAAACATCACTACTTCCAATGCCTTTGCGGTCATGTGAATGAAAGACAGTCTATATTTTTCCATATGCACAGGAAAATGAGCATATTGCCTACAGCTTTTTCTCCATGAAATGGGGATCTACATCCTGTGGTAGTTACTGAGCAGCACATTTCCTCTCCAACATCGAAACAGTTCATCTGCAAACAGATTTCCAGAGCGCCTATTTGGCTGGAAGCCAAAATAAACAATAAATTGCTTTGCAGTCATTTGCTTTGTTGAATAGATCAATGCGTCAGGTTGTGGGTCGGCTTCTCTTTTATTACTGTACTTGACTTACTAATACCTTTGACTCAAAGAATAAAGTGCAGTCCATCTTTTAAAAGTTTATGATCTAAGTCACACAGTTCAAAAGGCCATAATGTAGCTCCATACAAGGAGCTTCCATTCAAGAGGCAGGAAGTTACTTCCTATTAAAAGCAGGTTCTCCATTACTTCTTAATAAAATTCTCTTGGAAAATATTTATGGAAGACATATGTTGTTTGAATCTGCCCAGCATTTCTTCCTTTGGGAAACCACTATTCCCACTTCTACATGGTCTTAGAGGAGACTGCCAATCAAGATACCTCACCCCTTCTCCAATCATACTGGTAACATAGGACATAGATCTGGCCAATTCTAAAATTCTCCCTTCCTGAAACTGAAATACTGAAATGGAGCTAGATAATCTTTCTTTCTCCTGAGATGCTAAACTAAAATAGGAGATCCCAGAGCTACCAGCTGCCATCTTCGTCATGCATGAAGGAAGAGGAGGAGGCCCAGCGGCAGGAGAGAATGACAGAAAGGAGGAGGAGGAGGAAGAGGAGGAGGAAGAGAAGATGACAATAGAAAGGAAGGGGTCAGGGGAAAGGGGAAGAAGAGTAGAAGGGGGAGGAAGGAAAGCAGCTTAATCTAACCTTAGTGGAGCCATGATTGAAGGCAGCTGATTCCTGAACTTCCTAGACACTTATGTCAAAAGACAAAATTACAACAATTTCATTTAATGAGCTTAATTGGCTTTATTTTCAATTCTAGAATTGGGCAACACTTCATTCCACAAAATAGAATAAATATTCCCATGGGCTGAGAAGAAGAGGTCAGCTTTAAAGACAGAGAAATACTGAAAAAAAGCAGAAACAAAAGAAGAAAAAAATGCAAATAAATTAGTTATTTCAATGTTACTTTCCTTGTAAGGCAGGGACACACAGACAGAATAATGGGAAAACAACTCATTAGTCACCATCAGGTTACTTCAGGTTACCCTTTTTGTGAAAAAAAGTAAGGCAGAGGGAACTTTATTATCATGCCAGTTGAAACTGGCTGTTTGGAAAATTTGGTTGTTATCTCCCTAATCCCAGCTTCTTGGAAGTTCAGATAAACAGTTTAGCTTCAACTTGGTGATATAAAACTTTAGCAGAGTGACTCCATTTTGACTTGTAACCTGGTCTGTTGAGACCTAGCTCAGAAGCTTAGACCAAAATAATGAACTTCTATAATTTTTATGTGACACTTGAGTCAATCAAATTCCTTCTCTGTTTAAGCTAGTTTAAAAGAGAGATCTGCAAGCCAGAGAAGTCTAACTAATAAAGTAATTGTTCATTCATTTAGTCATTCAATAAATATTTATTGCATAGCTATGATATGGCAAGCATTCAGTGAACATAGAGGGGACAGTGGAGACCTAGTCCTTGTCCTTGATAAAAGAAAAAGTTCTGGGCTGGGGCTGGGGCTCAGCGGTAGAGGGCTCGCCTAGCACGTGCGAGGATCTGAGTTCAATCCTCAGCACCACATAAAAATAAATAAATAAAGGTATTGTGTCCAACTACAACTAAAAAAAAAAAAAAAGTTTAATAGCAAAACCCAGAGGGTGGAGGGTGCAGAGGATCAGAGACAAGAATAACAGCTATGGGGAAACCAACATGAAGACCTGTTTTTCTTGAAACCTTGACTCAAATCCCATTCCATCATGCCACAGAGCCACCCCACCCAGTGTGTATGTAAACTTTCAGGACAATTAATTCCTATGAATCCTTCTGGAGGAAGGAGGGACTTTATAGATTGCCCTTTTCTCCCTCAGCTTTCTCCACTCCACATTATCCTGTCTCCTTATTTATAGACAATGTAGGTTACAGTGCTTCCCTTCCCCAAAGTTTAGAAAAAGTGCTCTTAGCTCTGGTTCTGCTTTCCAACTGCTGCACAGCTTGGCTGCTGGAAGTTATAGAAACTTGTTTCAGGACCTGGCCCTTTATTCTTCTGGGTAGCATCTGTATGATTCAATAAACCCTTTAATTTCATCCCTTAGTGTCTAGCATCCCTTGATTTAGTAACTTCACTGAGCTGGTTAAGGAACCGAACACACACCCACACACACATACACACACACAAATTGAATAGAGTTACCAGAATCAAATTCTTGGGTTCCTGCTACTCATGTACCAATATTCAGATATTCAGGAGACAAGAATTGGTGGGAATATATCAGGTTTATTCAAGACAGGCCCTGAAGAAGATAGAGGGGCTAGTTCCTCAAAGCTCTATATTCTTGGGCTCAGGACTATGGAGGGCTTTTATGGGGGAGGGAAAGAAGGCCGTGAGGCTGCTAGGTTGGTGGATCCTTGCCTAGTTGGCAATGTGTCTTCTTCAGGACATTGCAATTACCTTCACCTCCTGGGGACAACTCCCGTATTTCAGACACACATACTTTTCTTCTGCAAGTTAACTTACATGCTTTGTGTTAGTTGACAAAAAAAAAAAAGGAAAATAAGAAAAAACAGAAAAGAAATTCTACCTATTATAGAACCATCTAGGTGAGAATTCTCTTCAAACAAAGGATTAGAGAGGGATAGAAGCAAAAAAAGAGGGGCAAAAAACAATTTCAAGGGAACCCCCCTAATATATGTACTCCATTTTTCATGCTATGGAAGAAGAGTAAAGTATTGAGAAATAATATTAGTGAAGAACCAGATAGTCATATCATTAGAATAGTACAGAAAATGGAGTGCATGAATTGTGAGCGTTCCCTGGAAGAATTTATCTTCTCTCTGGCCAGGAGCTGAGCAGCTTTCTTCCACAATGTCCTTTCCCCATGATGTTCTACATAACCTCAGGCCCAGAGTAATAGAGTCAGCCAACCAAGAACCCATGAGCCAAAATAAACCTCTCCTCTTCCAAGTTGTTTGTGTCAGGTATTTTGGTGACAGCAACAAAAAATTGATTAATGACCCAGCACATGTGAGTCGCTGGGTTTGATCCCCAGCACTGCAACAACAGGCAAAAAGGCAGCACAGTGGAAACAGAGAAAGCTGTGTTCATGATCAGAACACCAGGATCAAATTCTGCTCACTAAAGAGGTAATAAATGCCTTGCTCTTGGAGGAGTATAAAAGAAATCAAATGATAAAGTATGCTTGATGTGCATTTGAAAAGGAGAGTGTGGTATAAAATCTAGTGAAGAGGAAGGGTGGCAGGACACCTGACATACCCAGTTAGGAAGCCTGGGCACTGCCCATCATCGGGAAACATGGAAGAGGCCAAAGCAGGAAAACTGGAGTAGGTTAATGACCTAATTGCGATGGATAAGAGCATTGTTTGCATACCTAAGAACATACAATACTCTTTTATATGTATCTTATTCTTCGATATATGTTTAAGTACTTTTTTTTTTTTTTTTAGTACTAGGGATTTAACTCGGGGCACTCAACCACTGAGCCACATTCCCAGCCCTATTTTGTATTTTATTTAGAGACAGGGTCTCACTGATTTGCTAAGCACCTCACTGTTGCTGAGACTGGCTTTGAACTCATGATCCTCCTGATTTAGCCTCCCGAGCTGCTAGGATTACAGGCCTGCACCACCACGCCCGACTGGGTAAGTATATTTTAACTGAAATAATAGCTATCAATGATATTTAAGATTATAACAGTTTTTTAAAACTGCTTAAGGTATTTTTTTTTCATTTCCCACAAGGATTTTATGCCCTCCTTATAAGACATTTTAGATCATTTTTAAAGGAAAATTGCAAAGAAGGAGATACTATCATTTCCCTAACCTTTGAAAATCCAATTATAAAAATTATGCACTAGTATTGAGAAAAAATCAAATTAGTTGAGAAAGGTTTAATGTAAAAAGTCCTCCGTATCCACCCCTACCCTCCTTGTCCAAATATAACGAATCTTAGTTTACTCTGAATGCTTCTTCTACAGTTTTCTTTATCTGCATATGGGAGCCAGTCTTGAAAGCTGAGCAGTAGTCATTTGGCAGTCACCAAAGGGAAGGGTTGTTTCTACAAGTGGAGAAAGAACATTGTATGTACTGTCGTGGGTGTGATTGATTTTGAATCCAAATGCGTACAGTTCTCTCTGAATTAAGTGTGATTTGGCCTGAGATCACATTGGTCATCAGGAAAAATATTCCTTAGCATTTGTCTAAGGAGCTTTCTCTTCCCCTCCATGGGTCAAACAAACATCCTCGAATTATGTTAGTGCAGGAAAAGGGAATAAAAATATGAGTTTGCTTCTTTGGCTATATGCTGCTCTCTGCCACCCTAGGAAGGCTCAGTGGTCCACTTCACTGACCACAGACTAGCCATGCCCCCATCCACATCAGCATGCCACTGAGTTCCTCTTTCTTCTCTCTCATAGCCTCAGCCTTAACCTAGGAAGGGTCCTTCCTTTTTTTTTTTTAATCCCTGTCTGGAAGATCCCATGATGTTGGCCTTTTCTGAAGAAAGAAAAGTATGCTAATATTTTGTTCAGTTCTTTCATAGTTCCCCTTTTTATAAGAAGGGACTAAAAAGCATGACCCACTTGGAAAACTAGTATTTCAACCGGGCAGAAGTGTTCAGTGGAGGATAGTGTGAGCTGAAGTTTCTCGAAGAAGTGGCATCTATATTAAAGATCCTGAAGATCCTGAAGACTGCTTGACCTTGCCTGACTAGAACATCCTGATTGTGGAGAGATGAACTGTTATAGGTGGAAAGCCAAAATTATCTCAGACTAGTTTAGGCCCTTTAAATAGTCAATGACTTTAACTTTTATACCTGACCTAACATTCTTATAACTAATAGATAACCCTCCTAGAATGTATCACTCAGCTTGGCAAACTTCTAGGCTCCACCAGCCTAAGAATGCTGTAACATCTGAAACCTACAGAAGTCAGGTCCCTGCCTTGCTGTAGCCCCCCTACCTGATCCTCCCACCAATATCGTAGGTGAACGTTTTGATCTGTGACTTTCTTCCGTGCTGTGACTATGAAAGTTCATGTAACCTATGGTTCCATGGTGGAACATGTCCTTCAGGGTTCCCGGGCTAAAATCACTTATATTTGACTCAGAATAAACTATTTTCTTACTTCCTGTAAAGTCGACCATGGGAAACAAGTGCATAGGGTATGACTGAAAGGGGTGGGCTTTTCTAATGAGTTTGCATTTATCTAGGCAGTGAAGGGAGGGAATCATTTCAGGCTTTAAAGAAGCTGTGGCAGAATTGGTTTTCCTTTGATGCCAGCAGGTAGAGTGAGTTGGAAGGAGTCAGAGCTGGAGACAGTGGTACCTATTAGGAGGCTGTGGCAAGAGCTCAAGAAGAGCCACCATGGGCCCAGCATCTTAATTCCCTTTTGTATCTGAGGGAATGACCCCTTTGGGGAATCATCAGCCAATCTACTACTGTAAGAGACCAAAAGGTCCAATATGTACATTTCTAGCCTTCCTTGTTGCTGGAGCTAAGACTTAGATGATAATTCATTTTGGCATTGCTGATGGCAACAACAATGATCTGGGGCCAGAAATGATGGCAAACAGCCCATGGTAAGACACCCAGGGCTGTGGTGGCAGCAGAGATGTCTTTGATGCAGTGGTTCAATATGGTGCATTTGTCTGTGGTTCTGGCTGTCTGAATTCCCTTTTCCTGCGCATTTTCCAAGATTAACTCTTCATGTCTCTGAGCAATTTTCATTCGATCTGAGAGTAAGGCAGAGTTATTATTCTCATTAAAAAAGTAAAATAAAACTCTGAAATTAAGTGACTTGCTTAAGATCAAAAGCTAGTAATCGGCATACCCAGGGTGGGATCCAAGTCTTTGCAATGGAGCTCAGTACTCTTTATAGTCTTTATACCATCCCTTGCTTATCAAATGTGGTAACTCATAATCCCTGGCACATATAGCAAAATGAAGGGAAATGCTAGAAGCTATAATTTATTCCTGGCACAGGTTTCTAGACTATATAGAAACATTATTTAAAATTAAGTTATTTGAAACAGGGGGTGTAGCTCAGTGGTAGGTTGTTTGCCTAGCACATGCAAGGCCCTGAGTTTGATTCCCAGCACCACCCCCACCCCCCACACACACCCTCCCCCCCAAAAAATTAAAAATATATGCAATGGAGTAAAATGCAAAATCTAGGTATAATTAGTAATTCAAATAAACTTTACCTTTTTAGGAGTTGAGCATCTAGATTCCCCAGGGATACAATCATTCTTCTCTGCAGTGTTTACTTTGGTACAAATGTATGAGAAGTCCTGAAATGAAACATTGGCCAGTTCCTAGGCTAGTTTTACAATTTGCTAAATGTCCCCGTTTAATTTAGTAAACATCAGTTTTAACCCTGCGTATCTGATCTATGAGTACATATGTAATAGCCTCATCCATTTATGTTATTAAAACCCAGAAGTCCAGAACATCTTAATAAATGTACAATAAAATTTGTCTGACTAAAGATTGGTAGAGATACAGCTGCTAGCCAATGCTGCTAAAGATATATGAAACACTCCATTAAATACCAACTGAAAAAGAGATAAAATGTATGCTGTTTCCCTGATCTGCATGTTGTACTGAAATGACTCTTTTGTCATCTGGTGAGAATTATGAACAGTGATTTCATAGTGAGGAAACAAACTCATGATTCAATGAAAGGGTAAGGTAATGAATCATAATCATTCTAAATTATAGTTATTAAAATTCTATAAATTCAAAACACTTTAATTCTATATCTTGGGCAATGAGTCCATTCTGAGCAACATTGACCAAACAATATTATTTTCAGGATGTTGTAAGTATACCAGGTTCCATCTGATCATAAAATAAATGTTTCTCTATATTATTATATGTGGCCATTTATTTGTTCCGCTATTCATTCAGGTACTTTGCCAGGCAAAGATAAATACTGCAGTGTCAAGTAAATGACATAATTTGATGTGATATATTAACAATATAAATACTTACAAGGCATATTTTAGGGATAAAAAACTAAATTCAACCTATAAACTTCACTGAGGGATTAATACTTCTACTGAATTTTTCTTTTTCTTCTTCTCCTTCTTCTTCTTTTGGTGTTGGGGATTGAACCACCCTTTGCGCATGGTAAGCAAGCACTCCTCCACTGAGCTGCACTCCCCTCGGCCTCCTTATACTGGACCTTACAGGATGAATCTGAGAATAATAGTGGATAACATGTGGGGAAAGTAAGCAGAGGACAGTATTTTAGATGAAGGGAGTTGCACGTGTGAAAACATAGGGAAGAAATTAGCTTAATAAATTCAAAGAACTATAAGTACTTTTGTGTTCATGGAACCTAACATTGAAAAGCTGTGGTTTTAGATGAAGTTAGGCTACTTTAGGAGACAGATCATGAAAGATACTAAGTAGTTATGCTATATGGGGTTGATTTAAGGGATGTGAAGAAGACAGTAAAATATCTCAGAAAAGAGCATTGCAAAGCTGGGCATGGTGATGCACACTTGTAATCACAGTGGCTCAAGAGGCTGAGGCAAGAGGATTGTAAGTTCAAAGCCAGTCTCAGCAACAGTGAGGAGCTAGGCAACTCAGTGAGACCCTGTCTCTAAATAAAATACAAAATAGTCTGGGGATGAGGCTCAGTTGTTGGGTGGCCCTGAGTTCAATCCCTGACACCGCCCCCCACAAAAAAAAAAAAAGAAAGAAAGAAAGAAAAAGAGCATTGCAAGGCAATATTTATCCTTTAGAAAAAGATAGTGTGGAAAACAGCTTGAAGAGGAAAAAGACAAATACAGAGAGTCCTGGTGAGAAAAAACCATGATATGTGTAAATAGAGACAAAGAACATCTTAATAAATATACAATAAAATGTGTCTGACTAAAGATTGGTAGAGATATATTGGTGAGAAAATACAGGAGAAATACCTAGGGACTGAAGCCACAGAAATTGATAATGAATTGGATATGAAGGGTAAGATGAGGACTCAGACAACTAAGCGATTTCTGAGCCAAGAAACAAAATAAGAAATACAGAAAGAACAGATGTGGTGCAAATTAAAAATAAACTCTCTCCACAAGATTGTGTTAGAGTGGTTGTGAATTAAGTGGGTAGAGCTTTAGTTCAGGCTGTGGTGTACAAAGGAGTTAGGGCTTGCTATACTAATTTAAATCATTGATTCAACAGGTAGTGATGACAGCCAAGGGATTGAACAAGATTTCCCAAAGGAAAAAGAATACTCTGGAAAATATTACATATATTTTCTGAAATTTTACTTGTAGTCATCACTGTCAATAATACTTATTGGTGTGTGTTTTTTCATGCAGGCCTGAGAACGTGCATCATGGTGTGGCAGAAAGAATGATGAACTGGAACGCTGAACAATAATCCTCTAGTCCTGGCTGTCTTGGGAATCATTGCATGATATTGGGCAAGTCATCATTTTCTTTAACAGTTTTCTTCCTTGGTTTCTTGGATTCATTTTTCTTTCTTTCTTTCTTTTCTTTTCTTTTCTTTTTTTTTTGTGTGTGTGTGTGCGTGTGCTGGTGGTGGAAATAAAACATAGGGGGCTTTACCTCTTAGCTACATCCCCAGCCCTTTTTATGACAGGGTCTCACTAAGTTGTCCAGGCTGGCCTCAAATTTGTGATCCTCCTGCCTTAGCCTCCAGAGTAGCTAGAATTACAGGTGCGTGCCACAATGCTAGGCGCTTCCTTGGTTTCTCAACCTGTGAAATGAAGAGGTTGGTTTAGATGAGCTCCAACACTGTAATTCTTTAACCAATTCTCCAAAACTCATGATTTCCATTTCTCCCTGATGGGCTCTGATGAAGCTGCCAATAAAACCTGAAATAACTGGAAAATAGGCATCAAGAGAGAAGTTTGGTCTAGGAAGAGCCACAAACCTTATAATTTCCCCCTGTATAATGGAAACCTGACTTTGAAAAATGTTTTTTGCTGTAATCTGAGAGCAGTGATTGTAGACTATTATGAAAATGTAAGGCTTTTATTGAAAAGGAATGATACTTGGTCACTAGTATTTGGATTTTGATTGAATGACCTTATGATTCCAAATCTTTTGGAAAATAACTATATAATGTTGTCCCATGTAAAAGCCACCTACTTACTGCTCCATGCAGTAGCAATTATATAATAGATCTGATAATATTTGTCCCTTTTGGTCAATTATGACTCCTACAAGTAAAACAGAAAGGGAAAGCATTTATTATAATTGTATTGCATTAAGATTGTATTTCTATATGAGAGCAAGCAGTTCAGATGGCTGTGAGGAAGACCTTACTGATAGATGGGCTCATAGGTGCTAAACTAGCCCAGCAAAAAGTGAGGTTTAGAGGGTTGCCAGCACTGAAGAAACCTATAGTTCAGCTGACAAATTAAACATCTGTAAAAGATATATACTAGCGGTGTTGCAGTAATGAATGGGATGGTTTCTATGAAATGATCTTGTAATTTTGATTGAGGTATAGTCAGGCAATGCCCTTATTATAAATCCCTGAATTATAATTATTTTCTGAACACTTGGAAACATATCTTATTGTAAGAATCCCTGAATGTACTGCAGCTTATAGCAATCATGGCACCAAAACCCTCAGAACAAAGAGCTGTGCATCACAAAGAGAAATATGGGCCAACGGGGCTGGGGTTGTGGCTCAGTGGCAGAGCACTTGCCTTGCATATGTGAGGCACTGGGTTTGATCCTCAGCATCACATAAAAATAAACAAAATATGGGCTGGGGATGTGGCTCAAGTGGTAGCGCGCTCGCCTGGCATGCGGGCGGCCCGGGTTCAATCCTAAGCACCACATACAAACAAAGATGTTGTGTCTGCCGATAACTAAAAAATAAATATTAAAAAAAAAATTCTCTCTCTCTCTCTCTCTCTCCCTCTCTCACTCTCTCTTTTAAAAAAATAAATAAATAAACAAAATAAAGATATTGTGTTCATCTATAACTAAAAAATTTTTTTTAAAAAGAGAAATATAGGCCAAGAGAGTAAGGTTTGTTAAACGTACTTGGAGTTGAACATTGGGAAAATGTTTAAAAATCAAGAGAAAAGCAAAAGGGTAAAAAATTATAAACAGAAATTAAAACATGTAAATACACAACAATCAGTTAAAATATAAAATGGAAGACAACACAAAAGCAACCTAAAATAATATAATATTTGGAATTAACATAACAAGAAACATGCAGGTATTATATGAATAAAACTCTTTTTTGTTGTTGTTGTTTCTAGAAATATAACCCAGGGTGCACTACTACTGAGATATTTTCCCAGCATTTTTTATTTTTTACATTGAGACAGGGTCTTCCTAAATTTCCCAGGCTGGACTTACACTTGTGATCCTCCTGCCTCAGCCTCCTGAGTCTCTGCAGTTACAGGCATGTATGTGCCAAAGTGCCCAATTATAATTTATTTTAATTAGACTGCTCTTCATGATATTTAGGCTGTTTCCAGTCATCTGCTAAACAATCAATTCTGCAATTAACCATGTAAATGATTACTGCTATGGTTAATCTTGGTTGGAAACTTGACTGAATTGAGAGACACCTAGAAAATTGGTAAAGGACACTTCTAGTTGTGTCTGTAAGAGTGTTTCCAGAGATTATGGACATGTGGTTCAGTAAGCTGAGTGGGAAAGGCTTCCCTGAACGTGGGCAGTACTACCCAATAGGCTGAGGACCTGGATGGAAAAAAAGGAAGAAGGGGGAATCTTGCAACACACCCATACTTGAACTCTTGTTGATCAAGTGCATTTTTTTGCAGCTGCCATTGCCTATGGCATTAGACCCTAGACTCTTCAGCCTTTGAATTCAGACTTGTACAACAATTCTCAAGATGGCTTCCAGGCCTTCAGTCTTGGACTGGGACTGTACCTTGTTCTGAGGCTTTCAGTTTGTTAGATTAAGCAGTTCCTAGTTTTCCTGGCTCTCCAACCTGCAGATGGCCATCATGGGACCATCCAGCCTCTTATAATTCTATAATAAATTCCCTCTGATAATTATATAACAAATACCCTCTTATAATTATATAATTTCTATTGGTTCTATTCCTGGTTCTGGTCCTTCATCCTGATACACTTACTTTTTCAAAAAACTGAATGTTAAAACAAAATTTTAACCCAAATACATATATTTGGATATATATATATATATATATATATATATATATATATATATATATATATATATATATATATTTATA
>NW_026000119.1:6838686-6850252 GCF_001458135.2 Marmota marmota marmota | reverse complement strand
TATATATATATATATATATATATCTTATTATAAAATTAAAATTATATATATATAATTTTCAAATAAAAGCGCCAACCTTCTTAAGCATAAAGACTGGTGGTCAAAACATAAAAACATAAGTAGCAAAGGTCTTAGAAGAGATCAAGTTCAGGATTAGAAGTTAGTCATCCTCACTCTCCTTTCCTTCCTCAGAACCCTCCCATTTCCACACCTTCATCCAAACACACGCTTCTTGTGCTTATATGTGGGGAAGCCTCCCTATGTCATACATGCATCGGAAAACTTGCCTGGTGGAGGCAGACCACACCAAATGAGTTCATTTATGCAGGTTGGCACAGGACTCAGAAGTCATCCTAGTTAATCAGCTATCATCCCCACAATGTCTCGCTACAGTCCTTACTTTGTTAGTCTGATAGGTGTGGCAAAGTAATTGATTAAGATACTAATTTGTATTGGTTCTTTCTATAAGTTTTGATCTTATCTTAAGCAGATAGCTTAATTTTGTTTCTTGTCTCAGAGATGGTTTGTAAAGGAGCAGAAAGCAAGAACTTCTTAAAAGGTATTCTATTAATTTTTAAGAACCTCGAATTATAGGAGAGATTGTGACCTCCATTGATTCCTAGGGGATCACAGGGAGAGGAAACCCCAATAATGACAAATTGAATTTCCACCACCTACTGAGACACAATGGGATTAGAATGACTTTTAAGAAACCAATAATGCTATTAATATTCTATACACATTTATTTAAATAACAAAATCGGAAAGGACAAAAAGTGATATTTCTTACATGTCAGGTTATGGTTGTAAATTGATGATGTTGTATTTTGACATCAATGACCTTCACCTCCTAACCTGGTGAGTCATCCTTAAACAACCTAAAAGGAAAAAGAAAGAGCGATAGCAATGCTTCCTAGCAAGAAGTTCCCAAATCTGTTCACCATGAACTTGAGATCTCAACCATGGACATTTGGACACTGATAATGAGTGTAAAATTTAGTTTATGGGGCAAATTTAACTGAAAATCAACATGACTTAAACCAAATTCTAGATCCTCTAAAATTTATGATGCAGGTGGCTAGATATGGACTCCTTCAAAATCTCACTTAATTGAATAATACCTGTGTTTTAAATATCAGCTGTGAGTCTTTCCTGTTAAATCTAGTCACTTCCACTAAAACTCTAATCTTGTTTGGCAGTTACCCCATATTTCTGAAGTTCTGTTCCATGTTCCATTTTCTTTGGACTTTACATCCTCTTTGTTTTTAACTGACATTACACCAGAACATTGTGTTGTCTCTTAAGCCCAGTTCTGAATTCCTCTCTGTTCTGCTTATGTTTTCTCTTCTATTGCTATTTTCAACTATACTTGTCTCCTCATCAGCTGGCTTCTTCTCTCCCCAGAGGTATCATAATGGTGACAGCCTTCAGGGTGGCAGCAGAATCTGGGAATAGGCAAACAAGCTGCCGCTGTCTATGACAGAGAGAGATCATTAGCTTCAAGTCATTGAACACAATTTGTCACCTTATCTCTTTCAAACTTAGTATAAGGAAGTCATTTCTCAGTAGTAACTGCTTGCCAGCTGGAACTTTTATGTATATTATCAAAATAGTTGAGTTTGATGGATGCCCTTTGAACTCTTCCCAGGGAATTATCTTTAGAGTGTTCCAGTTCCCTCTAAATTTTGATCATATTGCTAATGCTAACAAGAAGTATCTGTAAGGTGTTTGAAGTTTCTAAGATGAAAGATGTTACATAAGTAGAATGAATCCATTTGGGGAGATATAGGGAATAGTATGTACATCATGGTCCTGCAAGCTCTAAGGCTGTGGATGTGGCTCACTGATATGTAGCTAATGGAAACAGTCCACATTTTTTCAACATGATTTCTCTTGAAGGAAAAGGACAGGTAATTTCCTCTCCTCCACATGTATGCATGTATGTCCTACACAGAGAAGATTTCCCACAAAGGTAATGAAGCTTATACTTTAGGATCTTTTTTTTTTTTTTGTATGAGTCCCTTCCAACATACTGTAATACTGATTTTGTATTTGGTAATTTTGTGTTTTTTGTTTTCCTTAGAGAAGGCCTCCTAAATTTGGATCTGAATCTGATCTAACATACAACACAGCTTTCCATTTCTAACTTTTAGTTGTATCCAGTATTTTATTGGAAAATGAGCAAGTACATTAGTAGTGTCATTAAAAACATAATTCATTTTATTGGCTTCTCTGGGTTTATGGTTAGTTTTGTAGTTAAAGCTAACCACTTGGAAGCATTTTCATATAACCCCATTGAGGGTAATTTGGCAACAGCTTTTAAAACTATAAATATATTTGCACAGTTATAAGAGGCCATATCTACAAAAGTATTTGATAGTCAAAGCCTGGAAACATCCCAAAAGCTCATCAATAAAAGACTGGTTAAATAAATTATGATACATTCACATGAGCACTGGGCAGTTGTTAAAAATAAGGAAGGATTTTATGTGCTGATATGGAAAGATTTCAAAGATGATTTGTTAAGTAAAGTTTACAATGATGTATGCAATATCCAAAAAGGTACAGTAAAAGGCTGGGGGAATATTTGCTTATATTCATATAAAGTAATTCTGAATGGACATACATAAAACTAATAAAAGATTATATATGGTGGTGTGATGCCCAAGGAAGATGGATGAGAAACAGGAGTGTAGGGGAGATATTTTATAGTTTATGTATATATATAACCATAGGAAATGCATTGCCTACTCAATGAAGAAAATAAGAAAGAAACAAACTATGCTCTTTGCTTATCTCAATGTATTTGTATTCTTTTAGCCCTCCAAGTATAAGTGTCATTGTGATGATTTCATAAAACTTTCTGTATGTGGGAATCTGACCTCCCATAGCCTATAATCAACCTGTTAGGGCACATCACTTTTCACCATGTGTGATCATTAGTTACATATATCACCCTTGAGACCATTCTGTATTCACCCCCTGCTATTATTGTTCTCACCTCTACATGACCTTTACATTGTACTTCTCTGTTTCTTAAACAGATTATATTCCCTTCCCACAGAGAAGCTTTCCCTGACCCCCTCGATTTGGTCAAGTTACCTTGCCATTCTTTTCTATCCCAGTACATTGTATCTCATCTCTTTTATTATCTATAATGTCTGTCTTCTCTACTTGAGTCCAGACCAAAAACTCCACAAAGGCCTGGGCTCTGCTTGTATCGCTTACATCTGTGTCCCTAGTGCTTAATACAGTGCCTAGCAGGGATTAGCTTTTGTTCATCGACTAGAAGTGAATGTATTCTCTTACCAGAGAGTGATTTCCTTACAGGCAAGAGTTATCATTCTGTAGCACACATAATATGATGGACAGTATTGCATAGTGGATAAGAGATTCAAATATGACTTATGCCACTTCCCAGCTTTGAGATAACCATTAGCAGCTCTGGCTTCAGAGGTCTCATTACAGAAAGTTTTTCATTTATTCTATCATTCAACAAATATTTACTAAGTGCTTGCCATGTGCTACTTTTCTAGGAACTGTAGAATGCAAGACAGAAAAGTACTTGTTCTCTGAAATGCACAATCTACTTGGGGAGGGGTTAGGGGGCACAGTAAACACATAAAGCAAATAAACAAAATATTCAGATGGTGATAAAAGCCACAATAGAGCAACTGAGGTTGGCCAGTTAAGAAAGGTAAGTCCTCTCTAGGAGTAAATATTTACACTGAGTATTTGAGTAGATTAGGTGAAATGATAGTATTTGTGAATGTCTCAGAATCATGCCTGGCATATGATAAATGTCAAAAATGATAAGTATTAGTGTTAACAAAAACTTGACAAAAGAATAGGTGGGAAGTACATTTCAAAAATCTAGAAGAAAGTATATTAAAAGTTTCCACCAAAAAGAAATAATGAATGATATTTTGGGTTTTTTTTTTAAACATGTCTTGTTGTTGTTGTTTTGTTTTGTTTGTGGTACTGGGGATGAAAGCCCAGGGCACTCTACCACTGAGTTACATCTCTATCCCTAGATGGGGTCTTGCTAAGTTTCTTAGGATGGCCTCAAACTTGCAATCCTCCCACCTCAGTCTCCTGAGTTGCTGGGATTACAGGAATGCACCATCACAGCCAGCTAAGGAAATGATAAATGTCTGAGGAAATTAGATATGTTTAGCCTGATTTCAGTATCATACAATGTATATATGTATTAAAACATCACATTACCCTATTAATAATGTACAATTTTATGTTCTTATGTATCAGTTTTAAAAATTCAATATAAATAGAAATGAATGAACTGAAGGTATATGAAAATATAAACAGATGTCTTTCATATATAAGATGCTACAATTGCAACATTTGTTAAGTGTTTATTTAGTGAAAAGGTACATATATCTGTTTTGTTCCTATTTGAGTCATTAATCTATTTTTCAAGAAAAAGTTCTGAAATTGTTTATGCTTTTCTTAAGTGGTAGCATTTATACTCTGAGAGGGATCTAATTTTTTTCAGCATCTGTCTAACACTACTCAGAAAGCATAGAAACATACAGCATTGGTTGTTCATAAGTGGATTCGATATTCTCTAAGGTCCCATGAACCTATGAGTTCTTCCATGTTCTTTACATGTAAACTGATGAAGAAATGGGAGTAAAGGAGAAAGAGAGAGAGAGAGAGAGAGAGAGAGAGAGAGAGAATATTCTCAACACAAACCCACCCCAAGACTAAAATATCATTGATAATTCACATCTTCTTGATGTGGTAGTGAAATCACTGGATTATATTGGATGATACATATTGAAGGGTGGGGTTTTGAACTGCCTCTGTTCCAGGCACTTCTCATTTGGTCCCTAGAATATGTGTGAGTAGGTAACTGTTTTAGGTTGAATTCCCAGAAACTTATCTTTAGAAAGAGAAAAAAAGAAGAAAAGGGGTGCTAAGGGTATGATTTCCTGGTGAAGTCTCGGCTTGAGTTGGTTGCTACAGGGGAGTTTCACACATTGAAGTTTTTCCCCATTTGAATTAGGAAGCTGGGCTTTTATACTCCTGCACCAGTCACTCAGTGGCTGTGGCCTTAAGTAGCTCCAGTAGCCCAAGGGCAGTCCCCCAGACAGAGCCATAGGTATGGGCTGGTCAAGCAAAAGGCAGGTGGTTCAGTGCACAATAAATGAGACCCAGAGAATCTGGGTGAAGCACTCTCCAGAATTTATATCACCAATTTACATAAGTAGAGATCTGACTCAGCTTAAATACTTTGCTGAAGGTCCCTATTTAAGGGGCAGGGTTCAGACACACACCCAGACAGGTTTGACTCCACAGTTCATGCTCATTCTTCTTTACCAAGTGTACCCCTTTTCCTGACCATATGGAAACATATGTGTAAATAAACATTCTTACCTTGCTTTCTGGGCAACAGACTCTATCTAAATGTAGTGAAACATTGCATAGAGTACTATCCAAAAGAAATATAATGTCCTACCTCAACCTCCCGAGTTGCTGGGTACATTCTCTCTCTCTTTTTTTTTCACATATATACAGTCTTTCTGTGTCTTTTATGCTTATAGCACATCTCAATATGGTTGTGAAATATTTATCAGAAATCCTTGATATGAATTTAGATTTCATAAAATTTATAGCTGAAAAAGTAGATTCACAGAGCCCAGTTGGTCCAAGAATGCTTAATGGCTTAAATTACAAATATTAAATATGTAATTTAAAATCTACTAGTGGCCACAATAAAAAACTGAGAAAAAAGAAATTAAATTTAATAATATATTTTATTTCACCTAATAAACCCAAGATATTATTTTGACATGTATTAATACACAAAATTAATGGAATAATTTTGCATTCCTTTTTTGTTTGTTTATTTATTCAGTATTTGGGATTTGTTACCAGTAATAAAATATCCACTATTCGGTTTCACTAAAATTTGAAAGACAAAGGTTGGTGAAGAAAACAGGCTTATTCCAGACACAGACCAATGGTACAGAATAGAAAAACACATAGAGAAAAACCCACACATAGACAGTTATCGATCTTTGACAAAGGAGCCAAAAACATACTGAAGAAAAGAGCCTTTTTTAACAAATGGTGCTAAGAAAATTGGTTAACCACATGTCAAAGAATGAGACTAGACCCTTATCTACACCCTGCACAAAAGTCAACTCAAAATGGATCAAAGATTTAGGAATTAGATCAGAAATAATGCAGTTCCTAGGAAAAAATGTAGGGGCAACACTCTAGCATATAGGCACAGGCAATCAATTTCTCAGTAGGACCCCTAAAGCTCAGAAAATAATGCCAAGCTTCTGCACAATAAAGGAAATAAGAAGGTGAAGTGAGAACCTACAGAATGGAAGAAAAATCTTTAGTAGCTACTCTTCTGACAGAGGATTAGTGTCCAGAATACATAAAGAACTCAAAAAATTTAACACCCAAAAAACAAAACAAAATAACAACAACATAAAAAAAAAACCCAATTAATGAACTAAACAGACACTTTTCAAAAGAAAAAATACAAATGGTCAACAGTTATATGAAAACATATTCAACATCATCAGCAATTAGGGAAATTCAAATCAAAACTAAACTATCTCACATCATTAAGAATATGAACCATAATAAATGCTAGAGAGGATGTGGAGAAAAAGAAACACTTCACAGTGTAGGTGGGGTTGTAAATTGTATGACCAGGATGAAAATCAATATATTTCTCAAAAGACTAAGCATAAAATCACCTTATGACACAGCTATACCATTCCCAGATATTTATCCTAAAGAATTAAAGTCAGTATACTCTAGTGATACTTGCATATCCATGATTGTAGCAGCACAATTCACAATAGCCTAACTATGAAACCACCTAGGCAACCACAGTGGAGTTATATTTAGTCATAAAGGAAAATGAAATTATGTCATTTGCAGAAAATGGATGAAACGTGAGAACATTGTGTTAAGGTCCCTATTTAAGGTCCCTATTTAAGTCAAACTCAAAGGGTCAAAGTCATATATTTTCTTTCATGTGTGGAAGCTAGAGAGGACAAAGGAAAAGAAAGGGGGATCTTATAAAAATCAAAGGGAGATCAATAAAATAAAAGAAAAGGACCAGGGAGTGGGAGGATCCCAAGTAGAAGGATCCCAAGTAGTTAGACCCTGTCTCAAAAGAGAAAATCAGAAGGAGTGGGAGTGTAGCTCAGTGGTGAAGCTTGCCCTTGGGTTCAATCCCTGGTAAGAAAGAAAGAGAAAGAGCAAGAGATAGAGAGAAAGAGAGGAAGAGAGGAAGGGAGGAAGGGAGGAAGGAAGGGAAAGGAAAGAAAATTTGTGCTATGAAAAGTTATAAGGATATAATTTAGTATGCCATTAGGAATCAAATCAGTCAGTCTGCCATCAAATAAATATTGAGTATCCATGTGTGTTACACAGCAGTAAATAACACCCTTGGCCATGACTATTTAACTACCAGGACTTCACAATTGGAATTGCTTAGGAATAAAAGAATTGGCTGTGTTTAATGCTTTGATCGGAAGAAGTTAGAGCTGGCTTTTGCTTGATTTTGGCTAAAAGGGATTCATGCAATACTTGCTTTTCATCTTAGTAGTACACACTGAAGACGTAGTTAATGGAACATTTGGAGATCTAGTGAGAAGCTCCACAGCAAACCCAAGAGCATCGAGACGTCCCCGTTTTGACCCTACAACCTCACCTGTACATACCAGACGATGCTAGAATCCCATCAAGGCACCAAGATATGAAAGCACTAGGAAAAAAAAATCTGGCACATCTTTAAATATATGTGGAGGGTTTTTTTTTTCTATTATTTCCATTTCAAGTTTCTTATTATTTGCTGTATGTGGAGGTTATGCTCAAAAATAATGAGCACCTTTTTAAAGGGATGTGCAACAATGTTCATGTAACACTATTACTAACTGCCCCAAATTATAATATACAAAAAACACACATCAATGATAAAATGGGCTGGGGAGGTAGCTCAGTGAAAAAGTGCTTGCCTAGCATGTATGAGGCCCTAGCTTCAATCCCCAGCATCATCACCAAACCAAACAAAACAGAAACCAAAACTCGTAAAGTGACTTAATAAAAATATAATTTTCTGAAATATTCATGCATTGAAATGTCAAGCATCAGTGAGACGGAAAACATACAGCTATATCCAACAATATGAATGCATTTCACAAACATTATACTGAAAGAAAGAGGCCAGAATCAAAAAAGAATACAACTTAGTATTCTTCTTTGAAGTTCAAAAATAGGCAAAGCTAAACTTATTTTAGAAGTCAGGATAGTCATTAACTTGGCAAGGGATGGGGGTTATTGATTGAAAAGCAGCATGAAAGAGGCTACTGAGGTGCTGGTAAAGTCCTATTTCTTAATCTGGAAACTGGTTGTATAAATATGTTCACTTAACTAAAATATTTATTGTTTAGACATTTTTCTGTATGCATGTCATACTTTAAAACACATATTTAAGTAATAAATTTTTTCATTTGTTCATTCCGTTGAAGACCAACCATTCATCCTAAAACTCTAGAGACAAGCTGAGCATATGAGAAAGTCAAAGTCATCTTTCCGCTCTGTGATTCACCTTCTTGAAATCCCAAATATCTTTCTTGGAGGCTGCTGTGGTTGTATATGGTCCGGTTGTGTTCCCCAGGGGTTCATGTTGGAGGCTGGGTCCCTACTATGGCCATGCAAGAGGTAATGGGAATTTTAAGAGAAGCCTAGCACAAGCTGACTAGATCACTAGGGGCATCATCCTCAACAGAAATTATGTGGACACATGATACCACAGCTAGTTACCACAAGAAGAGTTGTTATAAAAGATCAAGATAGCCTTTCCCCAGTCTCTCTGGCTTTCTGTCTCACCATCTGATCTCTTCCTCTTACACATGCTCCTGCCATGATGCCTTCTGCCATAAGAACCTCATCAGAGGTGGAACTCCTGGGGCCACCCTATCTTGAACTTTCAGCCTCTTAAACTGTGAGCTAAATAAACCTCTTTCTTTACAAGTTACCCAATTTCAAGTATTTCATTAGAACAGTGAAAACTTGATTGATGCAGATGCAGAGGAAGGAAAACCAACCTGGTCATAAAACCTTGGATAGTAGGTAACAAAAAAGAACATAGTGCTTATTGAAATTCCTATGCCTGGCATGTCCTACTCTCATCTCTGCCTAATGAAATCCTAACCTCCTCCAAGTTTCATTTAAGGACATTTTCTTGTGGAAACTTCTTTGATTACCTCAAACAAAACTTATCTCTTTTTCTTCTAAATCTGTAGGCCACTTGTTTGTGCTACTCATCGTTTATTCCCATGCATTATAGTAATTTCTGGAAGGTAATGTAATTTAGTGCTGAAAGATTGGGTTGTGAAATCAACCCAACTTCAAAGACCCTCCTCTGCCACTTTCATATGACCTGGAGCAAATTGCTTAGTCACTATGCCTTTGTTTCCTCAGTTTTACAGTGGAGATGTTAATAGGAGTACCTACTGGATATGTAGTTGTGAAGATGAGATAATGGATGTACAGCTGCAGAAAATCAGTAAATCTCAGGAAATGTTTCCTATTATTTTTATTGAATATTACTTACTCTAGTTAATAGCATGTTCCTGAAGAGTACAGAACATGACTTAGATGGCATTCAATGAATGAGGCCCTAGCTTCAAAACTCGTGACATACATCTCATGTTGTCTTACCTTGTGTGTGTTGTTATGTTCATTTATCTCTTCCACTAGACTAAATTCCTCCTAAATAAGAACTACAACTTGCTTGGGTTTGGGGTTTGTTTTATTTTGTGGAGGTTTGTGGTTTTGGAGGTGGAAGTATATGGTGCTGGGGATTGAACCTAAGTCTTCACACATGCTAAGCAAAGTGCTCTACAGTGAGCTACATCCCCAGCCCAAGAACTACAACTTACTTGTTAAATATCCCTCACTTTGCATCATGGTGGGTTTTGGGCTACATACATGTTTAGTAATGAGTTGACACCACTCAGGAATTTTTACTCTTTCTTATTTTACAATGTTCAAAGAGCAATGAAAAGATAATTTTCTTAAGTTTCCACTACAAATTTTTGCACCTCTAGGGTATCCAACCATTCCAGTTTGCTCAGGGCTATCCCAATTTTGGCACTGAATGTCTTATGATCCAGAATGACTCTGAGTCCCAGACAAAGCAGGATGGTTGATCATACTACCTGCATCCTTGCCTGTGTACTTGGCTGGCCTGATGTTTTGATGGATGAGCCAACCATGCTCCTACCTCAAGTCAAGCTTTCATTCTCGTTGGTATGTCCTCTATGTACTCAAAATGGGCTTGTGAAATTCTCTTTCTTTCCTGCATCATCAATGATTTTCTCTCTCCTTCAGCATTCAAACATTCTATAATTTTTCTTATTGAAAGATAAACAAAATCAACAAGTGTAGAATGTAATGTGTAACTCAGTGGTGGAGCACTTACACAGCATGCATGGGGCCCTGGGTTTGATCCTCAGCACCACAATAGAAACAAAAAAACAAACAATATAAACAACAAATATATCTTGAACTAACATCTCCCTCAAGCAACCATCCAATTTCTTGGCTCCCTTTTGTAACAAAACACCTAGAATGAATTATCTGTACGGTCTCCAATTCTAATTCCCCCTTTCCCCATTCTTCGTTGAACCATTTCAATCAGGTTTCTGTCCCCAACTCTCCATAGATATATGTCCTGTCACAATTTGCCAAAGATCTAGAACTTTTTTAGACTGCTGAACTTTGAGAAGTAAACTTCTATTTTTGTAATCATAGAAGGTTTTTCTTAGCTTAAGTAACAGAGCTAATAACTTCTACATCCATATCTTCAGTTTATATACTTCCCTATAATTTATTCTTGTATAGCCAACTGTCTATTCAGCAACTTATTGAATATAGAATAAGGATCTCAAACATCAATACTAAACTTTAGATTTCCATCCTCAAATAGTATCCTTCTGTCAAAAGATGTCTCTCTCTTCCTTCTTCTTGCTCAGGTCCCAAACCCTGGAGTCATCCCTAATATTTCTCCTTCTCTCATATCCCACATCTAACCCACCAGGGAAGACTGTCATCATCTTCTGTCAGATTATTGCAATAGCTTCCTAGCTGGTCTTGCTACCTCTTCCCAGGCCCTGCCACAGTCTATTCTCAACACAAGAACCACAATAATCCTAGGAACAGTGGCCAGTGTAAGTCATTCTGCACAAAACCTCCCTCAGAGACTTCTCATCTCCTTCAGAATGAAACCAGGGCTGAAATGAAACTCATCTCCTTCAGAATGAAACCCAGGGCCTTACCTTGACCTACAAAACCAAATGGCTTTTTGTGTTACTTGTTCAAACCCATCCACAAAAATCTTTCTCCTTCCTCCCTTCCCCTGCCATTTGAGCCTCCTTGCTCTTCCTCAACACACTACAGTCATTTCAGCCTCAGTGAACCTCAGCCTCCGACCTGTGAACTACCTGCTCCTCCTGCTCAGAAGGCTCTTCCCCCAGAGAAGCACAAAACTCACTCCCATGCCCATCCA
>NW_026000119.1:6830584-6836578 GCF_001458135.2 Marmota marmota marmota | reverse complement strand
AAAAAAAAAAAAAAAAAAAAAAAAAAAAAAATTTTGTAGGGGAAAAGACAGTAATAATATGAATATCTTGAAAAGAGCAAAAATGAAAATGAACAAAGGTGGGGGGAAAATACAGTAAATAAGAGTCAAAAAATTCTATTGCACATTTTAAAATTTAAGAATATATGTGCTATGGTTTGAATATGATTTGTGCCCCAGCAAAGCTCACGTTGAGGCTTGGTTCCCAATAGGGCAGTATCCAGAGGTGTTGGGGTCTTTAAGAGGTAATAGGTTGTTAAGAGGATCAATGTCATTCTCACAGGACTGGATTAATGCTCTTAGGAATAGGTTAGTAATGCAAGAGCTATGAATACAACCTGGGGTTGGGGGTTTAGCTGTCAGAGAGCACTTGCCTAACATATGCAAGGCTCTGGGTTTGATCCTAGCTTGGCCAAAAAAAGTCAAATAATTCTCACCAGCTGAGGTGGTACACACCTGTAATCCTTGCTACTCTGCCTGTGGAGAAGTCAGGAAGAAGACAGGTTTAAGTCCATCCTGAACAAGTTAGCCAGACCCTGTCTCAAGATAAAATGTGTTTTAAAAAGGATCTGGGCAAGGATCAAATACTTTCTTTCATATGTGAAAATTAGAGAGAGATGGAAAAAAAAAACCCAAAGAATTAAAAAAGGGGAATGTCACAAAAATAGATGGGAAACCAACAGAATAGAAATAGGGGAGGGCATGGAGAAGTACCAGGGAACAAAACCTACCATACAATGCTGTATCCATGTATGAACACACCACAATAAATCCCGTTTATATATAATTACAATGCCCTAATTAAAATAGTAATCATATTTATAGAAGAAGGTAGATCAGTGGAGCTCAAGGAAGGGAAGGGGAGGAGAGACAAAGGAACAGTATTGGGGAGTGAGATGATAAAATTATGTGCATGTATAAAAATGGCATAATGAATCCAACTCTCATGTAAATTATAATGCACATAATAAAAACCAAATAAATAAAAATAAAAAGCCGGCCAGGGAAGTAGCTCAGTGGTAGAGTAGTAGGGTATTTGTCACTGAGAATGCACGAGGCCTGGAGTTCAACCCTCAGAACTGCCAATAATAATTCTTAAAGAGTAAAACTGCACCCTTGATTTAAGGTAAAAGGGCCTTGCAGGCTCCAGAAAGCCTCCAACTCTACCCAGTACCAGCAGCAGAATAAGGCATTGGGCATCGGGTCTCATTGCACCCTCTGTGTAAAGTCATGCTGGAGGGAGCATCAAAAGTCACTGGGGAGCTGTTCAAGAAAAGAAGGAAGAAGAAAGCAAGGAGGAGGGGGGAGCTTTATAAATCTAGTAACTAGCCAGAAAAGAGAATGTAACTAACCACCCCTCCCACTACTCCCTGTCCCCTCACACAGTGTCTCATTGTTCAGACTATGTTTATTTGAGAAAAGAAAGCCTCAGCTGTGAGTCTGTGGATGTGCACCTCCTAGTACTTATTTTACCAAGTGTCTTGGTGTTGGCAGGAGTGATGGAGAGAGGCCGGTTTAGGCAAGGGACAAAGAAGCAACTTGTGACTCCGTCAGGAAGAGAAGACTCCAGGGCATCTTCTCCATCAGAGAACTGTTCTCGATTTGCTCTTGGCTTGTGTGTACTGATTGCCTACTGCCAATCATCTTCAGACCAACAATACATAAACAGAGTAGAATGTTTCTTTCCTGAAAATTAAATTCAGGCACAGGTTAATTTCTTGTTGGTAGTTACCTCTGAAGATTAAAGGAAAAAGTGAGGGACACTAATTATTTTATGAAGTGTAAAAAAGTGCTAAAATTTGTTTATTTTGTTGCATTTGATATTTTTGAAAATATTATTAAATAAGAAATTAATGGACTGTAGGTAATATTTATTTTTTCCATTTGATCCCTATCCCCAGCACTGCAGTGCTGGGGATCAAACCCAGGTTCGCATGCATGCAAAACAAGTGTTATACTATTGAGTTACATCCCCACACCTTTTTAGTTTTGTTTTGAGACAGCATCTTGTAAATTGCTTAGGTTGGCCTTGAACTTTCGATCCTCTTGCCTCAGCCTCCTGAGTAGCTGGGATTTCAGG
Source organism: Marmota marmota marmota (assembly GCF_001458135.2). Lineage (NCBI taxonomy): Eukaryota > Metazoa > Chordata > Mammalia > Rodentia > Sciuridae > Marmota > Marmota marmota. The sequence goes on along the minus strand of NW_026000119.1, from coordinate 6,834,480 downwards.
TGTGCATCCCTCTACTCAGCTCTGATATTTTTAATATACACATTTTTAAAGAAAAAGACAAGTTATGCAGAAAAATCATGTTTTTAAAAAGTTGGCCATAAGGGTAAAACTTGGCTATTGTAGTTTGCAAACATACTATCAGCGAGGCAGATTTTACATTACTGTGTAAATTTTATCATGAGTGGGTCATAATAATAACTAATAGTTGCATATCACTGACTATGTCCCAGGAACTATTCTAAGTTCTTTGTTCCATGTTCACTTATTTAATCTTTACAACAACCCAATGAGGAAAGCATTATTATAATCCCTGTTCACAGATGAACAGTCCCTGGGAAAGAGTGGAAATTTCAAGCAATTAACCAAGTCCTGGGGCTATGGCATCCATAACCTGAAAATGGCAAAACAGAGATGTGATCTAAGTTTGGCCTGGATTTTTTTCTTAACTTTTCATTGAAAATTAATATATTTTTAATAAAGTACATGGTACACCAGTAGGAGTATAGCTTAATGAGTTTTTACATATGCATCCACTGAGAAATCATCACTAAGATAAAAATATATTTCCAACATCCCCAAAGGTTCCTTTTAGTCCCTTCCTAGTCAAAACTTCCCAAAAGATAACTGTTATCCTGACTCCTACCATCAGATCAGTTTTACCTGTGCTTGAATCTCATATAAATGGTATGTTTCTTTTACTCAATATTATGTCTGTGAGATTATTCCATATTGTTGAATACATTAGAAATGCATTTTTTATTGTGGTATAGTATTCCCTTGAATGAATATTCTAAAATTATTTATTCATTCCTCTGTTGATGGACTTTGAGATTGTCCAGCTTTTGGTTATTATGAATAATTCTGCTATTAATATTCCTTTTCACATCTTTTAAAGAAAATGCTCTCATTTCTTCCTCATATAAACCTAAGAATGAGATTGGTAGGCCAGAGAGTAGGTGTGCATTTAGAATTCATAGACCTTGCCAAACACTTTTCTAAAATGGTTCTGCCATTCACACTCCCACTTCCAATGTGTTCCAGTTGCTCCTCATCTTTGCCAATTCTGTCATTCTGGATGTGTAATGGTATCTCATTGTGGTTTTAATTTGCATTTCCCTGATGACTAAGGATGTCGAGTACCTTTTAATATCCTTATTGGCCATTTAGATCTTTGGTGAAGATCCTGTTTAAATCTTTTGCTTGTGGTTTCAATGAGGTGGGTTTGTCTTTTTCTTATTGAATGGTAGGAGTTCTTAACAGATTCCTGTAATGAATCCTTTGTCAGATGTATGTAACTGAGAGTAAATTCTCAATCCATGGCACCCCTTTTTACTCTCTTAATGGTGTCTTTTAATCCCAAATCCTTTTCAGGAATAAATACATTTTATATAACAAATGTAAAGGAGAAAGCATCTAATTAAATTAGCAATGTGTATAATACAATAACATTTATATGAATTGCTTTAAATAAAATATATTTCAAATAAAACCTATTTCAAATAATGATTTTATTTATTCAAGAGTACATTTCAACATTCATTCCAAGTTAATTATGTACAAGTTACTATGCCTTGGGTGCAAAGACAGCTGGGATCCTTCTTGACCTCAAGGAATTCATTAGACTACATGGTGCTAGAAGGCAATAAACTGCAATAATGTAATGATATATATGATAATAACTTTGTACACATTTCTAGTAGATCAAGCTAAAGTGAATGTCTTATGAGTGTGAGGCAAAAGCCTAGAGGAAACGCATTAAAACAGTATCACCAAGTGACATTTGTCCAGACCTCTGAATGAAGAGGAAGGAGGAGTTCAAGCTTATAGAAATGAGCAGAGAAGACATGCAGAGGTTAAGGGCAAAAACTTGTGAAAATTGCAAATTACTGCAAATCCGCCCAGACTTTTTTTCCCCCCCAGTACTGCGTATTTACTTCACACTTGGACTTCACACATGCTTGGCAAGTGCTCTACCACTGAGCTACATCTCTCACCTTTTTTTTTAAAACAGGGTCTTGAAAAGATGCTCAGCCTAGCCTTGAACTTGTGATTCTCCTGCCTTTGTCCATTGAGTACCTAGGATTATATACCAGCACCATCATGCTGAGCACGCCAGATTTACTTAATTCAAGTCTCTGGGGACAGGGTTTGACAATCTGCATTTTAAACATTCCCCTTGAGTTTTTGTTGTGTTTGGTTTTAGATTCTTTTGGACCATTAAACTAGAATGCAGGGGAACAAATATCATAGGACACAGGAAATTGGGCCTAGCGTCAGATTATGAGGGGGTCTTCCCTTGAATTTTGTGCCAAAGAGCTTGGGTTAAATCCAAGCGGGCAAGGGAAGGCCATTAAATAAGTTGTTAAAGGGAAAAATTGATCTTGATAAATGTAGTTCTTCCTACTTTCCAACTATTAAAAGCATCAAGAGGAGCTATATGATTTATATGATAGTATTTGAACTATGCCTTGATAGTCAAAGGAGAAAGTAATTTTTATCTTTTGCTCTGGATCGTGGATCAGCAAACATTCTATAAAAGGCTTGTTAAATAAAATTATAGCAGCTTGTTGGTTTGGACTAAGCTTCTGCACTCAGCCCAACAAATCAAACCAAAATGGAGTCACTCATGCTGAAGTTCCATGCCACCAAGCACAAACTAAGGTTTATCTGACCTTCTGAGAAAGGAGGAGAAAATAGGTGGTAGTCAAATTCCCCATTAGGCCCTTTTTAGCCAGGATGATAAGGCAGTCCCTGTGCTTTAACCTTTATGAGGACAGAAACTTGGAAATGACCTATTCACTTTTTGTCGTCTTTCTGCTTTCTTTCTTCAATTCTTTTCAGTCTGTAAAGCCAAACTCCTCTGTTCCATTTGTTGGAACATTCATTCTAATTTGTAGAATGTGATATTGCCAGATTCTAGAATTGCAAATAAAAACCAATTAGGTCTTTAAATAAAACTTGTTGTAATCTTGCCTTTTTACAGGCCACATAGTAAATATTTTAGGTTTTGCAAACCACACAGTTTCTGTCACATCTACTCAAAAATCTGTCTTCATGGCAAGATACAAAAAGCTGCCATAGAAAATATGTAAATGAATGGACTGGCTGAGTTCCAATAAACATCATTTACAAAATTAGGTGGGTCAGATTTGGCCCAAGCAAAGAGTCATTTGCCCACCTTAGTTCTAGATAATTTCACTTAGTCTAGTGAAAAGCTCATAATGCAAAATTTAACTCCAAAAAGTTTTGTTTGTGGTAGTAACTCTTCTTTAAAATTATGTTTAATTTCTTCAGTTTTAACTACATATAAATCTGAAACAAATTATGAAGGAAAAAAAATCAATAAAATCTAGACTGATATATTCTACAAGATAATTGCCCTAAGCTCTTAAAAGAAAATGTGGGAAGAAATAAAGAGGGAAAAGCAAGGGAAAATGCCCAGATTAAAATAAATTTAAGAGATTCACAATCAAACCAAATTCATGAAGCTTATTTGGGTCCTAGATCAAAAAACATTACCCCCGCCCCCAACCCTGCATACGATACACACACACACACACACACACACAGAGCTAAGGACAATATATATGGAAAAATTAGGAAACTTTGAATATGATCTCTACATTAAATGATAGATCAATGTTTTCTTTTTTAGACATGATAATGATATTGTTACAGATAGAATGAGTATTCTTTGAAATGTATGTTTATATATGCCACATTTTCTATATCCACTTATCTGTTGAAGAATGAGATTGTGGCGTTTGCCAGTAAATGGATGGAGCTGTAGAATATCATGCTAAGCAAAATAAGCCAATCCCAAGGAACCAAAGGCCAATATGCAGATGCTAATTCACAATAAGTGGGGGGGGGGGTTGGGGAGAATTGAGGCACTT
>NW_026000119.1:6777692-6828197 GCF_001458135.2 Marmota marmota marmota | reverse complement strand
TTTTTTTTTTTTTTTTTTTTTTTTTTTTTTTTTTTTTTTTTTTTTGGTACTTAGGATTGAACTCAGGAGCATATGACCACTGAACCACATCCCCAGCCCTATTCTGTATTTTATTTAGAGACAGGGTCTCACTGAGTTGCTTAGTGCCTCCCTTTTGCCAAGCCCAGCTTCAGGCTCTTTTTAATCCATCTTTGTTCTCACTCACATGCTGGGGAGCAACCTATTTAATGCCCCCATTTTTAGTTTTCTTCTATTAAAATGTGATGTTTCTATCACCATGTTTTAATGAAATAAGCTCCTTTTCAAATGGAAATGACAACATTGTGAGCAGGCAGCTGAAACCTCACTCAAGAGTACATTAAGAGTAAATAAGGCTTGGGGCTGTGGCTCAGAGGTAGAGTACTCGCCTACCATGTGTGAGGCACTGGGTTTGATTCCCAGCACCACATACAAATAAAATAAAGATATTATGTCCACCTATAACTAAAAAATAAATATTTTAAAAAAAGAATAAATAAACTGGGCACAACAGTTCAGGAGGCTGAGGCAGGAGGATCATGAGTTCAAGGCCAGACTCAGCAAAAGTGAGGCTCTAAGCAACTTAGTGAAACCCTGTCTCTAAATAAAATACAAAATAGGGCTGGGGAATGTGGATCGGTGGTCGAGTCCCCTTGAGTTCAATCCCTGGTACCTAAATAAATAAAACCCCTGGATTTCTCCGCAAGCACACAGGGATGAGTACTGCTATATAAAGTTGGGCGTGAGAGAAGCAGCTTGGCAAAGAAGTGTTCTTGGGTGCCACTTCTCTCCTCCTGCCCTTAAGGGAGGTCAGGAGACCTATACTCCCTCTTAGCAGTAAAAATGAAACAGGGGAAAGCAAAGATTTAAAGGGGTGAACCCCGAGCAAGAGCACTTTGGATATCAACTGTGGCTTTTTTCTTCCCTTCCCTCTTCAGCCTACAAGTCAGCACTCGCATAGTCCTCCCACGAGAGGCCAATGCTGGCTCTTGGAAGGCACTGGAGACCCAGGACTTGCCCAGCAGGTTCTGTCCTATTCAGAATGTCCTTAGGGAGTCCAGTAGCCAGTACTGCCTAGAGATTTTGAACTGCTTGATTTAGTATATGTTTAATGTCTGTAGGCATTACATGAAAGAATCGGCTTTTTTTTTTTTTTTTTACTTAAAACAACACAAACTTATTATCTTACAGTCTGGACTTCAGAAAAACAAAAATGGGTCAATAGGTTGTATTCCTTGAAGATCTTTAGAGGAGAATCTCTCCTTGATTTTTTCTTTTTCTTTTTTGGGGTACTAGGGACTGAACTCAGGGACACTTTACCACTGAGCTACATCCCCTTTGTATTTTGACATGGGGTCTCTCACTAAGTTGCTGAGTGCTGGCCTTGAACTTGAATCCTCCTGCCTCCGCCTCCCAAATTGCTGGGATTAATGGCCTGTACCACCGCATCCAGCTTTCCTGCTCCTCTCCTTGTTTTTTTGTAGAGCTTTTAGAGGCCTCCTATATTCCTTGGCTCATGCTCCTTCTTCTACCTTCAAACCTGCAGTGTAGCATTTCCAAATTTCTGTCTCACCTATTCTTTCTCTCTTGCCTCCATTTTATAAGGATCCTTGTGATTGCATTGGGTCCACCCAAGTAACGCAGGAAACATCCTCATCTCAAAACCTTTAACTTAACCATATCTACAAAGCTTTTGCCATGTAAAGACACATATTCACAGGTTTGGGGGATTATGGCATCTTAGGAGGCTGTTTTTCTTTTTCTTTTTTTAATATATCTTCAAATTTTTATTTGATAAAGGGAAATATTACAATTTTTTGCAAAATAAAATTATAAGGGAAAAAATCTCTCACTAATTTGTCTCAGAGATGAAATGTGCTTTGTACTACTGAAAGGCCATAAAATATGCATATTTGATAATATCATCTAATAACAAATCAAGAAATCAGAGAACCTTGAATTTGCTTTACATTTAAACTATTCCTCTGGAGATATTATTTGGAAGAGTATTACCTGAATGTTCAGATTCTTTTTATTTTATTTTATTAATTAATTAATTAATTTTTATATAAATATCTCTTTTTTTAATTGATTTTATTTTTTTAAATACACAATAGCGGAATGTATTATAATTCTTATTACATACATAGAGCACAATTTTTCATATCTTTGTATAAAGTATGTTCACTCCAATTCATGTCTTTATACATGTACTTGTTTTAGGAGGCTGTTTTTCTTTGTAAGAATTGGCTAAATTTTTCACCCTCAATTGCCTAGTTTTAAGATTAAAAAAAAATCACCCAAAGCAATAAATACATATAATAATAATAATAAATACAGTAAATACATAGATCATTTAAAAACCAAGAGTTAGATTAGGGACTGTGAAAAATCAAATTTGATGTGTCTTCAAGGACAGTAAAGAAAAAAGAGAACTTTTAAAAGGAACGAGGCACAAATAAATGCTGAATAGTGAAACAAGGAGGCAAGGGTAAACTGGATGCCATGGTGTACACCTATAATCTCAGCTACTCAGGAAGCTGAATCGGAGGATTACAATTTCAAGAATAGTATGGGCAACTTTGCAAGACCTTTCTTCAAAATAAAATGAAAGAAGGGCTGGGGATGTAGCTCAGAGGTAGAGAGTCCCTGAGTTCAATCTTTCATTTGGGGTCAGGCTGGGAGGAAGTGCAAATAAACAAAGATTGGAATGATGGAGTCCTTAAACTGTATGATCTGTGTATGCCCAGAGAGTACCATGAGGACTATTGTATAAATGCTTAAATATTGCTGAATAAATGAACTAATGAATAAGAATGAATAAGTGAATGCAGAACAAGATCTTAATGTTAGGATTGGCAGTGTAGCTCAGTGGTTGAACATAGGCTTAAGCACACATGTAGGACCTGGGATCAATCCCTAGCACCAAAACCATTAAAAACAAACAAACAAAAAAACTTAGTTTTTTAAAAAAGTATTTTATGAGTTTTTGATAGACCTTTATTTATTTATATGTGGTACTGAAAATTGAACCCAGTGCCTCATACATGCTAGGCCAGCACTCTACCTACTGAGCCACAAACCCAGCCCCAAGACCTTAGTTTCTTAAATCAACTAAATCCATTTTTCCTCTGAGGTGTGTGTGTATGTTTCTGTGGGTTGAACCCAGGGCCTCACTTGTGCGAGGCAATTTCTTTCCCAATGAAATACATTCACAGATCTTTTTGTTTTGTTTTGTTTTGATTCAGGCTCTCACTAACTTGCCTGGGCTGACCTCAAATTTGTGATCCTCCTGCCTCTGATACCTGAGGTTTTTTTTTTTTCCCCTTAACTGATAATCATCTGCTAGGATTTCATACTTCACACCTTGAACTCACTATATTCCATCCCATGGATTGACAGCTGTTAGACCCTGAGAATATTAACTGCCTCTTACTCTACTCTTAATGGATATTTTCAGGGTACAATTTGTATATTGGTATCTGTATTTGGGGAGGATTTCCCTCAACTATTATCTGATATCCTGCAAGGAGTCCTATAAGTTCAGAAACAACTGCTGTCCATTTTCTAATTGAAGAAAAAGGTATTATGGAGAGAACGTTAGTGCCCCTCCCCCAACTTTTCATAATATGTTGAAATCTAATCCTCAATATGATGGTACTAGGAGGTGAAGTCTTTGGGAAGTAATTAGATCATGAGGATGGAGCCTTCATGAATGGGATCATTGTCCTTAGAAAAAAAGACCCCAAAGAGGTTTCTTACCCTTCCTACCATGTGAGAAAACAAAAAGAAGTTGGCAAGAGCCAGACATGGTGGCAGACTCCTGTAGTCCAGCTACTCAAGAGGCTGAGGTGGGAGGATCACTTGAGCCCAGGGGTTCTAGCAGTCTGGGCAACATAGTAAGACTCTGTCTAAAAAAAAAAAAAAGAAAGAAAGAAAAAGAAAAAGCATCTTGCAAACAGGAAGAGGGCCTTCACCAGATCCTGACCATATTGATATTCTTAACTTGTACTACTATCCTTTATAACTGTGAGAAATAAATTTTATTGTATAAACCACCCAGATTCTGGTATTTGCTATAGCAGCTCAAACAGACGAAAAACAAGGGGGAGGAAGAATTACAAATGAGCTGCTGGTAAAGGTGCAACGGCAGCAAACAACTTTCTAGTCCTTTCTGGAATAATACTTACTATTGGTCAGCCATGCCTCAGAGCAATGAGGACTACATGAGGGCCAAGGCCTGTGCCCATTTCAACTGGGAGGGTGCTTGACTGAAGCACATAATCAGTTTTGCTTCTTCTTTGGATAAATTATTCAATTGAAAGGAAAAAAATAGAAGGTAATAAAATCTTAGTAACAATACTTACATGGAACTTAGGAGTTCTCAAACACTTTAGTTACAATTCAAGTTTTAGTTAACTACATTTTAAGGTGTTTGGTGGTTTAACATGCCTTTTGTCTGCATTGGAACTGCATGATCAAATCAATTATTTGTTACACCAAGTTACAATAAAAATATTACAAAAAAGATTTCTACTACCTCACACAGGGCTGAGTTAGCATTTTAGAAAGCATTAAGCTTTAAAGGTTCTACTGGCTCTAGAGCCATTCCTAACACCTTTTTGTTTTGTTTTTTTTTTTCTTTTTGTGATGCTTTCAAATCCAAGGCCTCTTGCATGATAGGCAAATGCTCTACCACAGAGCTATTTTAATCCAAATAAAAGCAACACTGAAAGAGAAAATAAATATCAGAAGGCCTAGCAAAATTTTTATTTTACCAGATAACTACTTTAAAGCCATGTTAAAAACACAAAATGCATCAAAAATTGGTGGTGGTGGTGGTGGTGGTGGTTCTTCTTCTTCTTCTTCTTCTTCTTCTTCTTCTTCTTCTTCTTCTTCTTCTTCTTCCTCTTCTTCTCTTCTTCTTCTTTTGGTAGGGTTAAACATTCAGCCTGCTAAGTAAGAACTCTACCAACTGAGCTATATCCCCACCCCTAGAGCACTAATCTCTAAGATATACAAAGAACGAAAAAATCTTAATACACACACACACACACATACACACAAAAACAACAACAACAACAAAAAATAACCCAATCAATAAATGGGCCAAGGAACTGAACAGACACTTCTCAGAAGATGATATATAATCAATTAACAAATATATGAAAAAATGTTCAACATCTCTACCAATTAAAGAAATGCAAATCAAAACTAAGATTTCATCTCACTCCAGTCAGAATGGCAGGTATTGAGAATACAAACAACAATAAGTGTTGGCGAGGATGTGGGGGGAAAGGAACACTCATACACTGCTGGTGGGACTGCAAATTGGTACAACCAATAAGGAAAGCAATATGGAGATTCCTTGGAAAACTTGGAATAGAACCACGATTTGACCCAGCTATCCCACTCCTCAGTTTATACCCAAAGGACTTAAAAACAGCATACTACAGTGACACAGCCACATCAATGTTTACAGCAGCACAATTCACAATAGCTAAATTGTGGAACCAACCTAGATACCTTTCAGTAGATAAAGAAAATATGAAATATTACTCAGCATTAAAAGAGAATAAAATCATGGTATTTGCAGGTTAATTAATGGAGTTGGAGAATATTATGCTAAGTGAAGTAAGCCAATCCCCAAACAACAAAATGCCAAATGTTTTCTCTGGTATGTGAATGCTGATTCATAATGGGGGTGGGGGGAGCATGGGAGAAATGGAGAAACTTTAGATAAGGCAAAGGGGAGGAAGTGGGGAGGGGGCATGGGGGTAGGAAAGATGGTGGAATGAGATGGACATCATTATCCTAAGTGTATGTATGAAGACACAAATGGTGTGACTCTACTTTTTGTACAACCAGAGACCTGAAAACTTGTGCACTATGTGTGTACTATGAATTGAAATGTATTCTTCTGTCATATATAACAAGTTAGAATAAATAAATAAAAATTTTTAAAAAGTTAAATAAAAAATAAAGGTATTATGTCCATCTACAACTAAAATTATTAAAAAAAAAAAAACTTAGGAGTTAGATACTCATGTCAAAAGTGAAATTGCTGAGGGAAAGGAAACTTGAATAACTTCCCTAAAGTCACATGGCTAGTTAACTGTCTAAACCAGGATTTAGACATAGGCAGTCTGGTTTTAGAATTCACTTCATGGAATACTGGTAATGCTTATGAAGGAAAATATTACTTATTGTGGAGTTTAGATGTCCTAAAAGAAATTAAAATATTAGTGAGTCGCACAGAATAGATTGTTTCTCACCCAATATTCTGTGTGTAAGCTCTCAAGTCAAGGACTCAGATTCCTGGGTTATTTTTGTTCTATCTCCATGGCTTGTTTTCCTCCCCCTGATATTCCTCCCCCCTTATCCTTATATCTAAATTACAGCTTAAAAGAAGGGTGAATGGGACAGGTGGGCATGTGTCTCCCCTTTAAAACCACCACTGGGAAGTCACACATGCCAAACATCTCATCAACTGGCATCTATAGTCATATAGACACATCAATGGCAAAAATAAATAGGCTACAAAATACAAGTTTTATACTGGGGGGGGGAGAGAGAGAGAGAGAGAGAATACAGCACAGCAATATCTATTATTTAGTAATACCTCAAAGGTCAGGCCCTAGGCTAAATGCTCATGGCAAAACTTGCATTTTCTAGTATCTTTTCTTTTCTTCTGAAAGTCTTAGAACACTGATCTGGGGGAAGAGAACAAATCCTCCCATCTGTTTTTATTATTGTTTGTTTGGTGGGTTAGTTAAGTTTCTTGGTGTACAGCCATTCATTAATATTTGTGTTTTGTTTTGTTTTGTTGTAGTGTTAGGGATCAAACCCAGGCCCTTGCACGTGCCTACTCGGCATGCACTTTATACTTTCAGCTACATCCCCAGTCCCTGTGTATTTTTTAAGTCTGCTTTTGCGCTGTAACAACAGAGTTAAGTAACTGTGACAGAGACCACCTGGTCCACAAAGCAGAAAATATTTACTGAGAAAGTATGTCAATCCCTCTCTAAACCATTAGACCTCAAACTTTCATGAGCATAAGACACATGCCTGAAGACACAAGCACGCGCACACACACACACACACACACACACACACAAGATCTTCTCTGAGCCATTTACATCTTGCCCCTTAATACTTTCTTATGAACAAGGATATTTCTTATATAACTAACTGCAGTACAGTTATCAAATTCAGAAAATTTAAATACAATATTTTTATCCAACATACTGTCTACATTCTAATTTTGTCAGTTGTACCAGTTATGTCTTATAGCATTTTTCTACCTCTAATATAAAATTCAGTCCAGGACCACATGCTTTCTTTTTATGCCTTTTTGGAAAAATGTTTCTCATGTAGTTTTTCAATTTTCAATAGGATTTTAAATTTTTTTCAAATTTAAAAAATCTGCCTATACTAACAAAATTAGTCCTTTATCTTTCATGTATAAAGCACATCATTTCTAATAATTTCTTATCTCAATATTGTTTATATTTTTGCCCATGCAAAAGTATTTTTAGTGTAGTCAGAATTATTAAGAGTTTTACATCTGGATTTAAAATAATACAAAGAAGTTTTTCCCTACACTGAAATTAAAGTGGAATTCATCTGTTTTTTTTTTTCTAGTACTTAGATAGTTTCATTTTTTACATTTTTATCTCTGATGCATTTGGAATTTATTCTTTTTTCCCCTCCCCTGGGGATTGAAAACCTCCAACCCCTAGAGTTTATTCTTGTGCACAGTATAAGGAATGAATATGTGAATATGTAAGTTCATCTTTTTTCCAAATGCCTACCTAGTTGTCTTAACCCTATTTATTAAAAAGTCCATCTTTGCCATAGGGATTTGAAATCCCATCGTTATCATATATGAAATATCTATGTGTAGTTGGGTCTATTTCTCATTTGAGAATTTGCACAAGATTTCCATATGTAGTTGAGGCTTTTTTTCTGTTTTGACTGTGCATGTAGTATCATATGGTTCTAATCACAGAGGCCTTCTTGCAGTGTATTTTAGAAGCTGGTATGACTGTGCCCTTCTTGAGGCTCTTCCTTTGCTTTGTTTTCCTAGATATTCTAGAATGTTTATTTTTCCCTATGAATTAAATTTCTTTCTTTTTTTCCTTCTTTCCTTCTCTCTCTTTCTCCCTCCTCCCCCACCCCTCTCTTTTCCAGGGCTGGGGATAGAACCCACAGCCTTGCCATGCTGAGCACGCATTCTACCAAAGAGCTACATCCCCAGCCCTGCATGTTATTTTTGTATCCTACTATCTTACCAAATTCTATTATTATTGTCTAAGTTTTATAATTGATTATTTAGAGCAGCACTGACTAATGGAAATATAGTCTTATACACAGTTTTATAGCAGCCAAATGAAAAATAGTTAAAAGAAATAGGTGAAATAAAAGTTAATACAAGTTGAGTATCCCTTATCTGAAATGCTTGGGACCAGAGGTGTTTTGAATTTCAGATCCTTTTCAGATTTTGGGCTACTTGCATATACATAATGAGCTATCTTGAAAATGGGACCAAGTCTAGGCACAAAATTCATTTGTTTCATGTATATTTAATGCACATGACCTGGAGGTAATTTTATACAATGTTTTTAATAATTTTATGCACGAAACAAAGTTTGTATATGATGAAACATCAGACTTGTAGTATCATGTCAGTGCTCAAAAAATTTTGAATTTTGAAGTACTTCAGATTTTTGGATTAGGACTGTTAAACCTGATGTATATTTCATTTTACTCACTATCAATAATATTATTTAAACAATATGAGCAATATTAATATAATCGATTTTTTAAAGATTTTTTTAGTAATAGATGGACACAATACCTTTAATTTTATTTATTTACTTATTCTTATGTGGTGCTGAGTTTTGAACCCAGTGCCTCACACATGCTAAGCAAACACTCTACCACTGACCCACAATCCCAGGCCCAATATAATTGATTTTTAGTATAATCAATATAGTTGATTTTATAATCAATACAAAAAATATTAATGAAACACTTTGCATTCTCTTTTTCATACAAGGTCTTCAAAATCCAGCATGTGTTTTACATTTAGAGCACATTTCAATTTGGATCTTACATTGTTATCAGAAACATTTTATGTAAATTTAAGTTTCACAAAATTGACAATTGAAAAACATATATTCACATATTCAAATTGTTCTGCACACACTTAAAAGTTCTCTAACCACTAAAGCAAAACCAAAAGAATCATTTTTCTTTAATATTTGTTCACACAAATATTAACAAAACTGATTTCTCTCTTTTAGAAGAATTGATTTCACTTTGTGGCAGAAGGGTCCATTTGTCCATATTAAGTAATTAATTAATACTTGTGTCAACTTGGTATTATTAACACTAAATTATAAAGGGTATTTCAGGCTTTGTTTGTAGTTCAGTGGTAAAGCATCTACCTAGCATATGCAAGACCCTGGGTTCAATCCCTTGTATCAGGGGGGAAAAAAGATATTTCACAAACTGAAATGTGGCTTTGAGATGAGGATTAAAGCCTCTGTGGTGCAACCCCTTGCCTGATGGGGTTAAGGACCTGGAGAGATGCTCTTGCATCCCATCATTCAGTTGGGAAACACCAAAAGAGGCATGCTTCTTGTGGATCACAAAAAACTATCCACAATTTTGGTGACCTTGATAATGCACCCTTATTCCAGCTTTCTCTCCTCTGTCTCATTTCCTCTTGTGCTTCCATCAAGCTCCCTGTGGTCATCTCCCCACCAAACTGCCTGCACCCAAGTCCTTATCTCAGTCTTTTTCAAAAGAAATTTAAGCAAAGACAGAGATCTGCCAAGTTTGGGAAACTGGGGCATGCATAAAAGTTGGAGTGCTCATAGGAAAATAAACTGAAAATATCTAGTTAGAGTTCTTAAAATATTCTTCTGGAGTTTGAATGAAAGGTGAAAACTTTGAAGTATAGGTTTAAATTTATCCCTTATTAGATTAACTAAGGAGAAAAGTGTGAATTAAACTGTAGCCTGTATTTTTGTTATGTAAAATAATATTATTAACCTTAGGCATATGCAACTTACTTTTTGCGGGGGGAGTGGGGACTGGGGATTAAACTCAGGGGCACTACTCCACCACTGAGCCACATCCCCTGCTGTATTTGTCTGAGTTGCTTAGCGCCTTGCCTTTGCTGAGGCTGGCTTTGAACTCGTGATCCTCCTGGCTCAGACTCCTGAGCTGCTGAGGATTACAGGTATGTGCCACCATGCCTGGCTGCAACTTACTTTTAAAAGTTCGGAAAAAGTGTTGGACATGCTGCCATTTGCCTGTAGTCCCAGCTACTGGTAAGGCTGAGTCAAGAGGATCATTTGAGCCCAGGAGTTTGAGATCATTTTGGGCAACATAGCAAGACCCTGTCTCCCCGAAAAAATAAATAAATAAAGTTTAACAAAATACATGCAATATTTTATATACATATTTATGTATGTGTATGTGTATATTTATGTATACATACACACAGAATAAATGGGAAAAACAGATAAAGAAAATGGGGCAAAATGTTAACAATAGACAAATCTAAGTAAAGATATAGGAATGTTTTTTGTACTATTCATGCAGCTTTTCTGTAAGTATAAAATTATTTCTAACTTAAAATTTTTTTTAATTATTGTAGAGTTTCTTTGAAAATTAACAAACTTCGGTTGCTTAACTTCAGGATCAGCAATCTTTATCTTTTTATCAACTATATGTAAAAAAATTCCTTAAAGTTTGATAAGTTAATGTTTTCAAAGTCTTCACATTGGGCTCACTAAGAAAACAAAGAAAAATTTCACTCTGAAGGGATTATAAACAGTCATGCTGTTGCCTCTTGAAAACAAAAGGTAATGCTCCCTATTACCTTTAAAAAGTTGTCTAGACGTTTTCTTACGTTAGTGGCCTGGCCAGCAGAAGCACTGTGAAAATTCATTAGAAATGGTAAAACATTTAACATGTCAGGTTCAAAGGTTATACACTGATGTAATGTCTGCCCTGGGTTTCTTGAAAACTTTGGTCAGGAAATATCCTGCTGAGTTAGTAAGGACAACACAGATATGATGGAGAGAAGGTCTGTTAAAGTGTGCACTTGCTGAAAACTCGAACAAATGCATGTGAGGCAGTCTTACCTTGTCAAGGCTGAAGGAAATTTGCTACTTACAGTATACAATTCCTTCACTTGCCAGAGTTCTCCTATTGGTATAGGTCACAATGGTTATTCAGACTAGCTACTCATCTGCAGCTTTGGTTACCTCTAATGACTCCTGCTATGTATGTCATCATCTATGTTTAAATATGTTCAGCAACAAGCAGGTCACTGTGTCTGAAATAGCACTATTAGTCTATATCTCCTTTCTGAACATTTTCACAATGTTCACTGAGATTTTTGTTTGCTTCTGCAGTATTGGAGGTTGAACCCAGGGCCTTTCTCATGCTAGTTACAACCCTATCTTGTTTTTAAATTTTATTTTGAGACAAGGACTAAATTGCCCAGGCTGGCCTGGAACTTTCAATTTTCCTGCCTCAGTCTCTCAAACCCCTAGGATTATAAGTGTGTGCCATTCTGCCCTAAGAGTTATTATTTTTAACAATTAAAAAAAATCAAGAACTTAAGTGTCAATCAATAGAGAAATGGTTAATTCATTGAAATTTTAAGTATCATTAACAATAGTAAGCTGGATCTGTATTTACATATTTGGAAAAAACTCTACAACATGTTAAATAAAAAAAAGGAGGGGTGGTTAAAATAGTTTATATATGTTATTCTGATTTTTATACATAAAAAGTAAAAATTTTATAACCATGTTAAAAAAAAGTCTAAGATGATAAATTCCAAACTATTAACAGTGGTTTCCCATGGGGAGAATCATAAGAACAATAATTCCCATGCCTTTTTTTTTTTTAATTAGGAAGTGTTTCCCTTACATTCTCTCTCTCTCTCTCTCTCTCTCTCTCTCTCTCTCTCTCTCTCTCTCTCTGTGTGTGTGTGTGTGTGTGTGTGTGTGGTGTGGTGTGATTAATGCTGGGGAATGAACCCAGGGCCTCATGGGCCTCATGCATACTAGAGAAACATTCTACCACTGATCTACATCCACAGGCCCCTTCCATTTTAGTTTAAGACAAGAGTCTCACAAAGTTGCTGAAGCAAACCTCAAATTTGTGATGCTCCTGCTTCAGTCTCTGAGTAGCTGGATTACAGGACTGTGGCATTGTACCCAGCATATTCTGACCTCTTGATCCTTATTCCTTACTCCAGTCCTCAGAGGTTGTCTGGACAATGTGAAGGGAAATACTTACTCTCTAACTCTTATTTTCAGGTAAAGAGTGGGCACTAGAGGAGCACCATTATTAGGGTTTGTAGACATGAACAAATATAACTCAATCACATTTTCTCTCCTTCTGGTTGGAATCAGATTCCACCAGAAACCATGCTGGTTTTCCACTCCACCTGTAAGTTAATAAGGGGAGGTTTTGATTGTACGGTGTTCCCAGTGAGTGGAGCAGGTAAGTGCTACCCTGGCCCACTGCTGCCTTCCATCTGGGCCACATTTCACAGTATTTCCTGCAGTAACAAAACGACCGTTTTGATCTCTATTTGCCTGACTCTGTATTTCTCTCATTGGTTCTGAACTTGGATGAATAACAAGAATATCATTCATTGGAAACCCTTGAATGTGAATAAAACAATATTCTCTTAATTCTTTTTGTTTCTGTATTGACTTTTATAGTAATATATAATAGAATGATTTTCTCTATATCCCTATTGTACTACATAAAGGGATATTGATAGGTATTTCTAGATATAGAGGTATGAAGCCATAAAATCTATATCCTCACAGTTTTCACCTAATACTGGGATTCCTGTGTTCTCTTTAGTTTTTATTATCCTTAATGCTTCAATTTTTTAAAGCAACCACTTAGTCTTCCAAGGTTAGAAAGGGACTTTGCCTTGACCTATTCTCTATTCTCTTGGCTAGCGGACACTAATTCTGTTGTTCCTTATATACTTTTTCCCTTCTGATTTAAGTCATTTGATTTGGCTTCTTTCAAGGAGGCCACAGCATGTTTGTTCCAGTAGGTCATTCTTATTCTGTCTTGGGAAAAAAATCTCCCTATTTTTCTATCCCCGCCTCCCAGGCTGCTTTTGTTTTGGTAACAGCCTAAGAATGGTCTTCCAGGCATTTATAGAATGTCTTGTTCATTTTCCACAGCATAGCCTGCAAATATATAAAGAAAGCATTATGTCCTCTAAAATCTGTTTTTCTCCAGGCAAAATATTCCATTTTTTAACTATGCATCATATGGCATGGTTTTGATTCTGTCCAATATTTTGGACACTCACCTCTGAATGGGCCCCATCTGTCTATAAACCTAGAATGACATGCTTTAGGGGAATACAATTCTCTGTGTGTGATCTGATCAGAGCTAAACAGTAAAAGATAACTAATGTCCACTTGTTATAAGGAGTGGCATACTTGCACCAGACATGTAGATTGGTGGTGGTTGGTCTGTTTAAGCTGATATAATAAAACATCACAAACTGGATGACTTAAAACCAACATTATTTATTTATTTATTACAGTTCTAAGACTGGTAATTGAAGATCAAGGTGTTGGTTCAGAGTCTGGTGAGTGCCCACTTTTTCATAAATAGTGCCTTCTCATGAGCTCACATAGTAGTAGCACATTGCACTTCTAAGTGTACTAATCCCACTCATGAGAACTTCCCAAAGGCTGCACTTCCTATACCATCATTCAAAAGTTGAGATTTCAACACATGAATTTTGGGGGAGACATACATTCAGACCATAGCAATGATCATCTTATAGGGTCTACTATTGTATTGGACTTACTATGATATGAAACACATGTCATTTTCATCCATGGAATCAGTAAAACAAATTTATTCCTCTCAACATATGAACATCTCAAGTCACTTATATGCTAAATTATAAAAATCTAGTTCCTAGTATTCTCTCTCTTTGCCTTTACTCCTCAACCCAGGTGACTCTCAGTTTTTCTAATGTTAAGTCATTCTTGCCAATAATGCTATTAAGAAATATCCAGTTCTCCCTTTTCAGGCCCAGGTTTGACCTCTGTAATGAATCTGAAATTGATGGCCTTTCCCTCTTTCTTGGTTTCCAGACACTAATGTTTTTATCTCTCAATATATTCTCCAGGCCTTCGCCTTCCCATTCTAAGCAACGTGCCTTTGGAGTACCTTATTAAAATCTGTCATCATTCTGCTTGAAATGCTTCAATGTTTCTTTAGAGCAGAGATTCTCAACCCAATTGGATATTAGAATTATCTGAGGAACTTCTAAAAATATCTAAGTACAGTCTAAGCAAATCAGCATTAATATAGTAGACCCATATTTTTAAAACATTAGAGGACTGAGGATGTAGCTTAGTGGTAGAGTACATTCTTAGCATGCACAGGTCCTTAGCATCAAAAACAAAATAAAATGGAACACACTAAAGATGGTCTTACTTTCAGTCTCATTTCTCTTTTTCTCTTTACCCAATGATCTAACCCTATTAAATGGAGTCCCTCAACACTTGCTGTTTACTTTGTCTAGATTGTACAATATCAGTTTAAGTGCCATATCCTCTATGAAGCTCTAGGTTTGTGTCTCCAACCTCACCCTATTTGTCTATTTGTCCCACTTCCCTTACTGTTTAATTCCTTTAACTCTATAGGGTTTAGGTTGGCGTAGGGTGGCAAAGCTGCCAGTATGCCCAAATAAAGGTGCAAAGCAGAGTAGTGTGGTAGGGTGTAAAATGTACTCCGAGGGACGTGAGCACTTTAAACTTTTTAAAACCTTCACATATTCTCTCTCTCTCTCTCTCTCTCTCTCTCTCTCTCACACACACACACACACACACACACACACACAATGTACAAAAGCTGGCTCCTCTTCAAACACCTCAGATTGCAAATAAGGGAAGCAGAGTGTTTGGGAAAGAGATAAAGGCTGTAGGAGGATTGCTTTATATTAAAGAATCGAGAAGGAAGACTGGAGTAATGGAGAAGAAATTTCTTCTTGGCAGGGGCTCTAGGAAGAAAGGGATGAAAGGGCTGGCACAGAAGTGGGGCAAAGTTCAGGATTTACATTGTGAGATTCAGGGTCTGATTAGCTGTCTACAGCTTCTCAAAACCAATTCCTGATTTTGACTAGCATTAATGTCAAGGTATTTAGTTTGTTGTTTGAGGTCACATTTTCCTGTCTTGAATATTTCTTGGTCTTCTGATTGTCTCAAAGGTTGATGTTTTGTGATCCCATTTGTAATTTGTCTTGGCATCTTGAAATAGAAAATGATATGGGTTACCTACCCAAAACCCATTTCCCCTTTCCTCCACAAATAAGTTCTCGCCTACACAACCACATGATTTAAAGAAACTTGGTGGGTGTGGGGGGGGGGGCGGGGGATAAAGAAAAAGAAAACATAAATAAACATTTAAAATCCTGATTCCATCTCTATCTCTAGATCATGATGAGTCTAAAGTTTAGCATAATCTGTGAATCTGTTTTTTGTTTTTTAAAAAGATACTTAACACTTGTCTATTGATTTATTGTCTTTGTCTTGTATTTGGCAACAGAAGTTACTTTTAAGCTAGCTTTCAAAGCTATCCATAAAAACATTAAGGCAACTATAAAAACTACAGACTGACCACATGAATTAAAATTTCAGAAAGAGAAAGTTTAAATGATTCTTCTAATTAGGGAACATGACCTAAAGTAGAACATTTCATATGGTCAAATTTAGTATCCAACAATCAAAGAAATAAGTGAAATTGTTCATACAGTTCTGAATTAAAAGATCAAAATATTTTAAAATCTTTAAATTGAAATGGTAGAAACACATCCAGAAACCTTGGCTTGTGGAATCACCATTTTTTCTTCTTTAGGCAAGAGGTTCTTGCAGTTAGTCCTATCCTTACTTCTCCATGTGAATTACATTTTCTTTAGCTCACTCATCACTGTCTCTTATCTTTTTCTTGCCTAATTCCACTAGAATAAACCCCACAGAGTTGCAACCTCACCTGACTGATTATCACCTGTACTCCCAGCAAGGTTTCTAGAATACCTGGCTCTCTTTAGGGTGTCTGTAAGTATTTGTTACATACATACATTAATGAATAAATAAATAAATTTCAGTTAAATATATTTTAATTTACAGAGGAAGATAATAGATTCTATTTGATTTCATTCTGTTTAAATTTGAACTAATTCAACTGATTAGGAGATTTTTCACTGTTAGCAGAAAGCATACATATTTAGGAGCTGGTTATAAAAATAAAAAAGAATACCAAATAGGTATAGACTTCTTATTAATATAAAAATAGTCATGGTATGGTTTGGATTACTTTAAATTTTTCTGAATTTAAACTTAAATCTTCCCAGAGTTGAAAGGTGTTTACCTGCTGGTTGTAGTGGTGTGTGCCTTTAATCCCAACAACTCATGGTAAAGGAGAAGAATTTCAAGTTTAAATCCAATCTGAGCAACTTAGTGAGACCCTGTCTCAATATATAGGATAAAAAAGGGCCGGGATGTAGCTCAGTGATAGACCACCCCTGGGTACAATTCTTAGTACCACAAGGGGAAGGGGGATGTGAAGAAAGAAGGAAAGAAGAAAAGAAAGAAACAAAAACAAAAGAAAGAGAGAGAGAAAGAATATGCTTACCTATAAAGAAATACAAATGCTATTTCAAAAATACTTAGGATTAGAGACTTTTGATCTAGCTTGATACCTGGAATAGCAATCACTAAATGAAATTTTTCTTTATTTTTTATTTTTAGATATACATGACAGTAGAATGTACTTTGACATACCATACATACATGGAGTATAATTTCCCATTCTTGTACATGATGTGGAGTTATATTGGTCCAGTATTCATATATGAACATAGGAGAGTTATATCCGATTCATTCTACTGTTTTTCCCACTTCCATCCTCCCTCTCTTCCCCTATTCCCCCATGTCTAATCTTCACTCCTCCCTCCCCTATCCCCTGCCTATTGTGAATTAGCATCCACATATCAGAGAGAACATTTGGCCTTCGGT
Organism: Marmota marmota marmota; assembly: GCF_001458135.2. NCBI lineage: Eukaryota > Metazoa > Chordata > Mammalia > Rodentia > Sciuridae > Marmota > Marmota marmota. The sequence continues at coordinate 6,811,077 of NW_026000119.1, read as the reverse complement.
GTTTTGGAATTGGCTTATTTCACTTACCATGATAGTCTCCAGTGCCACCCATTTACTGGCAAATGCCATAATTTCATTCTTCTTTATGGCTGATGAAGAATAATATTGTATGCATATATGTCCCACAGTTTCTTTATCCATTCATCTGTTGAAGGGCACCTAGGTTGGTTCCATAGCTTACCTATTGTGAGTTGAGCTCCTATAAACATTAATGTGGCTGTGTCACTATAGTATGCTGATTTTATGTCCTTTGAGTATATGCCAAGGAGTGGGATAACTAGGTCAAATGATGGTTCTGTTCCAAGTTTTCTAAAGAATCTCCATACTGCTCTCCAGACTGTTTGCTCCAATTTGCAGTCCTGCCAGCAAAGTATGAGAGTACTTTTCTTCCCACATCCTCACCAACATTTATTGTTGTTTGTATTCTTGATAATTGTCATTCTGACTAAAATGAGATGAAATTTCAGTGTAGTTTTAATTTGCATTTCTCTAATTGCTACGATGTTCAACATTTTTTTATATATTTGTTGACCATTAGTATTTCTTCTTCTGTGAAGTGTCTGTTTAGTTCCTTTGCCCATATATTGATTGGGTTATGTGTGTGTGTGTGTTGTTTTTTAGTTCTTTATATATCCTGGAGATTAGTATTTGCATGTGGCAAATATTTTCTCCTATTCTGTATGTTCTTTCTTCCTCTTCTTACTTATTTCTTTTGCTGTAAAGAAGCTTTTTAGCTTGATTCCATTCCATTTTTTGATGCTTGATTTTACTTCTTGTGTTTTAGGAGTCTTGTTGAGGAATTCAGTTCCTAAGCTAACATAATGGAGATTTGGACCTACTTTTTCTTCTAGTAGGCATGGGGTCTCTGGCTCTAATGCCTAGGTCCTTTATCCACTTTGAGTTGAGTTTTGTTCAGGATAAGAAATAGGGATCTAGGGCTGGGGCTATAGCCCAGTGGCAGAGCGCTTGCCTTGCACCTGTGAGGCACTGGGTTAGGTCCTCAGCATCACATAAAAATAAACAAATAAAATAAAGTTATGCTGTCCATCTACAACTACAAAAATTTAAAAAAAAATAAAAGAAATAGTGATCTAATTTCATTTTATTACATATGGATTTACAGTTTTGCCAGAACCATTTGTTGAAGAGGCTATTTTTTCTGCAATGTATATTTATGGTCCTTTTGTCTAGTATGAGATAACTGTAGTTATGTGGGTTTGGCTCTGTGTCTTCTATTCTGTTCATTGGTCTTCATGTCTGTTTTGGTGCCAATACCATGCCATTTTTGTTACTATTGCTCTGTATCATAATTTAAGGTTTGTTATTGTGATGCCTCCTGCTTTATTTTCCTTGCTGAGGATTGTTTGGCTGTTCTTGGCCTCTTATTTTCCAAATCAATTTTTTGACTGCAAAAGCAATTTTTATTACTGCACTAATTACCAACTATTCTTTCACATGAAGTCACTGAAAATTCTCTCACGATTGTGAAAATCTTCCAATGTCAGATGGACAAAAATGGCAGAGCTAAGAATTGAAACTTCAGGTATCTAACTTGGAAGCCTGTTTTTTGTTTGTTTGTTTGAGATGAGGGTCTTGATATGTTACCCAGGCTGGTCTCAAAGTCGTGGCCTCAAATGATCCTCCCTAGTAGCTGGGATGACAGGTGTATGCCACAGCTTCTAGCACAATCCTGTATTTTTGTTCATGTAAGGTGCTTTCTACTAGGTTACAGTTTCATGACTTGTGAGGCAAGAAAACTAAGATGTAGAGAGGGAGAAAGAAGAAGTACTTACAAAATCTCTTGCTTCTCATGGTCACCTTAAAGATTTTGTGATGAGTTAAGGCTAGGCATAAGGATGTAACTCGGTGGTAGAGTTCTTGCCTAGCATGCAGGAGGCCCTAGATCCTATCCCTAGCACTGCCAAAAAGAAAAAAGAAAAAAAAGGTGGCCATATTAATAAGGAGCTGGATTCTGTTGGACAATAGATGTCAACTTTTGATCACCATGAAACAACTTTTATTGGAGAACCAAATGTATCAAATGTGTTATACTAAGGAATCAACGCAAGGATTTGAAATGATAAGTTTAATATTTAAAAAACCATATATCTTAGCCAGATGTGATAATGCACACCTGTAATTTTAGGTATTCGGAGGTTAAGGCAGGAGAATCTCAAATTCAACACTAGCCTGGGCAACTTATCAAGACCCTTTCTTAATACTAAAAAAAAAAAAAAAAAGTGGGGGCAGGGGGTCTGGGGATGTATTTTAGTGGTTAAGTGTCCCTAGTTCAATCTCCAGTACCCACCCCCAAAATCACATCTCTTGAGTTCAACAAAATTAACTGGAAAGTTAAATTGTGTTTGTAGCAAATATTAACATGCAACAATCAAGATATGGTTATCTGTCAAGGAAATTTCTCTATCCTCATTTCCATGTATTGGAAACCAAGTGCATGACATTTGGCTTGTACAAGGTGCAAGAAATGGTAAGAATATCAAATTTGTAACCATATATATTGAAATTAAATGCCAAATTCTTTCTCTTTTGCCTTGAATAGTTACAACAAAATTTTTTCCTCTGTGAGATTCTTACTGCAAATAATATAAATGAAAATAAAAATGTCTTGAATATGAAAGAATCTTCCAATGTCAATTAACCCTTAGGAAAAGATTTGAAATGTGGTGTTTAAAACATAAACATTTTTAAGAAATTCAGTCCCATCAGCATTCATTTTAAATCTTTTCCAGCATAGATCAACACCTGTTAACAGTTACTGATTTATTTTTCTCAATGAACATGAAAAAAAATAAAATAAAATGCTCAGCTACAACCACATAGGTTGAATTTTGAAATTTTCATAATTTTGACAAATTCTATGATAAAGCCTGAAAGTTTTGTTTGGATAGTAGGACTGGGAGTATAGACAACTTTGCATTGATACACAATATTCTTGGTTACCTTTCAGGCCAAATCTAAAATTATCCCTTTCTTAATGAATATTAATACTTCCTATAATGCAATCTGCTTCACCTCCTGTTGTTGAAAGTATCTTTCTTTCACAGTTGCTAGAAGATTACTCTGTTTACATTTTGATTTCACACAACTTCTGTGAACCTTTCACTGGAAGAAAATCAATTCTGAAGCTAGCTTGTAGAAATTTTTGTTAAAATTTGAGACAATCTGATCAGTAATGGTTGAAGGGAGGGCTAAGTGACTCAAAAGAAGGAAATGGAAGTTGAAGTGTCTGTCCCTTCACTTGTTAAAAGCTGTCTTTAGGATTCCACCTCTTGGGTCCCCTTCTTCCTCCGGGAGAAGTCTTTTCTGCTGTCCTTTAATAAAGCTTCTACTTTTTACTCTAAAAACAAAACAAAACAAAACAAAAAACTGTCTTTATCTCAAAGCTGCTTAGTGGCTTTCAAGATCTTTCTGGCCATAGAGGGCAAGCAGGTGTTTTTAAACCCAAATATTGTCATTTTTCTTCTGTTAGTACAATTTTAGCAATAAAGCCAGGAGCCATTGGTCTGATAATCTGTAGGACTAACAATCTTTAGGAAAAAAAAGACTTTACTGAAACTCAACTTTACTGACTCAACTTCTCTAGTAAGGGAAAGTGGTCCTATTCAGAATTTCATACACAATTGTTGTGGCAGCATCTTTTACAAGGACAATACTCAAGAGAAGTATCCTTGTTGTTGTTTGTAGTATTAGAGATTAAGCTTAGAACCTCACACACGCTAGGCAAGCACAATAACTCTGAGATACATCTGTATGTCTGACTAATTTTTTAGTTACACAAAAATATTTTCTGTTAGTTAAAAAATATGTATATATTTAGGAAAAAGATAGAGAATAGACCCCATCTTAGAATTGAGGAGGAATAGAAAAACTCATGGCTACACCTGGGGTATATCTCAGTGGTACAGTACATGCTTAACTTGCATGAAACCCTGGGTTCAAACCCCAGTGTGCACATGCACGCACATGCGCACACATATACATACACCATGGCTATGACTACATTATTTCAAATAGCTGTTTATTTCTATGAATTCAGCTAATAATGCAAATTCCATGAAAAATCAGTTAAAGTCTCTTTATCTTTCTTTTTAATCACATGAGTGAACATTTGGTTAGTTGAAGACTGATCAGTCAAATCAAATAATATTTGTTGTTGTTTTATTCCAATTACAGGAATAATACCTATCATTATGGAAAATTTGCAAAATATGAAAAGAAAACAAAGAACAATATAAAATTATCTATAAATATACCTTTCCAATATAATCATCATTGCTTTCTTATTATATGTCTTTTGTACTTTGATATGCATATGTTATATAAAAATATATAAATATATGTATATATTACATAAATAAAATTGGCTAAGATTATATGTATTATTTGTAGTTTGTTTTTCCCCCAATATATTATGTATGATTAGTTTTCCTTTATTTTACATCTAATCACTTATAATTGATATATATATATATATATATATATATATATATATATATATATATATATGTTTTTGAAAATGTTTTGTTATAAAACTGTAATAAATATATTAACAAATAAATTTGCACATTCACTCTAGTTTATTTTTCATTAGGAAAATATTTGCATTGGAATTATAAGATAATTATGAAGGATTTTGAAGCATTCAGCCTTTTAGAAACTTTGAAATAAATTATACTCTTACAGACAATGATAAGAGGGCTAATTCATTAATATCCCAGCTAATGCTGGCCATTATCAACCACCTGGTTTCATATGTAAGCCCAGTATAATCTAACAAGGGCAGAAAGTAGAAAAATAAATGCATTCCCTTCTAAATGGTCCAGAGATTTCCCAGGGGTTTTCTTTAAGCTCCCATATTATGTGAGTCGAAACTTGAAAGTAGGGAAAAAACGGACTAAATTGACATCATAATTTTGGCCACCATGGTCTATAACTTTCCTTGTCTGACTCATTTGTTCCTTGTACTTTCATGTGTTGTAGCTCTGAGGCTGTCTTTGTTTCAAATTGCTCTGTAAATTTCAAAGTCAGACCAGCAGCAAAAGAAGTGAGTTGGAACGTAGTACATGAGAGGATCCCTTTACCCATACAAATCCAATGTTTTATTATAGTATATTTGTCTATCCATGATGCTAAAAAGCTATGATTTGTTCAGTCTTTTATTACCCATGACAAAATAAATGTCTTTAAAACAAACAAAAACAAATTAGTTTTCTTAGAAAATTCCAAAAGAATTATACTCCATCATAGCCATCAACGAATGTTTTCTATAAAGGGCCAGATAGTAAATATTTTAGGCCTTGCAGGTCACTTGCTCTCCAGAAGAATTATTCAACTCTTCCTTTGTTGCATGAAAACAACAAAAAATATTTGAGCAAATAATTGTGGCTGTGTTCCAATAAAACTTTATTAACAAAACCAGGCCCTGATTGGATTTGACATGCGATCTGTAGTTAGTATACTGCCACTCTGTCATACAACTTGACTATACAGAAGAAATATGCTAAGGAATGTTTGTATAATTATCATTCTGAAATGAAACTACAGTTTACATAAAATGAAACCATTCTTTATATTAAGATATGATTTCTATTAAAGAACTCTTAAGAGTGACCACTTATGTAGCCACTGGCCTTCCACAGAGAGATGATTGCTTTTGCAGAAAATGTATAGGAGGAAAAGACTCTGCACATCCCAAGTCTAGAGGAAAACAGTTTAAACACTGAGGCAGTGATGGGCTGGAGATGTAGCTCAGTGGTAGAATGCTTGCTTCACATGCACAAGGCCCTATGTTCAATCTCAGAATTAGAAAAGAAAAAAGTGAACATTACAAAAAGTTGAGGCACTGAATTTGGAGAGGAGAGAATTAAAGAGATCACCTAAAGTTGAAAGGTCTTCCTTTGTTTCACCCAAATAAAATTTAGTGCTGAGACTTTCCTATTTATGTACTTTAAAACTCACAAATCTTTACAGATAAGAACAAGAGCTGCCCCAAAGCAAATATAAAGCTGACCTCAGCACAATGAAGAGCAGCTATGTTCATGTTAGTCATTGTGTTACTTGTATTGGCATGTTTGTTGTACTTTTATGCTTATTGTAATGCTTATTTTGGAGATTCTTTTTCAAACACTAACTAACATGGTTAGGAATGCAAACTAGCAAAGGTGGGATGAGAGTGCTTGCAAGAGGCATAAGATTACAAGAGTAATGGGACTCAGAATCAACATGGAGTTCTTTTATAAAGCAACTTTATATAGATTTCGTACTGTACGCATTTCTGCATTATCACCTTAGCTTTATGAATAAAAGGATTCATGGTGAATCTGTCCAAGTTCAGAAGAATGTTTGTATTCTTTTCCTTCATGACACAAATCTTTCTGTCAGGAGTTTTGGTCTATGTATTAGATTAGTGATGGCCACAGATTCTTTGATAATCTCACTGAGAGTTGATCTCTGAACTTCTCAGATTCTCTGACTAATAGAGGCTCAGGCCTTGAGACAACAACCATTTTCACTTTCTATTTTTGGTAAAACCCCTTGTTGGAGCCCTCAATTGGGTCCAACTACCTTGCTAGAGAGGGCACAGAGATAGCTACATAATGGGGAGGAAACCAGTTCAGCCTGGCCTTCCAGCCCTCCCATGGAGGCACCACGTATGTTGTTGAAATCATCTTGAACCCTAAGACCACCAGCTCAATTATCAATACATTGAGCAAAAGTATCACCCAGGGAAACCCTTCCCAACTTCCTCAGAACTGTGAGAGGTAATGAAACATTCATTTGATCTACTAAATATTAGTGCCATTTGTAGTACAGCAATAGGTAACTTGAATAGCACACATGAGTGAAGGAGAGCGAAAGATATTTGACATGTATTCTATAATAAGTAATTACTTTGTTTTTCTTCCTTTCATTTTTTTGTTTATTTTCAATCAAATACAAATCCCCAGTTTGCCATTCTGTAGGTGTAGTCATATGAAAGTCATAAATTTCACTTCCTAAACAGTGAACTTCACCAAGAAATTTTTAGATTCTTGTTGACCCATAATTGACAATTGAAGGCACACCATAATCTAGTGTGAATTGGCAGGCAGATGAAAAAAAATTAAAAGCAATGAAAACTAAGGACAGAAAAAGATTTTTTTAAAAAGTAAACAATGGTCCAAACATCTAAATTAAGTAATGAATCTTCATGACCAAATCCAACTAAATTTGCCTTGTTCAATGATTTCCACTAATAGTTTTCAACATCCCAGTTATTACAAATGGATTCAAGTAATCACAGAATTCTTTATGCTATATTGAAAACCATTTTCTATCATTTATATTAGAAAAAAAGAGCCAAGCATGGTAGCACATACCTGTAATCCCTGAGGCTCAGGAGGCGTAGGCAGGAGGGTTTCAAGTTCAAAGCCAGCCTCAGCAACTTAGTGAGGCCCTAAGCAACTCAGCAAAACCCTGTCTCTAAATAAAATATAAAAAGTTCTGGGGATGTGGCTTGGTGGTTAAATGCCCCTGGGTTAAATTCCTGATATCAAAAAGAAAAAGAAAAAAAAAGGTAGAGCAAGTCAAATAGCAGGATTTTGGGGGAGGGGTCAATTTTGTGCCTTCCATACATATACAAATCCTTTTACAAGGTAAAATACATGCCATTACAATAGCTAATACTTGCTTATGTAGTTTTTTGGTATTCCCATCTTGCATTCTCATGCACATAATTCCATGGCAACACCTATTCTCTTAGGTCAGAGTCAAGTTTATTGGCTCTCTATAAACATCTGATTTAGAATCTCATAAGATCTACTAGTCAACTTATGATGGAAAAAAAGTTTTTTTAATATAAAGAAAAAGAACAGTTTATGGTGACAATCTCATTCTATAAAAATTACTTCATAATGTATTCTGGTGTGGTGTACTATTTCTCAGAAAGTTCTGCAGGAGTAGAGTTCCTAGGGTATTACTATGTGTCAATTGGATTAAAAGGTGTATGTGCAAATAAATTAGGAAAATTAAAGAAGAAAATTGCTGAACATGTTTCCTTTTCAGAATTTTCTGGGAAGCTTGAATATACTAAACTCTGGGAATGTCCAAGGGATTCCACATTGTGCAGATTCAAACGTGGTTGACTGTGCTGTTGTTATTGTTGTTGTTTGATTGGTTGGTTGGTTTTTGACAAGCATTTTGGGGGTGAATGTGAATTAAAACACACTTTGGAAAGTACTGTCATGGTAGAACGAGTCTGAAACTTGGAGCTCAAAGTGCTTGGTTATAATCCTGATCTGCCACTTACTGGCTGGGCAGGTCAATCTATTAATGTTAATGTCTTCTCACATAAAAAGAGGATAATAATTCATGCACAAACTGTTATCCCCCAGAGTTTTCATGGGAAATAAATGAGAGAGTTTAGGTAAAATTGACTGTTCAACGTCTGGCATATGACAGGTCCTAGTGACTGAAAGCCAAAGAAATTATTATCTTTGTATAACAATGTCTTTAAATTTTTAAGGTCCTGGTACAAGGCTCACATGCTTATGCATTCAGGGACTGTTTTTAAAATCAACACCTAAACTTCTTTCCTGCTTGGATGAGTCTATGGCAGTTCTCCAAAAATGAGCCCCTGTAGCCCTGTGACATCTTGAAACAAAGACCACAGAACATGCCATATTGTATGCTGAATAAAAGGTGAATTTGGTTTTGTTTTTAAACCCATTTTACAGTTGGACAACTAAGCTCAGGGATTTTAAAGTTAATTTCTTAATAGAAAATATTAGAGCAGATGGCTAAAATCGGAAACTTAAAACAAGTCATTCTTAATCTCTTTGACTCTTTGTTTCCTTGATTATGAACATAAATAACAATTGACCTATAGGTATATTTTAAGGATACAATTTGACATTAGGTATGTAAAGTACCTTGTCTAGTATAAGATATACTATTGGATAGTATAAGAATATAGTGTATAGTTTATAAACTATTTTTTGACTATCATCAATAGATTTTTCATTCATTTACATAATATTAAAATGAAAGTATTTCTGTTTCTAATAGATATTCTAATCTAGTCCCCTAATTTTCTAGAATAAAAAAATAATAAGCTCAAAGGGATGAAGGAATTTATCTAAGAGATGAAGGAATTTAAGCTATTCTATTCAGTCGCAATGCCAGGTAGAATCAAATAGCTTCCTCCAAACATTCAAAGGATAGATTTGTTCTATCTTAGCCCAAGGGATAAATAAGTGGAGAAAGTGAGAGGGAACTATGTGAAGAAGACATAAGAAGACATACCCTAGGGCTGGGTATATAGTGGTAGAGTGCTTGCCTTCCAAGACAAGGTCCTGGGTTTAGTCCCCAGCACTAAAAAAAAAAAAAAAAAAAAAGACACGCCCTAACAATCTCATTGTGCCCCTTTTGAATGGGTTCCTTCAAGGCTGCCACTTTTCCCTATTCACATTCTAAAGGTGGCCTTGGGGAGATAAGTAGGCCACATGTGCAGCTAACACTCTCTGAGTTATACACATTGGAAACTAATCACATGCATCATGGCCTTACCATGTGGCTGACACACTGCCTGAGAGTGTCCCAGAACCAGTTGTGAAATTGGTAGTTTTTAAGAATGCAAAAGTCACATTCTCAATGAAAAACAAACAAACAAACAAAAAAAGACTTGGAGTTGTAATTTCTTAGTACCTTTCATAATACTGAGAAAATGTCAAGCATTCATATAAAAGAATAGGATTTAAAGGAGATTATAGGAAGGCTAAATTCTTTTAACCCAGTTGGTATTGTCCTGGGGTATAGATAGAAGCTGGCTCAACTCTCCTTGTGTGGTTAGCTGCAGTTTTATAATCTGTAATTTTCTATTATCTGTATTGATGACCTTTTTTATTTATGTGGATAATTGAAAATTGACTGTAATTATGAAATTTGGCAACCTCAAGACAAACTCATTGAGCATCACTCTTCAGAAACAATGTAAATTGAGATGTTTCCCCCAGTAAACAACTCAAGTAATGTTTGCTCATAGCTAAAGAATGTGCTATTAATCACAGTACCTCACACCAAAACAACAACAACAACAAAAAAGTCTCTTAGAAACAATCTCAATAAGATGGGAGTGACATCAGTAACAAAAGAGAAGTGAGAGAGGTGATTTGAGGAAGTAAAATAAAGTTCCGTAAAGGATGGGATATTTCTGTGGAACCTACTAAAAGGGGAATTCCAAGATATGCCTTGCATTTGAACAGATCTGGACCTGAGTTTGCATATTTTGTGATTTCAGAATATGTTCTGACTAAAATAGCAAATATACTTAGTATAAGTGGTTAATGAAGCTAGTGGAAAAGTGGGCACATCCTGTTACAGAGCATATAATAATAACAAAGCTAATATTAACAGAGAGGTAGCCATGGGCAGGCACTGTACTAAAATGTTTTACATGAGTTAACTTGTTAATCCTCATTAAAAAAAAAAAAAAAAAAAAACCTGTGATGTATGAACTGTTCTTAACCCTGTTTCTAGAAACTGAAGTTTAGGGAGAGTGACTACTTTCCACAGCTGATAAGTATCTAACCACAATTTGAGTCAAGGTCTTCTGACCCCAGACCAATGCTCATCCCTGTTGTACTACTGGGCACTATGAGATGTCTCATCCACCTGTCCTTGACCATTGTTGTTGTTTTAATATTGCTGTCATTGTCCCTAGAGAAGCCCAGCAATCTACAGGCCAACCTTTGGGGCAAGTTGTGCCTCTTTCATGTTAATTCTTGGGAGAACCTATTTTAAAATAATTTTCTTTTTTTTCATAAGGCTTATGACAGTTCAAAGATCTACTGAGCATAGGATGTGTCTTTACTTGATACAATAGGCCTGACTCAGGACAAGTGGCATAAATGTAAAAACAATCTAGAAAACCTTCAGACCCTGATTTTGTTTATAATGATAAGTGTGGGTTATAGGTGCTACTGATAAAAAACACTCAAAATGACAGCTTTTCTGGGGAAAACCTTCCCTCTCCACAGGGCCCTGCATGTGCTAGGCAAGCTATCCACCACAGAGCTCTATTCCCAGTTCTTTTTATTTTAAGACAGGGCCTCACTAAATTGTCCAGGCTGGTCTCAAACTTGAAATCCCCCTGCCTCCTGAGTCACCAGGATTACAGTCTGTGGCAGTTCTTAGTACTATTTTTTTTAAAAATTGATTTTATTATTTTATTTTAAATATAGTTCTTAGTATCTTAAACTAAGGTAGGTGGGGTGCAGGGACAGCCAGACACACGGATAAAATAGGTGGACATTCGAAATATTGAGAAGGGCACTTACACCTAAGTTATTCTCCCCTAGAGATGTCAACCAGTCTGAAACTCTCACCATTACTTTTGCTTATTTGGTTAAAGTCTCCTATATCTGAATATAACCATGTTCTTGATGAGGTGAATATATTAAGCCATCCGCATCACTGTAGGCCAGTGAGCTATAATGTTAGATAAGAGAGCTGGGCTTTGAGGGAATGAGAGTATGGTAGATGAATTTTGATGGGAAACAAAAATTGAAGAGATCTGCAGTGGGTCTGCAGATCACAGTCCAAGATGAAGTACCCATAAATTTGTGGTAAAATGTGAACAACAAGGACAATGTAGTAAATTCTTAATTAAAATGATAAATTCTCAGACAGGCTCCCAAGGGGAAAAAAAACACTATAAATTCTGAGATAACACCTTCCTTCTTGGATGGTATTAGGTCGTTTCTTTTATTAAATGATTGTGATAATAGATGGAGATGGTGCTTTTTTCTTTAATATCTTTACTTGGCAAAATAAAAAGTAAACTTTTCATCTCAATGCGTCCATGTACATGTGCTAAGTGCTTTATGTTCAATATTATATTTATTCTTCATAAAAACTGTTAGTTGTGGAGCAGGCTGAACAAATGTTAGCTGCAGGGTGGGCTGAACACTCGACCCTCACCCGTCTGTGGTGCAACTGGAAACCCACATCTGACCCCTGCCCTGTCTGCCTGAAGGCAGAAGATGACACCCTTAGCAACTACTGTATGATCCAATCATTGTACACCAACAAGGCAGCTTCAGACTCAAAGACCCCATTAGATTTTGGCTATAAAAACTCTCTCCTGCTGGAACTCTCTCTCTCTCTCATTCTTCTCTCTCTCTGTCTCTCTCTCTCTCTCACTTTGCTCTCTCCCTCTTTCTTCTCTCTTTCCCTACTCTCTTTCTTCTCTCTCTCTTACTCTCTCTCTTTTGAGCTTTGCTCTCCTCCCTCTCTCTCTCTGTCTTTGCTCTCCTCTCTCTCTCTTCTCCCTTTCCCCGCTCTCTTTCTTCTCTCTCTCTTTCTCTCTCTCTCTTTCTCTTCCTTCCCTGTTATCAGACACCACTGCAATAAAGATATCTTGGTCACTCCGAGTGTCGTGGTCACTTTCCTTTCAATAACAGCATAAAGAACATACTATGATAATCCCTATTTTATAGATGAGGAATCTCAGGTCTATAGGATAAATTACTTATCCAAAGTTATATAGTTTTGCAAAACTGATTTGTATTCCTTACTCCTTTCTTATGGGACAGGAATATTGGAGACTTTGTGGTAGAAAGTCATACTAAAACCAGAAAGAGAACTGGTTATCAGAGGGACAGACGTATGGAAGATAAATGTCACCTTCTTAAATTTTATCAGACTTCCTAGAATTTTGCTTGCAAAATTATTTTCCCCTATATTCAGCACTTAAAAACTAACATCATAAAATCCTGGAAGGCTAAGGACAAAAAAATATATTAAGAATTCATTCTTCTTTTTTCTTGGGTGGGGGATGGGAGCTGTGGTGGGCGATCAACCCAAAGACCTTGCACATGCTAGGCAAGGGCTCTCCTACTAAGTTATTTCCCCCAACCCTCACTCTTTCTTTTTTAAATATATAGAGAAATTTAAAGGTAGTATTCAACTTAAAATTCTACAGAGTTGCATATCAGAAATGTTTACTTAAAGCAAAAGACATTAACATAGCTGTTACTGGAAATGTAAAGAAAGAAAATAGCAAAGGGAAATGCAGCTTAATCAGACCAGCTAAAAATCTGCGGGTGATAAACTCCAATTCAGTCAACTCATTTATGACAAATGAGTAACAGTAAATAGGACCTCTCAAAATAAAGTTAATCAACTCAGTGCTTTGTACACAATAAGCATTCAACAAAAGGTTAGTTACTAAAAGAATGAATGGAACCTTGGTTTTATAATATTCATCATTATATGGGCACATACAACCTTTGTTGTTTTAGAAATTAACAGTTGAAGACCTGTGAAAGTGCTTAACCATGAAATAATTCTTACAAGGCTACACTTTGACTCAGTGCCATTAATAGAGATGTGTAGTAAAAATATGCTAATTTTGACATAATACATACAGTGATGAAGACATAAGAATTAGTATCCTTCATCTGCCATATTTCCAAACTCTCAACATTTGAAAACATTTTTCATTAGTGAACCTCTTTGCTACCAGAGAGTCCATCTAAGTCCAGAACTACACTTTCTTCAGAGACTGGGAGAATTCTCAGCCACACTACCTTGGCAGAAGTCCTCTTGTGCTTGCTCTGGAACACATATCCAATCAAGAATTAGAATAAAACTGAAGGATATGTTCAGCTTTTCCAAGTCCTCATACTCCCCTAATTGGCATCTCCTGTTGACTACAAGGACAATGGGTGAATACTCAAATAAATCACTTTTTGGAGAATTTGGGAGACAGAAGTAGAATGGAATTTTGTGACCTTAGCCCTAAGCTTCAGGAAATTCCTCCATAACTTGTAATTATAAGCTTTAAAAGTCCATTTAATGCTTCTGAAAGCAGGAATTGAGGTGGCCGTGGGCATCTCTGAGGGCCCTTTGCCTCCCCTGAAGACCAAAAAATAACCTATTACAGTTGGGTACCAGGAGCCCACATGGAGGAGTCTCCCACCTTGGGTTGAGTTTGCACGAAAAACATTGTGAAATCAAATTTAGTTCCTGAAAATGGATGGAGGGACAGGTAACTTTCAAAATGAATCTTCATTAATTAGGGATCCTGATCCACTTCCCTCACTCTTGGAGGGAAGTTGATAGTTCTAAGGACACTATCGCTGACTTTCAGAACCCATTTCCCTCACAAATTTGAGTTCTCAAAGCCTAAAAAAGATGACAGTGGGATTGAAGCTTTCCCTTTATTTTCCTTTCCATTTGGGTACTAGAGATTAAACCCAGGGCCTTGCCCTTGCTACACAGGGCTCTACCACTAAGCTACATTTCAGCCCCCTTTTTGTCCCTCTTTGCAGACCTGCCTGTTTATTTGACCATGGCTAGATCTCTGCCAAAAGACTATAATACTTGCAGAAGTTCTAGCTCTTCTCCAGCTCTAATTCCTATTTTGAGTCCCATGTTCTGGAAGGAGTGATAGGCCGCCAAAGTGGAGATTTTCCTGGAGCACCACAGAAAAGTGGCGATCCTGGAGGGACACACACCTCTACTCCCACTGCAATCAGGACAGATTAGCAGCTGTCAGGAGGCTATGGAGGTGTTTTAGGCAGATTTTGAATTTGGGTTTCAGGATCCTGAAGGATTACCCTTCAGCTGGGAAGCTGGATTCATCTTGTTTCTTTTTCTAGCAAAAATGTATCAGGCCCTTATTTTGTGACACTAGACAGGACAGGATCTATAATAGCTTGAGGATCACTTCACGTAAGAGTTGGGATTGTCGGAGATAACAAGCACTGAGTATAGCTTTAAGGAATTCCTCATTTAGGCCTCTATCCCATACTTTGCTCATGGAAAAGATCTATCTGGTGCAAACATTTATTTAATCAAATTTTTTTTTCTCCTGAGAATTTCCAGACCAAGATCTTGATTCGATAATTTCATGACAGATGTACTCTATTGGAAATATTAAAGCCAACATTATTGGGCTGTTGATTATGTCATAAGATTAATCTATTTCCAATCAAGAAAAAAATTAAATATTTTGCCTTAATTTTCCTCTTGGTCTCCAGTGTACAGCACAGTGCTTAACCTATAGTTGGCATTTCTTACATGTTTATTATAGTGAAAAATATTCCTGTGGTGAGGAGTATTTTACCTTATTTTGTTTGACTGGATACAATTATTTTATTTTCTCTTTTGAAACATTTTGAACCAGTGAATATTAATACTGAACAACAATAGAATAACAATTGATGTATTTTACTTTACAGCTGAGAAAATTTGTCCATTCAGATAGCAAATTTCAGTCATCTAGTCCACTGGGTATTCACTTACTTTAATGGTAAAATTTCAGCTCTTGTTGAAGTATTCATCAAGAGTGCTAATTTGAAGCTATTCTAAAACTGCATCTATAATTTTTATCCTGTGTCTCAACTTCCCTGTATATAGAGTTCATATTATAATTGCCTGTTCTCTAGGAATATCTGTGAAAAGATACATAAGCTACCAATTATATTTTTCTATACACATATAAACTGTTATTACTTTTAATGCCAAAGACTCAATATGAAGATGTGTTGAAATCAGTTGTATATTGTAAGCAATAAAATATTGATTTTTTTTCTGTTTTCTCTCTCTCTCTCTCTCTCTCTTTCTCTCTCTCTCTGTTTGCACCAAGGGCACTAAATCATTGAGCTATGTCCCAGCTCAATTTTTATGTTTTAATTTGAGACAGGGTCTGACTAAATTGCTGAGGCTGGCTTTTAACTTGTGATCTTCCTGCCTCAGTCTCCTGAGCCACTGGGATTACAGGCATGCACCACTACATCCAGCCTGAATTTTTAAAATGATATGTTTAAACATATTTAGATTTAAGACTATCACAATAAAATACATTCTTACCCAATGATTTTTTTAGCTGATTTTTCTAAGAGAATGAGGAATATTATAGCCAGGTACCAGGAATTACACATGGTCTCACTTGTCCACCTATGGGAATGTGTGACATGTGAACATTTTAGTCACATGCACCACAGTAGAAAAACAGCTTAAAATTCCGTAGTCATTTTTTTAAACTGTAAGTTATAATTCTCTTAGGAAAATTTACATTTGAATATGCAACAGTGTGATTATTCACCATTAGATGTAAGACAATAGTTTTACTGATCACCCTATTTAGTAATGCATCTCACTATCCATATTCCCTACCCGCTCCCATTGCAGGGGAGGGTCTTTTTTTTTTTTTCTCTATAGCTCTTATCTCCATCTTATATTCTATATAATATTTAAGGAATTAAATATTCAGGAATCTTGTTTTCTCAACCTCTAAAACAGTGCATGTAGCACTGTAATTTTGTCATTTCAAAAATTTATATAAATGAAATTACACAATAAGTTAATTTTGGGATTGGCTTTTTTTTTTTTTTTTACTCAGCATAATTTGCCAAAGATTCATATAGTGTTGAGGGTATCAATAGTTCTTTCCTTTTATTAAACATCACTCCATAGTACAGATACACTAGTTTGTTTAATCATTAAAGGACATCTGGTTGTTTTTAGTTTTTGGCTATTATAAAGTTGCCATAAATATTCATATACAGTTTCATTTGTATGAACACAAACCCTCATTTCTCTGAGATAAATGTTCGGTATTGCAATTGCCAGGTTGTAAGGTTGTTACATGTTTAGCTTTTGAAGAAACTGCCAAACAGTTTTTGAGAGTGGCTTTATCATTTTACATTTTCCTTCAACAATGTATGAGTGACCCCTTCCTCTGCAATCTTACTAACTTTTGATGCTGTCACTTTTTAATTTTTTGCTGTTCCGATAGGTGTGTACTGATAATTGCCTTATGGTTTAGATGTTGGACATCTTTTCATGTTCATTTTTATATCTTTCCAATGAAATATATTCATTTAGTCATTTTCCAATTGAACTGTTAGGTTTTTTTTTTCTCTATTGAATTTTACTCCTTATTTATTCTAGATAATAATTCTTTGTCCTATTTATGGTGTATAGATATTTTCTTTTCTAATCCAGACCTGGTCTTTTCATACAGGTGTTTGTTTATTTGTTTGTTTGTTTTTTGTGCTAGGGATTGAAGCCAGGGGCACTATACTACTGAGCTACATACCCAGAGCTCTTTTATTTTGAAACAGGGACTCACTAAGTTGCCCAGGTGGCCTCAAATTTGTGATCTTCTTACCTCAGCCTCTCAAGTAGCTGAGACTGCAGATGTTTACCACCATGTTCAGCTCTTTACAGAATTTTTAAATTTTGATGACATACAGCTCATTAATTTTCTTGGACTTAATTTTCTTATTCCAAGACATTTTTAAGCAAATCTTAAACTTCAAATATTTTTTCTATTTGTCTAAAAGTTTTGCAGTTTTAAGTTTTACACTTGAATTTATGATCCATTTTGGGTTATTTTTTGCATATGGTGTGAGATTTATTTCCTGAATGTTTCTTTACTCTCTCTAGTTTACAATATATGTCTTAAGTAATTCCTACATTGAACCATATCAGAAATTTGTTATAATTTTTGCTTCAACCATCAATCTGTATTTCAAAAAACTCTAGAGGAGAAACATAATTTTTACTTACTGTGTTGTTCTGATATTCTAATATTCCTTTCTTCTTTTATCATTTCTATTCCATTTAGAAACTTTTGTCTTCTATTAAAGTAGGTTTTGGTAACAAAGTCTCTTAGTTTTTCCTCATCTGAGAATTTTTAATTTCCCTTTAATTAATATAAAGAGTATTTTTTCTAGGTACAAGATTTTGAGTTGATATTCCTTATTTCAATTGATGAATGATCTTGTGAAACTTCTTCTGTTTTCCATGGTTTCTGACAAGAAACCTACTGTCATTTGAATCATTTTCTTTTCTTTCTGTAGGTAACTCTGGCTGTATTCAAAAGTTCTTGTCTTTTATTGTCAGATATTTAATGTTTACTTTTAATTTTAATATTTTTGATGTGTATTTCTTGCATTTCTTTGGATTCTTCTCAGCATCTTGAATCTGTAGGCTTTTGTCTCTTTTAAGTCTGGGAAGTTTTCTGCCATTATTTCTATAAGTCCCTCTTGATGAAGGACTTGAAAACTTCCCACAGGTTTTTTTAGTCTCTGTGTTAGCTTATCTCTGCAATAAAATACCTGAGAAAATGACTTAAAGGAGGAAAGATTTGTTTTGACTCACAGTTTAAGAGGTTTCAGTACATGGTCAGGTGGCTCTGCTGCTTTGTTTGGGGCCTGAGGTAAGGCACAACATCATGGTGGAAAGGCACGGTGCAAGAAAGTTGCTCAGCTGGTAGCAGCTGGGAAGCAAAAAAGAAAGAGGAAGGAAGGAGAAAGAGGAGGTAGACAAGGAACATATGAAGAGTTCCAGGACAAAACATACTTTTTCAGGTCAAACTGCCAGAAACCAATTTCTTTCAACTAGGCCCTACCTCCTCTAGTTTCCACCATGTCCCAATAATGCCATCAAATTATGAAGCTAGACAATGAATTCTTCCATTGATGGGGTCAGAGGCTTCATGATCCAGTCCTTCCCACTAGCCCACCTCTGAACATAGCTACATTGGGAATGAGGCCTTCAACACATGAACCTTTGGGGGAAATTCTAGATTCAAACCTTAATAGTCCTACAGGTCCTTAAGACTCTTTAAAATTATTTTTTCCATTTTTTGTTCAGATGGAGTAATTTCTATCATTCTATCTTTCAGTTCACTGATTCTTTTCTCTGCCCCTGGCATTCTGATGTTGGGCCAATTCACTGAGAGGTTTTTTTTTTTTTGTATTGGTTATTGTATTTTACCACATTTTCTAAATTAAACAACTCATTCTTCTTCATATTTTCTATTTCATTTCTGAGGTTTTCTATTTTCTCATTTATTGCAAGTGTGCTTATAATTGTTCATTGAAGCTTTTTAAAAATGTTTAATCATGTCTGCTTTAAAAAACTTATTTTTTAGTTGTCAATGGACTTTATTTATTTATATGCAGCGCTGAGAATTGAACCCAGTGCCTCACACATGTTAGGTAAGAGCTCTACTACTGAGCCACAACCCAGCCCCCCCGCAACATAAATATTTTTGATTTATGAGATTCTGTATCTTATTTAAATCTTCTGATTTTATTGGTTTCCTCTAACACCACCCTGATAAAAGAGTGGGCAGTACCTCCTCATAGTCAGGTGGAGGTAGAAAGCAACATTCCTTGCTTGGTTTTCATTACTCTCCAATTAGGGCAGACTCCTGACTAGTTCTTACTACTCCTTCCTACATAATCTCCATTGGCATCACAAGTGAGCGGCCTCATTACTGTGAGATGCAGTAAAAGTCTTGACTCCCCAACTAGACTTCCACTGATACTGCCTCATTGGGAAGGGGGAAGGTGAGTCTTATTTGCCAGAAGGAATGGCAATCCAGACTCCCCTTGTGGTATCTATTGATACTATAGGGGAATGGGGACACTCATTACTGTTCAACAGGGATAAAAGGACTTGATACCACCCTGGGGATTAGAGTATGTCATAGTTATAGACAAGGCAGGAATTCCATGCTCCCCACTCAGCTTTTGTTGGCATGGTTAGGTATAGGACCATAGATTTTTCTATAGGGTTTGACTGAAGTAAAGCACTTGATATTGATTTCTTTTTCCTTGTTAGGATGCTTTTTTCCTGGCCCTTTAATTAGAGTAAACATTTTCTGGGAAATTTTTTTGTCTTCTTCATTGGCATCCTGCTTTTTTTTTTTTTTTTTTTTAGTATATTTGAGGCAAAAAGAAAGCTCACCACCATATTCCTTGAGTCCCCAAATCTCTAGTTGGTCTGCCTTCTTTCCACTTTTTATAGTCTTCTTATGCTTGTTATATATAATTTCCAGGATGAAACAGAAATAGGAATACAGAAAAGCATCTCTACTTTGTCTTCCTGGATGTAGAAGTTCATGTAATATCTTTTTATTCCACAAAATGTCAAATAAACATGTATATATGTAGTCATTATTGAACTCTCTGAAAGAACAATATCTAGACCTGTGTTGTCCAATATAGTGGAGCCAATAGCTACATAAGAGTTTTAATTTAAATTAATTAAAACTGAAAAAAATTAAAAATTTACTTCCTCAGTTGCACTAGCAAAATTTTAAATGCTTAATTATAGCTGCTGCTGTGCTAGTGACTACTGTATCAAACTGCAGATACTGAACATTCGAAATGTCTCAGAAAGTCTTTGGGGCAAAGTTGATCTGGACCCTCAACAAACAGGTTCGTAATATCACTAAAATATTGTTTTTTTAAAACAATGGAAATAAAAATATGAAATATATGTAAATAAATAACCTTATTTAATGATAGGAATAGTAAGGATGTGGATTTGCAAAATGGACACCAAACTTACTAACATACCATGAATTAGATTTCTAGTGATTTTCCACCTGGGTTTCTCCCTGAAACCTTTTCCAATGGGTTGGTGCAATTTGTAACAGTAAAACCTAACAGATGTGCTAGATGAGAGTGTGTAATTAACCTGACATTGCATGTTATGTTACATTCTGAAATCATCTGACTTTAGCAGATTTTGAACATATTCATTCAACATCATTTTATCCAAGAGAGGGAATTCATCTACTTTATAGAATTCAATTTTCTTTAAAAAATAAACTGAGTGAAATAGAGGCAACCTTAGCAAGTGTACGATTTCAGAACAGCAAGCCCAAATATATATATAAAATATATACAAATAAAATGGGAGATAGCTCAAAAATCATAGATTTCAGAGCTGGAGTTTGTCGTCATTTAATTTATTCAATAACTATTCAAGAACTTTATATTATTATAATTGAACCATCTATTTCTCAGATAAGAAATTGAGCTCCAGAGAAATTGACTTCATTACTTGGAGGAAGAAAGTTAGGCTGCTTCCTTCTAAATTTAATTTTCTTCCCATTTATAACATACAGCACCAAAAGGTATTTTCTAGCTAGACCAGCCACCTGGGACACCTTACTATTTGAAAAAAAAGAAAATCACACACTCTCTACCTCCATGGTTAACTTGTGTTTTCCCCACATTAATTAATTACACATATATCTGTCAAGTCCCTTCAATGGGCAGGAACTTCAAGGCTCCACAGTACATTCATCAGTGAGAATACTTACATTTTAGCAGGATTACGAAGACAAAAAAGTATGACAAATGTAAAATAGGTTAGATGAATGCTATGGACAACAGTGAAAGCTGAACAGGTTAAAGTGGAATCAGATGGGAAGTATGAGTCAGATTAAGTCAATCTTATAGGACCTATTATCAGAATCTATTGAAATCTCCGCTCTTGTCCAATATCCATTTCAAATGTGACCTCATCTGTAAAACCATACTCAATACTTTAAAATTAATCTCTCTCACTCTGCTCCTATAGCACTTCCTTTTTCTATCACAGCACTTAGAATTCTTCCTCATGTTAGATATGACTGCATCTGTTTTTTCAGTAGGGTATAACTCTTTAATAACAAAAATGTGTGCTATTAATCGTTTTATCTGTTGCAGAGTCACATATCACTATATGTGACTGAGTACATGTTCAGTCACAATGAACACTGGCTGATCACATGTTCATTGGATAACAAATCCTAAACTGAACATGAGTTGAAAGTGTGTTGAATTGTTTATAAAAGATAATCCTAATATTAAGATTCAAAGATATAAAATCAGGATGTAAATGCTGGTGCAAATGTTTGTTGGTGAGAATATTTTCTGCTCTTACTGCATTTCTAGTCTTTTTTTTTTTTTTTAAAAAAAAACCCCACATATTAACAAGCAAAATAATGGCATCATCAAAAACTTAAATTTCTCTTCAGAACCAAACTACACCATTCATGCATCCTACAAAATTAATCATTATTAATTAGAATTTAGAGAACTCAATCAGCACCATTGCCTTTATATTGTATTGTGCTTTTATCTGAGAAAATGTGATTTATGTGAAATTGTCATTATTGTTCTTTTTGCCAATGAACAAAAAGTACAGAAGTCATTAATCTATTGTCTTCTCTATTTCTTTCACAAAATATATGGCTTTACATGCCCCTAAGCCAGTAAAATTTGTTGGTTAAGAAATTATTTTTTATAACATAATATTATCTTAAAAGTGCTATTATGAATAATATTTACTACCCTCATGACTACTAAATAATGCATAAATATGAAACTGATTGTGATTACACATTCTGTAGGTATCTTAATGAGTAGATATGATAACAGGCTTCTCCTAAACAAGGACAACACAATTTTGCATTTTACTTCTAAGGAAGTCAGTTTTAGAATTTAAAAATTAGAACGTGTTTATAATTCTGAGTAGATTGAATTGATTGAATTCGTGATTAGTGTTACTTTTATGAAGAGAAATGTGACAACATGAAATATTAAGGAATGTTCTACTTAAATTACTAATGATGCATTCTTCTGTTGAAGATTTTGTTTTTGTTTTTTAAACAATGAGGCCCTAAGCAACTTAATGAGACCCTGTCTCACAAAGGGCTAGGGATGTGATTCAGTATAAAGCACCCCTGGGTAAAATCATCAGCACAAAATTTTTTTAAAAAGTGCTTCTCTATACTGTGGATCCAACCTGAGAAATCAACAGAGAATATTCATTCCTATAAAAATGATAAGAATTTTAATAAATGTTAACAATATATGAATTGCTTTTAGCTCTTTAATTTATTTTATTCCCAAACTGAAGTTACTCATGATGGTAAATTTCCCTTGCATCTTGTAGATGCTTTGACTCACTGCTAGTTTATCAGTAAACATTGGGTGGGTGTGGTCATGGTAAATGGTAAATGTTGCCATCTGTCCCTATAAGCAGGACTACTGCTGACAAGAGATAAGAGGGAAACAAGGTGTAGTGTTGAAGTATGAAAAACGGAAAGGTTTTTTAAAAAGTATACTTACCCTTCGAAGAGCAATTATCTTGAATGTTATTTTTAGAGCAACATGCAAATAACATAATTGAAGAAGTTCAGTAAAAAGCAATTTTCAAATAGTATACTTTAAGCAGTGGATACATTAATATAATTTCCAGTTTAGCCTGGACTGTGCATTGAGATGATATCTAATCTTCATCAGGATGAAAACAAATGACAAAAATTGCTTTTAGATAATTTTCAGTTACATTTCATATAGATTTTTTCTGAGAAAAGATCTACAATGGGATCCTCTTTTGTATCATTAAACAGCAATACAGTCACATTTACCTTTAGTTATCTAGATTCTGATCAATTTTAACTGTCTCCTCAAAGCTTCATATTTAATTCCTTTCTATTTTCTGTGAATCATATATGTATAATCATATATATATATATATATATATATGTATATATATATATATATGTATATATATATATATCATAGATATAATCATATATATATAATTGAAATTCTAATTCAGGGGTTGGGGTTGGTAGCCTAGCAGTTGAGAG
The DNA here is from genome assembly GCF_001458135.2 of Marmota marmota marmota. Lineage (NCBI taxonomy): Eukaryota > Metazoa > Chordata > Mammalia > Rodentia > Sciuridae > Marmota > Marmota marmota. The sequence goes on along the minus strand of NW_026000119.1, from coordinate 6,787,619 downwards.
CTTACCTAGCATACATAAGACTCTTGGAATGGAGCCCCTCCTTTGAAAAACAATTAATTCAAAGAGGCATTTCTCAAAATTGAGGCTCTTTGTTTGATTTAATAAGTATTTAACATCTATAATGTGTCAGCCTTGAGCTTTGTAGGTGATGGAATTACTTAAAAATGTAAACCATACATCATGTATTTTATTTGACAGTTAAGAATTATTTTTTTAAAAAATATTTTTAGTTGTCAGTTAAGTTTTTACTTTATCTATCTATCTATCTATCTATTTATTTATATGTGGTCCTGAGGATCAAACCCAGGGCCTCACACATGCCAAGCAAGCACTCTACCACTGAGCCATAACCCCGGCCCAGTTAAGACTTCTATATAGTGATCAACTAAAGAATATTGTATGATAGGCTTTGTAAGTAGACAAAAAAATCTATGGATACATCTGAGAAATTGTGTATTACTATGAAGTGCAGAAGTTGGGAAAATCTTCTTGGAGGAGGTAAGTCAAGTCTGAATGCAGCATATTATCAAGAAGATGATGAGAAGGGAAAGATGGTGTTAATGATCAGGGAAAAAGAAAGAACAAAAAGGGTGAAAACAGTGAGATATTTTAGGTAATAGAAAGTTATTCAGTTTCCTAGAGCAGATTTGTGGGTTTTAAACTGTAGAGACCAGGCTTTGTTTTCAGATTTGCTTCAAGTTTCAATCACTTTTTCTTTAAGAAATGGAGTCTTGCTATATTGTACAGCTGACCTCAAACTCCTGGTTCTCCAGAAATCCTCCTGCCTCACTCAGCCTCTGGAGGCACATATATATATATTATCACATATATATCATCATAGCATGTACATATCATCATGTCCAGCTTTCAAGTTTCAGAGTTTCTTGCCTAGCTTTATCTTTTTGTCACACTGTCTTGATTTTACCCCATTTGCTTGAGTTTTTTACTCCAGAATCAGATTATCCTTACTTGTAGTTCCATATACTTGCCAGTTTCCCATTTCCTAGTCCTCTCCCACCCCAGCATTTCTTCTTCAGACTATCCTCAGAGATCAGGAAATCACCCAGGTTTAAGTTGGGCAGTGCTTTTCAGATCCATAAATGTTTATTAAGCACATACTAGGGACAGGTCTGTAGAGATGGAGAAGCTGTGGTTTTTACATTCCAGAAGGTTTCAGCCAGGGTAAAAACTCCCTCCTATCCCAAATCTGCCTCAATTTTATTGTCCTCAATCACGATTGCTATTTAAAGTTTACCAAAATAGGAAGAATTAAAAAAAATAGCAAAAAAACAAAAGAGAAGTACTAATGTGTGAGTCAGCTTTCTGTCACTGTACAAAATACCTGAGACAAAGCAACTTAAAGTAGGAAAGGTTTATTTTGGCTCCTGGATGTATTGTCCCTTGGCCCTGCTGTTTTGGGGCCCATAGTAGCATAGTACATCATTACTAGAAGTATATAAAAGGAGAGGCTGCTCACCTCATTGTGGCCAGGAAACACAGAGAGCAAGGACGAGGGGTCCTAATATCCCCTTCAGGAACACACCCACAGTGATCTTACTTCCTTTCACTAAGTCCCACTTTCTAATAGTTGTACCACCTCTCAATAGTGCCACAGGCTGATGACCAACCTCTTAATATCTGGAGGCCATTTAAAATTCAAACCATTAACAACTAAAAAGACTAAAATTCATCAAAAATGAGAATGAGTAGATTACATTTGTGAGGCACCTGTGATGAAAGGGAAGCATGGTAAAGTTGTTAAGAGTCAAAGCTCTGTCACTTCAACTATACCTTTGAACAAAATGTTACAAGAAAAGAGAAAGGGAACTGACATTTCTTGATCACCTACTATGTGTCCAGCACAGTGATTATTTGTTTATTTGTTAAATTTATTTTATTGCAGTATTAGGAATTGAACCCAGGTGTGTTCCACCACTGAGTTATATACCCAGCCCTTTTAATTTTATTTTTTCTTTTGAGGTTCTAAGTTGTTAAGCCTGGCCTTGAACTTATGATCCTCTTGCTACAGCATCCTGAGTTGCTTGGATTATAAGTGTGTGCCACTGTGCTAGTTAACATTTGTTATATGTTCTTGAATACTTATAGTTCATTCCACCTCCAGCCTCCACTTCAAAAAACAGAATACAAAATACCAGCAACACTACTGAAAATAAAAAGTAGAATGATTCTTCCTATTTTAAAGATGTCCAAAACTCAGGTATAGATAGGCTAAGCTTGAAGTTTCAGTTAGATCTGAGACTTGAATGTGGCTCAGCTACTCCCACTGTACAACTTACTAGATTTTTGGCTAAGTCAGTCATTCATTTATTCAATATCCACTATATATCAAGCCTATTGCTAGACACTGAGTTTTAAGGAAACAATGTGACATGCTCCCTTTCTTTAGTAAAACTCTTATACTACAGTAGAAGAAGAAAGGCATGTAAGGAAACCCTTGTCACTGATAGATGTAGTTCTGGAGGTCTGTAAAGTGTGGTGTAAAGTACAAATAGAATCTAGTTTATTTTAATGTGGGACTGGCAGATGGCAGAGGTCAGGAAAACTCTTACAGGGGAGCTGGCCCTGGAGTTTTACATAGTCTGATAGACCCAACCTGATCTTTTCTTAAAATTGGGAGCCATCTCGAAACAAAGCCATGAAAAGATAATTTCGGCTTTACTATAAATTACTGCAAATTCTGAACCTGCTTGGAATGCCTGCCAGTGCCTTGAACGCACCCATGCCTGGCTCTTTGACCAGATAGCAGCCCTCTCTGAAACTTTAGTGACGCCTCACAAATCTTGGCCTTCCCTGGCCAGATAACGACCTTCTCTGAGGCTCCAATGACCTTCATAAATTCTGATGTCAGGGCCAGCAAAAATGTAAACTACCATTAGTGTTATGCTCGTCAGAGTTCTGTTATCTGTAACCCCCCTTTGTGTAACTTTCTGGGCTATAAAGCTGGGTTGCAGAAAAACTGTGTCTGCTGTCTTGTTCCCGCGGTTTTGGGTGGGAGAGGCAGCCCGGCCGGTCAAAATAATAAGCTTGCTTTAATTTGATTTTGATTGGAGTCAGTGGTCTTTTCTTGCATCCTGGTCTAGCAGTCTCCCACTGAGTCAGGTGACAGAAAAGACAAGCACTGGGGGCTGAAGCAGCTTGGTCAGAAATGAAAGTGGCTCAGGGCTGACAGGAATGATAGAGCTGAAAGTTGGGGGTGATTTCACTTCCTTTGTAAGAGGATTAAAAAAGTGTCATATATAGAATGCTAACCATATGCATGAGACATACTAGATGTTCCATAAATACATCTTGCTTCCCTTCCTCTTTGTTTTCTCCATTTGGTTATAACCACATGCTATACCACTGAGGCCATCCTGCCTTTTGTGCTGTGGATTGAACCCAGGGTCCCACACATGCTAGGCAAGTGTCTTACTTCTGAGCTACCTCCCTCCGAGATTTGTATCTTGTATGGATTTTTATTGTGAATTGATTTACACACAGACAAGCATTTCATACATGTTCAATAAATAGTCTCTCACAGTTGGCAGAAGTCTGGGTAAAACAAGATGTAGATTTTGATCAATGATTAAAACAAAAGCTGAATTTAGATTCAATCCTTTCTTCCTCTTTGTCTCCTACAATAACTTGAATAGATTTTCGCATATGTACATGTAAATATCATTGGTGTGTAGAGATTCAGCACACTGAATTCAAGATTTTTCCATAGGAGCTGCTCACTTGCTTCCAAATTCAGAAGAGCTGCTTTTCTGTCTCCAGAACTTTCTATGATCAGAACATAAATTATACTGCCAGAGATTTAAAGTCATAATAATGCAACTTTAGGGCTCTTCATTTCTGTGCAGAGCTTATTCTTTCTCCCTCCCAATCTCCTTCTCTCTGTATTATATAGTTGTGCACACTACTTGTATCCCTTCCAAAACAGTGGAAACTCAGAGGCCTTGATTTGGTTTCACCTTATTCAGTTTCTCCTAGCTTCCCCCAATCCACAGTGCTTTGCCTGTCATGGATACGCAACAAATATTTGTTAAACAAACACCTGTCTGTTTTAGTCATCTTTTTCACTGCCATGTCTAAAAAGACCTGACAAGAACAATAGAGGAGGAAAAGTTTATTTGGGGATTCATGGTTTCAGATAATAGATGATAGACTCCATTCCTTGGGGCTCAGGTGAGATGCAACATCATGGTTGAAGAGTATGGCAGAGGGAAGTGGCTCAGGAAGAAGAGAGAGAGAGAGCTCCTCTCAACAAAGATAAAATATGCACCCCAAAACAGGGACCCACCTACTCAAGCCACACCCTACCAGCCTATAGTTACAACCCAGTTAATTCCTGTCAGGAGATTAACTCTCATAATCCAGTCATTTCACCACTACACCTCCTAGTATTGTATCACATATGAGCTTTTGGGGGACACCACATATCTAAAGTATAACCTGGCTAATTCAGAATTTAAATATAATCTCACTTCTATAGTAAACAAGATTATATTTAATTCCCTGAGGTATATAGTAGTACTCATATTGGATGAGTGGTTAGGGGGCTTTATCACCTCGGACTGTAGTCATCTTGTTATTTGTTGCAAGGAGTTTGTATGATGTTGTGGTTAAGAGAATGAACCATAAAGCCATACTACCTGATTTTGAGCACTGTTACAAATCATAAGACATCAGGAATGTGACCTAATCTCTCTGTATATCAATATTCTCATCCATAAAGTAGGAGTAATGATAGAATCAATCTCATAGTGTTGTCATGAAGATTTATTGATTCAATATTTGTAAAGCACTTTAGAATAACATTGGCACATTGCAAGTGCCCAACAGGAATTAGTGCTAATTTTTATATAAGGTACTAGCTCAACCATAGGAAGGAACCTCAATGCAAGGCTATTAAGAAAAATGAGGGCAGAAACATATCCAGGAATATGATTTCAATCCCACACTAGGACAATTACTTCTCTAGGTAAGAAGTTATTGCCTGTGATGAAGTGTGAGGAATGCTATAGACCTGGTGGCAGGACCTTCCTGCCCTGACCCCATTCAGCTGAGTGGGGATCAAAGTGCTTTTCTTGATGGTGAAGTTGCCTACTTCCTGCAGTGTTCTGAAAAACATGGTCAAAGTGGGGGGAAAAACTCCTTCTCAGAAACATTTAATGTCAAATGAGTTACTTTTTCTATTGAGAATATTTGTGGAGCTGGGCACGGAGGTGCACACCTGTAATCCCAGTGGCTCAGGAGGCTGAGACAGGAGGATTTTAAGTTCAAAGCCAGCCTCAGCAACTTAGTAAGGCCCTGAACAACTTAACGAGACCTTGTCTCAAAATAAAAAATAAAAAGGGCTAGGTATGTAGCTTATGGTAAAGAGCCCCTGGGTTCACTCCCTAGTTTAGAAAAAAAGAATATTTGTGAATTTTAAACTGTACTACTAGATTGATTTTTTTTAGGTATATATAAATTTTTACAAGATGTCGTGATTATGTCAGTTTTAACAGAAGATTTAAATATTGGTGATTTTTGAAAAAAACATTTCATTATGGAGATGTATATATTACTTAACTGGACTTTAGAACTTTATTATGATTTGCAGCATTAGGGACTGAACTGAAAGACCTGAAACAAGCACTTTACCACTGAGCTACAGCCCCAGCCCTTTTTATTTTGAGACAGGGTATTGCTAAATTGCCCAGGCTGCCCCTGCCCTTGTAATCCTCCTGCTTCAACCTTTGAAGGCACTGGGATTACAGGTGTGCACTATCATGCCAGGCAGAATTTTCTTTATTTTTTAAAAACAAAGATACAGATATTAAGTCTGTAGTAAATTATTCTCTTTTTTTTTTGGTAAATTATTCTTAATAAAATATAAGCTAAGAATAATAGAAGATGTATCACCAAAGGAAAATGTTGAGTTCAGTAAAAATAATTAAGCATTGGAAGAGATGACTTATAAAGGCAATTATGGCAATGAAATCAGCCTAGTGGGATAAGCATATTTTATTTGATCTGTGTCAGTCTTTCTTACTTTACATATTGTCTTTGAGAGGCATTCTAATGCAAAATAGATGAGGGTTAAAGTGACAGGAAGGGTTATAATTTTCCCATAGAAGACATAAATAACAATTCTCCCTTCCTTCATGGTCAAAATTCTTCCTGTGTAAGGATCTCAGAATAGTTTAGTTAGCTACAATGTTCTCTTGACTTTATCAGAATAGTGTAATGTGAAACCTTGCAATGTGAAACAATCTATTTTTAAAAGAGTCTTTGTTAGGTGGCTACTTCCCAACTATTTGAAAGCATTTGAAAGATTGAGATAGCTATAAAAAATTGAAATATAATTTCTTTTACCTTTGTGAAACAATTCTCTTTGTTTTGACTGTAAGTCACCTCAATGCCAATGTTTGAGATGAACAGAATCTACATTATCTTCACATTTTTCTCTGGAGATTTCATTTTTAAACAGCAAGTCAAGTCAGGTATTTTTCTTTTTCTTTTTAAAAAATATTTAGTTTTTTAGTTGTAGTTGGACACAATACCTTTATTTTATCTATTCATATGTGGCGCTGAGGATTGAACCTAGGGCCCTGCACGTGCTAGGTGAGCACTCAATTGCTGAGCCACAACTCCAGTCCCAAGTCGGGTATTTCAGAGCCACGGTCTAATACAAATAAAAGATGGGGCTCCTGGGTTGGTAAGCATGTAGAAGTGCTGGGAAGGTGGTGTGCCCCAGGAAGGAAGGGGACCCCTAGGCATCCCCTCCTCCATGCTTTGCCTCTTCCATGTGGTTGTTCCTGAGTTGTATCCATTATAATAAACTAGTAAATTGAATATGACCTTCGATGTTGATGTAGCTAATAACCTCCACATCATTTTTGATGGACGAATGATCTCCTAATGTGGAAGTATCAAATCAAACCTGAAAGAGCACATTGATTCAGCTATACAGTTTTTGATGGTGTCATCTTGGTTCAACTCTGGCTACTACCACTGGGAGATGGGTGTAGGAACATGGAAAGAATGGGATCTGGGCATTTGCAAAAAAGCTCTTAACAACAACAAAGATAAAATTGTTGAAGAATAGGCAATCTGAGCTGTATCTAAGAGAAATATAAAGTACTTCTCTACCACCACAATGCCTGAAACTGTTTCTACATGAGTCCCACACACATATAGTGGGGATTTTCTTGAATATGGGCATTGGAAATATTTCCTTTTCAACATCAGTGGTGAACCCATGTCTTCATAGTCACCAAAATTTCTGCTTCAGAACTACTATATCCATTTTTTTTTTTTTTAGAGAGTGAGTCTTGCTATATTGCCCAGGTTGATCCTGAATTCTTGGGCTCAAACAATCCTCCTGACTTGTTTTCTTGAGTAGCTGTGATAATAGCTGTGTAGCACTACTTCCAGAACAAGAACAGTAGTTTATTACATATAAGAACTGCATGATTCAGTACTATGAAAGTCATTTTTTTTTTTTTAAGATAGGGTTTTGTTTTGTTGCCTGGGCAGCCTTCAAACTTGAAATCCTCCTGCTTCAGCCTCCCAAAAGCTGGGATAATAGGCAGGTACTACTACACAGTAATAAACCAGTAATTTTAAACCAGTAATTTTTCAGCATAGGATTGAGAAATCAATATATGCCTAAAACACTTTTTGAAACTATCTAAAAGACTAGAATTCTTAGAGCATGATTTTTCCTACTGACAATAGCCTGCCCTCAGTATTTCAATTTCTACAAATTGGTTTAAGAATACTCTTCTTAAGTCACACATTTACTAGGAGGATACAATCTGCCTGACAACAGCTATCAAGATCTTTTGGTAGTGCTTGTAAATGTTTTGCACTTTGGTTAGAAATATGGTAGTTTTGCTCTCTTATTCTATCTCTTTCTCTTTCACCAGACTGGCCTCAAGTGTAGCTGGGATTACAGGCTTGTGCAATTGCACCTGACAGCATTTTTGTGTTTTTAAGTAATATAATGTTACTGTTATAGAATATGTGTAGTTAAAATATTCTGTGAAGATCAGAGTATATTCAAGTTTCATCATGTTTGGTGACAAATCAAAGACCATATTGCTTGTTGTTGCTCATAGTTTTCAGAGGGTGCCTATAGCTTAAGCTTCAAAATCAGAAAACATTACATGGGCTCAAGGAAGTGATTTTCTTTACCATGACAATTGTGGTAAGTTGACACCCAAAATGATAATAAACTTTATTCCTGTGTTGTAATTAGGTGAACTTGCATTAGGCTCAAACTTTGCAGCCCCCCCCCCCCGCCCCCAAATTGGAGGCTGACTCCGGTTTTGAATTGCAAGAAGTAAATTTCTCCATTATTCTGCCCGAAAAACATAATTCAAATGTTGTAGGAATGAGACTCTATAGTGAATCCCCCTAGTAAGGAAAATGGTCCGCTTATTTCCAAGTGGAAATCCCCAATTGCCACATCATATCAATCATCTGACACATAATCTGACTTCCATTGAGCTGGAATGTATTTTAAAGGTCAGGTCTCTGGATGAAGAATTTTAGTTTAGTGGGTTATGGAGCAGAAATGCCTAAATCTGGAGCATTGCTTTACTGCTGGCAGAAATAGCTTCTCTTCAAATAGCAGGGAGGAAGAAAGAATGATTTTTAAGCTCCAAGTCTTTTTTGCGTGAGCACATTTTCCTATGTTTTTGCCTGCAGTTCATTACGAAGTTGGACTAAGAAATGGGAAAATAACCATTTTAATCTACTTTCATAAAAGATGCACACTCGAGTCCAGCAGACATAATTTGTCCTATATTTTAAAATCTGGGAAATGCCACATTAGAATAAAAATTCCAGATTTTTGGCTCCTGTGAAGAAATTACAAACCCTGGGTATGGTGGCCGTTTCCTATGTGGAAAAGTAGGCTGGAGTTGAGAATCTGCTGCACTCTTTACACGTGCTCTACAATTTGCCATTCCTTACCACTGCCAAATTTCTTCCTTTTGCCCATTTTCATTTTGCCTGCTCTACTCTGCAGGGAAGTGACTCTTCAGTTTAATCAGGTTATTAAATTGATGAAACAGTTTTTTTTTTTAAAGTAAATCTTTTTAAGGGTTTGGGGGGGGGGCACCAATAACTGCTTTTGCTTCGAAAGTCCTAAATCTGCGGATCTTAAAAGATGTGATGACTCTTAACTACTTTTTCAGAATGGCCAGAAGCGTGGAACTGGGAGTCGACGAATGGTCCCCGCTACCACTAGGCAGCTGGGTGACCTTGGGCAACTCCGTTAAGCTCTCTCAGTCAAAGGTGATAAACTGGTCTGCTTAAATATTTGTTTTGAATACCCCACAAGATTGTTGCACCGCACAAAACGAGATTTTAAAAGTAGTTCTAAGTAATTTATAAGTTACAAAATGCTTCCTAGCGCAAGCGTCCGCTACAGTGCGACAACACCGCGGCTTCAGAAGTTGCGTTACTTGAATTCACTCCTGTTTCCCGTTTTCCAATGATCCCACCTCCCACGCTCATGTGGGCGAGCGGAAGAAGCTTCACAGGGTATTAGGTTTGGAAAACTGTCTTAAGAAATAAAGCAAGAAGTTCCTTGGAGAGGGTAAAGTTGTGGGCTGCATTTTTAGGACCCCCAGAGTGACATACCGACGCCGGGCTGAATTCACAGCCCCCGTCGCAGAGCCAGCGCGGGAACCAGTCCCTGGGCCATCTCTCTGCTTGGAGTATGGCCTCACAGACCAGGCCCAAACCCTCCCAAGCGCGACCCAAAACCGGGACCCCGAACTTCGCTCTCACCCCCAACCCCCACAATCACGTCCCCGGTTCCTCCTCCACGTGACAAGAGCCGGAACCGTCACTTCCGGCGGCGCAGTAGCGCGCCTGCGCGGGGCGCCCGGGCTCTGTGAGCGGTTGTCTGCAGCGCTGTGCCAC
>NW_026000119.1:6775246-6777559 GCF_001458135.2 Marmota marmota marmota | reverse complement strand
CCCATGGTCCTGTACACATTAGGTACGTGCGCCCGGGAAGGCTCGGGCAGGCAGGTGAGGGAGGGCTGGGGCGTGGCGGTGGCTTCCCGGGTCCTCACCCTCTCGACCCACTCTTCTTCCCTGTTCTGCCTCTTCTGCTGGGCCAAGAGGGCTCCTAGAGAGTAACTCGGGCTTTCGTTCTTAAGAACGGCGATTAGGGCGCCGATTAGGGCGCCGTTCTTTCATTACTAGTTTAAATCGTTTTCTGTTTTTCTTGACGTGAGGAAATAAATACAAGACGTCCTAGCAAATGATGTGGTGTCATGATTGGGCCAGTGACTCATTGAGGGTCAGATCGAGCAGGATTGAGGCTCTGCTTTGCCAGCTGTGGCTCAGGCGGGCGTCATGCGTTGGCCTCTTCATCGGAGCTTCCACCCGCGACGCAGGGCACAGGACCCTGCAGCCCCTGGTTGAGCCTGGGATTTGCTTCTGCCCAGTCATCAGTTGAAAAACTATACACACATACAATGTCTGTTGATACTGTGTCCCAAATTTAGTTAAGAGGTGGCTTTGGGGAGCAGGTAAACTTGAAGCCTGTTATCTTTGTTCTTTAGAATCTTTTACATCGGGCAAGGTACTTTTCCTGCCTCCCAGTGTGACTTTTTTGGTAGGTTAACTTTCATTCTTGGAGTTTTATGGTGAATCTTTCATTATCTGTAACTAGTTAGGACAAAGGTAGAAGTCTAGTTATAGAAAAAGTTTACACTGTTTAAAAAGAAATCTAGTTTTGTATTTCTGGTATAAATGGCTTGTAGAAAATACTTTCTCTTTTTTATTGCATGCTTTGTTGACCTTGAACTTTTAATTGCAAAATGATACTACAAAATAAATGCTTAAAAATTCATAAGAAATAATTTCTGTCAGTAAATGGCCCTTTAAGTTCCAAGATTAAGAGAAAAGAAATCTGAAAGAGTAGTTTTGGTTCTGGGAGACTTACTAGAGTTAGACCTTGATGTAGTTTGAAAACAGGAGATTGAGATTTCACTTCTATTTTTTTGATATGCCATAAACAAGAGAATATTAGTGCAAGAGAAAACACTTAAGATTTTTATCTATAAAATATTCTAGGCAGAGAGAAATATGGAATTATTCAGGGGTGAATGTCATTATTTTGTAAGTCATTGCTAAAAATAATAAACCTAGCCGAGTCTTGAAGAGGTGGTAGGAGGAGTACCCTTAGCTTCTCTAAAGAATAAGTATATGGTGACTGGTTTTGATATATTTACTATGCTGTAAGATTTCCTAGCTTTTTATTACACATGAATTTCAGGTGTTGGTTTAGATTGGGATTTACATCCCAATTTAAGAACACATGGCCATGAACTCAGTGTCATACTTCTGTCTTTGAGTTGTTTTAATATTTAATTAAAATGTAGCTTGAGTATTGTTACAGTCACTTCCTCACTAAATCCCAGACAGTTCTTTTATTTAGTATGTAGAAAGTATTGACGTTTCTGTTTGTAACTTTTATCACTGCTCTAAGCATATCCTGGCCCATTTTCAATTAAAATATGTAGTTTTCAAAAATGACTTTCAAAAGGAGAGTTTCATTTACCAATAAAAACAAACAAAAACCTTTTCAAGCACTAATGTCATTGTTAAGAGTGTTCCACTGAATTTTTTTATAAATTTGTCATTACTCATTTTGAAAAATGAGTAATCAAATGCTAGAGGGAAGCAAGGGTTAAAGATACCCTTTTGGAAGAGGAACTTCCCCAGCTCACACCTCAGCTCCTGGGATCCTGCATTAAGTCTTCCCTAAAAGAGAGCCAAGGCTTAGGCTTTTTTCCCTTGTGTATTTCTTATCTCTCTAGCCACATCCAACTGAAATTACGAATATTCAGTTTACTTTTGATCCGGATGGGTTTGTTCTTATTTCACATGCTTAATATCTTCTCTCCATTCTAAACAAGTAAGGCCACGAGTTAGATATTTAAGCACAAGTCTGGTTCACATTTAAGCATGATTAATAAGTAGTTGACTGGTTTCTGTCAATTGGGCCAAGTGCTTGCAAAAAAGCATTATAGTTTAGAGTACCTGAATAGGGGAGAAGTATACCACTGAGTGGAAAAGGTAGTAGAAGCTAAGACAGACCAAAATACAAACTTGGTAGATTTTACATTTTTTGCTTTGGCTCAATGTTGTTTAAACAGGACTAGGACATAGTAGATGCCATGCCCCGATATGTCATTATGCTACTGCAAACATAGGAAGCTTTTCAGAATGACTTTTGCAGTGTCTTTTCAGTACATTTCTCAATCTCCCCCCCCCCCC
>NW_026000119.1:6767605-6775119 GCF_001458135.2 Marmota marmota marmota | reverse complement strand
CCCCCCCCCCCCTCTATATGTATATATATACACACACACACACACACACACACATACATACATACATAATTAGTTATGTTCCAGAAGTTACTATGAACACTGCATTAGTGAATAGTGAGTTATTACTTTTAGGGGAAAATAACAGGATTATGATCTGGTAAGCCTTTGTTAACAACATTGTTGTCAACTGATCAGTATAAAACCTTGCCTTATGTGAGTTTCTGTTTAAAGACATCTTATTTAATATGTATTATGGATTCATTAGTATTGAAATCATTGCCAGTAGTGCTGTAATTCATGCTTAAATGAGGATGATTAACAAGCATTTTCTCTATTGGGGACATCACAGTACACATTATTTTAGCCCTGTGCTTAGGACCACTTGCAACAGTGAAATCATCAATAAAAAGCAAAAAATGAGAAAAACATGATACTAAATTAACCATGAAAAGGATACTTCTTTACAATATGAGAGTTGAAGTAAGAACAAGCAAGTCAGGAGACTCCAGTTTTTTACCATTGTGGACATGTCTGTAAATGACTAGGAGAGTGCTGTGAATAATGGGCATTAAAACAAATTTTATCAAGTAGGGGGATTTGCAAACATGGAATCCCCAAGTTATAATGTTTAACTATTATTATACATATGTGTATACACATATCTATTATACATATAATTTAAAAAAGCTGATTTTAGGGGCATACTCATTTTGTTATAGCTAAATTATTGGGGTGGTTTCCTCTCCAAAATATGTATTTTCTATCATATTGTTTTCCTAGTCAAGCATATATACTGTATATTTGAAAATGCTGAAATTTGTACCTTTTTAGTTCTTGTTCAGAGTTTAGAGGATGACAGACATTTTCATAGTTTTGGTTTCAGGAATCTATTTTGAGCAAACTCCAACTTTGGGCTTTAGAAATGAATTAGAATTATATGTCACTTTTAGCTTGAAATAGTCAAATTGTCAAGCACATGTAATTGCATGTAACCTTCAGGTTTTAATTAAGACATGGGATTGGCTTGTTCATATGTATCACCATAAGAAGGCCTTAATGATAATGGAAAGGAGTCAGTATTTGTGTAGGGTACCTTTTTTTCCCCTAAATATTCTTGGCACAAATAGACTTAAATAAAATAAAATGTCAAGACTGAGAGACCAATGATAACTGGTAGAGATAATCTAATAGTGAGGTTATAAGGCTTGGATAGGAATGGTACTGTGAATATGGTGAGGAGGGTGGGACTTACTGATGTGATCATGGGGGTTATTGGTTCTGTCAATTGCAGCCTCTAAAACTTAGTTAACTGTTTAGAGTGAGTAAATATAAGCTAAAGATTAACCAATTCTCATTGTTAATTTTACAGGAAGGTAGTAAAATATAACATCTGATTTTGCTATAGAAATCAGAAGAAAATGATAGATGTAAGTATGATATCTTATTTGCAAAAATCATCTGTGGCTACTCAGTAATCTCTAAATTAATGCTCCCAAGAGAGGACAGAGGGAAAGATTTTATAGAAATCTCAACAATCGTTATTAACCCACAACTCTTTCCTTATATGTACCATGCACTGCTAGGTGCTACTTATATAGTGGCCTTATGAATCTTATAGTCTAGTGTGGGAGACAAATGTTAAAACTAAGCAAATAAAAATCATTCAGTTAATGTAGTTAAAATTGAAGAGAAATTAGGGTTTTATGAGAGAACAACTAATTCAATTTAGATTAGGAACTCAAGCTTTTTTCAACATTTTGCAGAAACCTGAAGGATGAGAGGATTTAGACAAAAGTTTTGAGATATGAAGGTAAGGGTGGTTTGGAGCTTATGGTGAAAAGGAAAAACTCTTTGTGAAGAAGTATTTCAGGAACTGAAATATTCTCAGAGCTGTGGACTACAATGAGTGAATCAAGAAGAATAGAGACCCAAGATAATGTTGAAGAGGTGACCTGGGTCAGGGATTTTGTATGCTATTTGAGTTTAGGTTTTACCTAAATTGCAATGGGAAGATATTGAAGAATTTAAATTGGGACAGTGACATGCAATTTATATTTTCATATGGTCATACTGATTGCTAGATGGAAAGTGGTTGAAATGGGGATGAAATGCTGGAGGTGGATTGGACATTGGTGCATTAGTAGGAAGTGTCAAGAATGACTTGCTTATGCAATTCTTGGATGGAGGTACTATTTGCTGAGATAAGCAATGAACAGATTTGGTGGTGGTGGGGGTGTTAGGAGACTATCTAGTAGTCCATGTTTAATTGAGACATCTGGGAAGAAATGTCAAATTGGAACTTGGGTATAGGGAATAAAGCTCAGCAATGAAGGCTGGGTTTAGAGATAGGTACTTCAATTTGTGAGTATTTGGCTGTTATTTAAAGACCAGGGAGAGGATGGATGTAGGGAGACAGTGTAAAATGAGAAGGTCCTCACTGAAGATCTCCTGTAGAGTGTTGGTCTCAACATTTAGTGTTCATCAGAATCCTTCGGAGGATCTGATAAAACCCAGAATGTTGAGCCTGACTTCCAAAGTTTGATTTTGTCTTGGGAAGGCCCAGCATTTGCATTTCTGCCAGCTTCCTCAGTGGTGCTGATGCTGCTGATCCCAGAATCACACCTTGAAAACTACTGATTAGAGCAGGAGAAGACCTAAGAAAGAGCTACCAGAGAGGTATGAGATTCTGATGCCTGGAAACTAAGACTATTTCAAGAAGTAGAGGGAGTGAACAGTTGTGTTGCTGAGAAGTCATCTTATTGGATCACATTTTTTGGCCTGGCATTCGCAGTTATCCATGCTCAGACCTTCTTGCCTCTGGTTGTTTGTTAGATGAATATTCTACTCCAGTCTCTTTATTTCTACTTCCTGTTATTCCATCTCTAAATCTCATAGTTGCCTGTCTACTTCTGCCTCTGTAACTCTTGCTCCTTAACTCCAGTTATGATCACTTCCTTCTTCCTGTGGACACTTGTAGCTATTTGCCTTTCCCCCTCTTATCACATTTAATCTTTTGTTTTGAGATACAATTATGCAAGCACTTAGAAACATGAAAGTGGTTAATTATTCCTTTTTACCTCTCTTGGTAAATAAACTTTTTGAGGCTAGACAGACTCTGTTTTAATTGAGTTTACTAATTGTCTTACTACATATGGTTAGTCAGATGCTTCTCAAAGGAAATAATGTGTGATTTTTTAAAGTTACCATACAGTGTGCTTCAATAGAATTTAAGACCTAATTTGCAAATTGAAAAGTACCAGTCTTTATTGGATCACCAAAGGATCTTAAATTTAGGCCAGGGGACTTTATTGGATCTTTATTGGATCTTAAATTTAGGCCAGGGGACTGTAAATTTTCAATTTTGGTGACGCCAAAAAGCAGTTAGGACAAAGTGTCATTTCGGTTGCTTCCTTTAAATAAGGTGAAGAAAGAATAACCCAGCATGGTGGCATATGCCAGTAAATACCAGGTATTTGGGAGGCAGAGGCAGGAGGATTTCAAGTTCAAGGTCAGCCTTGGCAACTTCAAAATATACACTATTACTTTAAAAGGGGCTGGGGTGTAGCTCAAGAGTAGAGCACTTACCTAATGTGTACAGGACCATGGGTTTGATCCCCAGTAACACACATACACTCACAAAACAGCAACAGCAACAGAAACAAAGGAAAAAACCCCAAACCAAGACAAATAACAAAAAAAGCAATCCAAAGGAATAACCTAAATGTCCTCTTGTTATCTTACTCTATTGACAGTATATTTTTCTTCATTCTACAGAGGTAACTGAGTGAATAAAGGAAAGTATTATCACATTATTTTACATTCTGCCTTTGACTTTTGACAGACTTTTTGCATGGAGAGCTTTTTGAGGGTAGAACCAGGGGTTGATTCTATATCACTCCTGTCCTTAATTCCTGCCATTGCAATTTTTTGTTGTTGAAGTAAACTCTTAGAACACATTATTTCCTCCTCTGAGACATAGAGTCAATATATATTATGAAGGTAAAGAAGGAAATGTGTGACAATACCTAATAGTGCATTTCAGATCTCTCAGTAAATACAGCTGAACTTTAGATTCAGATTTGGTTATAAGCTTTCAATGAAATCTGGTTCTGAAATTGTAATACCTTGCTTTTAGATTGGGTATCACATTTATCTGAATACATACCACATTTACATTTGTATAAAATCTAAACTTTTAATTAAATAACTTTTAATATTTAATTATATATAGATTTCAGGTATTAATCAGCTATATGGAATTTTGACTTTCATAGCAGCATATGCTGTCACATGAAATGAAAGTGATTTGTAGTAAAGGACACTACATAGAATATTTGGTTGTTTATATTCTCATTGTAGGATTAATTTCTAGAATGTAATTTTTAAAAACATTTGTTTAACATTTATTTTTTAGTTGTAGGTGGACACAATACCTTTATTTTATCTGTTCATATGTGGTGCTGGGGATTGAACTCAGTGCCTCACCCAGGTTAGGCAAGCGCTCTCCCACTGAGCCACAACCCCAGCCCCTAGAATGTAATTTTTGATTGTCCACTGATTTTTTTAGAGGTGGCAGTTTTATTCAAGGACAAACACTAACACTGAAGCAATTATTTCCAATTTTCAGCATTTCAAAAACTTAGTGGAAATTATGTATTTCCAATAAAGATACTAAATTTCATTATGTCAAATTTCTTTATTTTTAGCTGTAGTTAACTGTCATTAATATTGACATTTTCAGGCTTAGCGGATTGAAAAGTTTATGTCTTTATTTTAAAAATAATGAAAATGAATTATTCATTTATTAATGAATTTATTAGTATCTTCCATTTAGTAGTCTGTAGGAGGGAGTAATAGAAAAGATCCTTGATGTTAGTATTGGGCATCATGCTAGAAGGTAGGATTGATTCTGAATCTTCTATAATGTTCTTAACTAAGCTTGTATATTATTTCGATTTTCTTCCATTTCCCATCTTTTTTTTGGTCAAAATTTGAGGTGTAGACTCCATGTATGTATGTGTTTATGTATGTATGTCTCACAGTACATTTGGTGGCTATCCAATGATTAAAGCCTCAAGTTGGAATTAAGAGTCCTAAATAGTGATTACAAAGTTGCCATATTTTATTTAGTTGTCTGGACATAAATTTTTGTCTCCAAAGTGTTGAGGTTGTTTATTTCTTCATTATATTTCCTATGTTTCTGGTGAACCATTTACCTATCCACTATTTTAAGGGGGACTGATTTGGGAAGTTGAGTGTTTAGTGACAGGCTGTTCTAAATGATTGGGTACTTAGCTAATTGGAAATTCTCTGTATTCTCTTTATGAATGAGATCAGTCAGCACATGTTTGCTAACAGTTGGAATTTTTGGTTTATCTCACCTAGTCTTGATGAATTCCAGTAGCATTAGGAAAATAGTTTGGGATATAGTCTTTAGAGAGGCATTTTGCAATGCATATTATTTTAAAATATGAAATGATTGTTATTACTGGTTTGCCTATTGTAACATTTTTTATTGTCTTTGAAACAGTGCCTTCTTGGAGGCAACTATCAGGAGAACAAAAGGGCAAAACTTGGAGTCAGGGCAGCTGCTAGTCCCTGTTCTACCCTTACCTCACATTGTGATATTTTGACCTGTTTCTTCAAGGAAAAAAAAAATGTAGTTAAAGATGAATTTGTAGCACATTTTTCCATTTTAGCGTTCTATGATTTTGTCTATAATAGCTCCTTTTTATTTTTAATGGATGACAGAATTTTTATTTGTAAAATAAAAATTTACAAACAGTAAGATAAATTTATTACTGTGTACCATGTGATAAATGAGAGAATGAACAATTGCAACCAAAGTGTTCCAACTATTTTTTCTCTGAGCCTGACAGCAGGACTATTCAACCTGTTTTCCAGAAATGCTACATCATCAAACCTATCATTTACCCAGTTTTACACTGACCTTCATGTCAGGTGTTCTTTTTTTCCTCAACAATATCAGTAATTAATTTAAGTATAAGTGAACTAGATACTATAATTAAAAGGTATACAAGTTCAACATGTAAAAAGCAAGTAATAACTATATGGTCTATACATATGTTACACTTTAAATATTTATACACCAATAAGTTAAAATCAAAAGATGGGGAAAGTAAGCATGAGAAATCTGAACTTCAGCTATTATTATAAAATAAATTTCAAGAAAAAGTATTTTCAGAGTTAAAGGGGAACATTTCATAACCATAATAGGGTAACTTCTTCAACAAAGCATAACAATCCTGAATATGTTTGTCCCTAATAACAATTTCAAAATACATGAAGTAAAAATTAATGAAACTAGAAAGACATCTATAATCATATATTTTTTAATAACTTTATTTTATTTATTTATTTTTATGTGGTGCTGAGGTTTGAACCCATGGCCTCTTCACACGTGCTAGGCGAGCGCTGTACCACTGAGCCACAACCCCAGCCCCTAATCGTATTTGGAGATTTTAAACCTCCTTACTTTGCTGGAAGGAGTATTGATATAGAAAGCTTAACAATGTTATCAGCCACCTTGACCTACTTTGTAACTACTTTTTATTGCTCCTTTTGATAAGAGAAAATCATGGGATAGGGAAAGGTAGCAATGAACCATTTTAGAATTAAGATCATAATGAAAAGATTATATTTGATTATCATACATTTGAGTTCACAGTGGATTAGCAGTATATTTTTTATTGTACAATGTGAACTTTTTTGGGCGGGGGGCGGGTACTGGGGATTGAACCCAGGGCCTTGTTCATGCAAGGGGAGCATTCTGCCAACTGAGGTATATCCTCAGCCCTTCAATATAAACTTATTCCTTAATTAATGGGAAAAAATATTTTCAAAAGTTGCTATGGGGCTCTTTGAGATCAAGGAGTAGTAGCTTGTATAAAATTATGTGGCATTTCAGAAAATGATTTAGTTTCAGAAATTATGCCACCTAAATTACTTATTTTATCTTTTTGTTCTCCAAATGACTCATTTGTAATATATGTATTTTAGAAGCTATCAGGAATAAAAAAAATTTGTTTTTCAAGTTTTTATTTGAAAATAATTTATGAAGGAGAGTTATGATAATACTTTCTCTGAGTTTATGCATAGAAAGTTTTTACCCATGATATATGTGCAGTTTTGTCACTTTTTGTTTCCGGTGCTGTCAACCCTCATTTGGGTCCTTAATGTCTCTTTTAGAGAATTACATTAACATTCAGACTGTGCTTTCAGCCTGTTTCCTTGCCAAACCAGTTTTTATGTTCCTTCCAGTTTATTCTTCCTGAAATGGACTTCTGCTCATGTCTCTGTCGTATTTGTTTAGCCAAGTGGAGTACAGATCATGACACTGGGATTCAAGACTTTCTGCAGTGTGATTTCAGTCCACACACTATTAACTTTAATATCACTTTTATTTCATATGTATAATATTGCACTTGATAATTCCTGTGCTTCTCATACATATTTCTGCTTCTGGTGTGAGTATTTGTGACCCCCCCCCCCCC
>NW_026000119.1:6744860-6767580 GCF_001458135.2 Marmota marmota marmota | reverse complement strand
CCCCCCCCCCCCCATTCATATATTGAAATACTAACCCCTATGGTGATAGTATTAGGAAGTAAGGCCTTTGGGAGGTGATTAGGTCAAGAGACAGTGAATCCTCATGAATGGAATTTATGCCCTTGTAAAAGAGATCCCATAGAGACACGTTTTACCCCTTCAGCCATGTGAAATCACAGTGAGAAGAGGTCTATGAGGAGATGGGTCCTCACTAGACACTAAATCTGCCAGCTTTTTTATTTTGGACTTCCTAGCCTCCAGAACTGTGAGAAATAAATTTGTTGTCTACATGTCACCCAATTTGTGGCTTTTTAAAATAGAGTCAGAACAAACTAAGACATTTTCTCATTCTTAATTTTTGGCTTATGTTGTTATTTTTGTTTAGCATGGAGACACCTGCCTCCCCCATTCTAATAAAATTGGGTCTTAGAGGATACATTTAAAATACAGTTACTTTCTTACAATTTTTGTTTGTCCATGAAACTCGGCAACCAGATGAGTGTTATCTTTGAATGCCCTCTGTAGCAGCTGTTACTCATAGCTGGTGTCTTACACAGCTTTGTTTTTATTCCAGTAGAATGTGAAGTTTACTTTAAAATGTAGTCCCTTTATTCCTTGGTTTGTAATCATCTTTTATCTCTTGCGGTGCTGTTACTCATGGTAGGTATTCAGTACATTTCTAAGAGATTAAGTTTTGGAATTAAAAAATGGTCAGAGGGCCTGTTAAGTATTACTGTAAAACAATTGAACAGCAACTACATTTTGACATATTCAACTATCCAGTTGATGTTTAGGAGTTGATGTTTGGGGTGGGTGTGTGTATTTTGTGGTGTTAGGGATTGAACTCTTTTTTGTCTTTTTATAGAAACTAAAATAAGGAAATATTTGATAATTAGGTGCAGTAGTACAATGGATGAAAAAAATAGCACCAGATTTAATGCTGAGTTTGTGGCCTTTTTTATTTGTTATGATGACATGTATTTGTTTCATGGGTACTGCATTGTACTTCTTATTAGGTATAGCTCTCAAAATGTACTTGCTTGAGTTCCCTTGAGCTAATATTATCACTTCACCAAAGAAGTAGGATAGAGAGGAACTGGGTAGATCTAAAATGTTGCTCTGGATAACTGACCTTAAGAAAGAAACTATTTCGGGCCTGAATCCCAGTGGCTTGGGAGGCTGAGACAGGAGAATTGTGAGTTCAAAGCCAGCCTCAGCAAAAGCGAGGTGCTAAGCAACTCAGTGAGAACCTGTCTCTAAACAAAATGAGCTGGGGATGTGGCTCAGTGGTTGAGTGCCTCTGAGTAAAATCCCCAGTACCAAACAAGAAGAAAAGAAAAAAAGAAACTGTTTTGGGAATGGTCAGCTGCATATGGCTTTCTGTTGAGTGGCAGTACCAACACGTAATGGGATGATAAATATCTGAAAGGGGTGAGGGATTAGGAAGAATGTAAATTCATCTCTTTAAGAATTTGAGGGAAGTTAATTTGGGGTCCCCTCTAACTGGTTTGTGTGAAACCGGAGCTACTTATTTTATAGGTAGAGAGGCATTGAGTTTGCTTTTAGATTAGGAAATGTGTAAGCTTGTCACAAAAGTTAGAAGGTAGTGAACCAAGACTTTCAGTATTGTTAATAGCTAGTCATCACCTGATGTTCTTCTATTCCTTTGTTGATTCCCTGGAAAAAAGGGTTCCAGCACACCATTTCTCTTGCCTAAATGCTATCATTACTTATTTTACTTAATTTTTGTTGGTTGAATTATTGTTAGAGCTGGTAGGAGCTTTTTACATATTAAACTATTTTCTTGAGAGTAAGATTATCAGTAGTTACAGTATTGATTTTACTATTCATGCTGAAATCAGTAAGATATTTGAACTAAAATGACTTAAAGCAAAACTAGTAAAATATTTTACTTAATGAAACTTCTCAGGACCATTTTTCTAGGAAGTAGAATTAAGCATTACTGGCTGTGACCCATTTTTTTGTTTTCTGGCCTGTATCACAGAATCTTTCCTACTGAATGTCAATGGTGTATTCTTTGTATAGAAAAAAATCTGATGCTACTGACTCATATCAGTAGAACACATGCTTTGAGTTATTTTATTTTTTCAGAAGTATGGTGTGTGTGTATATATACTCAGATATGCATAGATTTGATGGTATCTTTCTGTGATCAGTAACAGAAATTTGTAAGATAGTTAAATGTGTGTATGGTAATATGGATATCTTAAAGGGGTGTGTGTGTGTGTGTGTGTGTGTGTGTGTATGGTATAGCTGATGGGCTGAAATTAGAATTAAACTAGGTCAACTGGATTGGTAAATGTTTAGTAATTTTTCAAAATCTTTTAGCAAAGTATTGTGTATATACTCCAGAGGAGAAACTCTTCAGAATATCAACTCATATTGATAATTGTTTTTTATTTCTAATCCATTTAAGAGGAGGTATTATGGATTTTATTGTTTTTCTTTAGAAATGGTACAAGTCCATTGTTTTTATTTTTTAAAATATGTTGTTGTGTATGATATCCTGTATATCCAAAGGGAGTGTGGAAGTGAAGTGAGCTTATAAGATGTATATGAATCCTCAGTGTTCAAAGTGGGTGTTACATACATCCCATAAATTTTTAGTAGGAGAATCTCCTATTTACAGATTCAAGGTTTAAATTTGTTCTTGCCATTAGAGTAGGGGCCATTTTTCTTAATAAATGCTACAGGTGTTTTTAAAAGTTGTGGGAGGCCATTATGGTTACTGTGAGGTCAATTCTATTTTTTTTTTTTTCTCTGTGGAAGACTATAGGAATCGGAGTGGGGTGGTGGCGGTATACTGGACCCGAATTAAGTGTAGAACTTCTCAGCATCCTTCAGAAAATAACCTAAATATGTTAACTGAAACTTGGATTGTTGGACTAACAGTCTTTCTTTTAAAATGCTAGTACTTCATCAAATCTTCCACAGTAGTGATTATTCAATTTTAGTTCCTTCATCTAACTATGAAAGGTGGAAAGTAAGGTATGAAACCAAGTCATACTGTTAATGTTGGTTGTAGAGAGAAGAACTTGGGTCTTATGATTTTGATCTAGCAATCTAATATATATATATATATATATATATATATATATATATATATATATATTCACACACGTATGTGTCTATATTCGATTATAATAACATATATTATAATATTATTATCTATCTATAATGCCTTTTAAATTGACTTCTGTACACATACAGGCTTTTGATTGAGATGGGATTTGGAGTAGATATAAGGGACTAGGGTACTCTGAGTCCATCAAATCATGTACTATAGTTTTTGAGTTAAGATATGATGGTGATGGTG
This sequence comes from Marmota marmota marmota, assembly GCF_001458135.2. Taxonomy (NCBI): domain Eukaryota; kingdom Metazoa; phylum Chordata; class Mammalia; order Rodentia; family Sciuridae; genus Marmota; species Marmota marmota. The sequence goes on along the minus strand of NW_026000119.1, from coordinate 6,764,243 downwards.
ATGATTGTGCAGTGGTTCTAGAAATTGAACCCAGGGGCAGTCTACCACTAAGCTGTATTTCAGTCCTCTCTTCTTTTTTTTTTTTTTTTCTGTTTTGAGACAAAGTCTCTCTAAATTGCCCAGATTGGCCTTGAACTTGAGAGTCTCCTATTCTGTCTCACTGATATTATAGGCCTGTGCCACTTCACTCAGTTAGAATCAATAAAGTTTTAAAATTCCAGTTTCCTTAGTGTGTTGCCTCAGTCTACAGAGGTCTAGTACTAAGTGTAATAATATATTTGTGAGCTGTAAAGTAAGTAGCATAAAAGTGCATTACTATAGCTTCAGTTTAATCTACTGTAGCAGTATTTAGGACCTGTTGTACTGAGGAAGGAAAGGGAAAAGAGGAAGAGAAATAACAGGGTTCTTATCCCATACTTTCTTTTGTTTCAAGTTCAAGGTTATAGGAATTTTAAGACATGGAGTCTGATGGGCTGTAATACTGTTTATTTTTTTGCATTTTGTTTGATGTTTGTGCTACATTTGTTTAGAATAAAAAGACATTAACATTTCAAATTTATTTTACTAAATCACAGCACTTTTTAAACCTGGAATATTAAACATTCAAGTCTTTTCAGTGAAATAAATTCTTATGACATCATAAAATAATTTTCCTAAAAATAACATGACATCACCTTCTGTGAACCTTTTAGTCACAGATGCTTGGGAGGCCGAAGTGGGAAGATCCCTTGAATCCCGGGAGTTTGAGGTTTTGAGGCCAGCCTGGGCAGCATAGCAGACTCTTTATAGAAGAGGGGAAAAAAAAAAAAAGGAACAAATAACTTAACATGACATTACTTCTATGATACTTCTGACACAAGCAAGTACAATGTTAAAATAGAGGTGCATAATTTATGATTTAAAAATTTAATTAAAAGATAATCTTTCTAATATTTTTTCAATCTATGGAATTACCATAATTCTTTCAAGAAGAATTTGTCCAGTCTATATTTTTTTAAGTGAAGAGAGTTTTTTTTTTGTTTTTGGTAAATCAGTGTAACAAATTTCTCTCCTCTCATCTACCATCTAATATCTATTTCTCCTTTACCTCCAACTTTACAGCTGTCCATCTGGTCACCTTTTCCCTTATTCCTTTTTTTATCAATCTGAATTTTTTCCTATTTTCTACTTGTTCCTTAGTTCTGTACTTAGTTACAAACATAAATAAACTGTTAGGTGATCTTTCCTTCCTTCATTGACTTTTCTGAAAGAATGGATTTCATTAATGACTCTTTAAGAGTGTTCTGTAAAGGGAGAGAGATTTCTAAGACCCTTTGAGGGGTTCCACCAGTTAAACACAATTTTCATAATCTGACACATGATTGCCATTTGTATTGCTAACACTTTAACACAAATCAAGGCAGTTGGCACTAAACTGTACTAGTAGTTATTGTATTCTTACTATCATACACACTCAGTTAAAAAACAAAGACCATTTCCTTAAGAATGACCTTGATAAAGCAGTAAAATATTTCAGTAAACCTTCAGTACACATCTTTTTTTTAAGAATTGCAATTGATGTTAAATTATACATAATATACAATTTACCATTTAGTCATTTTTAACTGGCATTATGGCATTAAGTGTATTCATATTGTTGTGCCACCTTCATCAGTGTCCAGATTCAGAAATTATTCATCATCTTAAACTGAAACTCTGTGCTTATTAAACACTAACTTCCCATTTCTCCTTCCCCCCAACCCCTCATGACCACTAGTCAACCTTCTGTCTCTGAATAGGACTATTTTAGATACCTTATAGAAATAGCAGGCAATATTTGTTTTTTTTGGTATATGACTTATTTAGTGTAATGTCTTCAAGGTTCATTCTTGTTGTAGTTTGTATCATATCATTCCATTTTAAGACCGAAAAATATTCATATATATGTATATATATGTAGCATTGTAATTCAGTTATCTGTTCATCTATTATGGACATTTGGATTCTTTCTACCTTTTGAATGCTGTGAATAATGCTGCTGTGAACATGGGTTTACAAAATATGTTGAATCCTTGCTTTCATTTTCTTTTGTTATATATCCTGAAGTGGAATTACTGGGTCATATATGATTATTCTTTTTCAAAATTCCTTCCTTCCTTCCTTTCTCTCTCTCTCTCTCTCTTTTGTACTGGGGATTAAACCTCCACTACTGAGCTACATTCTACAGCCCCCCTTTTTTTGTTTGTTTTGAGACAAGGTCTTGCTGAGTTGTTCAGGCTGGCCTTGAACTTGGTGATCCTCCTGCACAATTGGGATTATAGGCATGTGCCACCACCCCCTGTTTAATTTTTTTCTGAAGAACTGCCATAGTGTTCTTCACAGTAACTATACATTTTACGTTCCCAACAGCAGCACACATGGGTTCCAATGTCTTCGCATCCTTGTCTTACCAATAGTCATCAATTTTCTGTTTTCTATTTTTTTCCTAGTAGTACCCTTTCTAATGAATATGAAGAGGTATCTCATGGATTTGATGAGTATTTCCAAGTAATTGGTGGTTTTGAGCATCTTTTCATGTCCTTATTGACCATTTATATCTTTCTTATATCTCATGTAGCATTATGTAGAAATGGGAAATACACATAAGCTGCTCCCAGCCCCTTTTGTACTGGATATTGAACCCAGGCCCTGGCACATGATAGGCAAGCACTGTACCACTGGGCTATATCCCCAGTCATACATAAACCACTTTTGCTGCATGATGAAGCATGATAAGTAATTGAGGAAAAGCACTTGGAATTTCATTTTCTGGAATACCTTTTTTTTAAAAGAATGGTTGACAAACTATGATTATTCATTTAGACTTGGGTATTTGGCAGACATTTGCTCAAATGATGAAGTGAGTCTGTCACTTCAAGGAAGACAATTGACAGGTGTTATTATGTTGGAATTTGAACTTTTAAACAGTTATACTTTTGGAAAACTTGTATTTGCCATTGTGAGTTTGACAGTTTCCCATTATTTTAAAAGCTTTTTTGAGAGGATAAATGATGTTAACAAATTTGACTTTTAAAAAAAATAGTGTTATGGAAGATCTGTATAGCTAACTGTGACATTTTTCAGTGTGTAATGTTAAAAAGTATAAGACTGACCCATGGGTGTTAATGGTAACTGCAAAAATTTCAGCAATGTGAGTGTATATTCCATATTGCAACAAACCTTTAAGAAACTACTAATTGACATGTTTTGTTACAGGGAAAAAAAAAAGAATATCTGTAGTTATCTGAAGAGACTATTAAGATAACTTTCACCTTTTCTTCTACATATCTGTGTGAGGTTGAATTTTCTTCAGAAACTTTGACCAAAATAATGTAATGAAGACTTATTCGGAAGTAGGTGTAAGTTTTCTATTAGGTTAAATATTAAAAAAAAACTTTGCAGAAATGTAAAAAACAGTGCTATTCTTATGTATCAATTTTTGTTTTGGAAAAGTAGTTTTTTTTTAATGACACCTTATGAATATTAGTTTAAATGAATTAATAAAGACAATAAATGTCTCAGTTTTTGTTTCTGATATAGTAAGTGTGGATTGATAAACTGTGTAAATAAAATCCATCTGGGGTCTTCAATAATTTTTAAGAATGTAAAGGAATCCTGAGATCGAAGGGCTTGAGAATCTCTTGGTGTATTCTGTATAGTATGGTAAAACTGTCTAATATAGTAGTTGGTAGCCATATATGACTATCTAGCACTTAAAATGTGGTCAGTCTAAGTTGAGATGTATAGGATGCACAAAATGTACATGTGATTTCAAAGCTTTAATATGAAAAAAGAATGCAAAAGACCCCCCTTCCCCATACACCTAAATATACTTATTTATGGTGCTAGGGATTGAACTTGGGGTCTCAGGTTTGCTAAGCTTGCTATCACTGAGCATACCCCTAGCCCCTAATATTTTTATCGTATTAATTATTGTCTTATTCCACGACTAAGCACTCAGGGTTACTCCAAGTGAACTAGCAGAGTCATTCCAGATGAACTGGGCTGCACGAAATAATCACACAGAGACAGAGAAATACCTTTTTCTTTGGGTCCTGCGATGGCTCCTCTGACCTTAAGGGTCTGTGGAAAAAGAGCCAGCCAGCATGTGTGCTGAACCCTTTTACTGGGGAGAAGCCAATCAAATGAGGCAAGGGATTAGGTTTCAGGGGGTTGAGTCTAGTATCCTGATGTCAGCTTTCAGCAGATTGACATCTAGGGAGGCCATGCGCATCTCATGAGCTGGTGTAGGGATCATGCCAGAGCAAGTGAAAGACCAGAGCAAGGCCCGCCCAAACAGGGGCAGTGCCAGTTCAGTTCACTTTGTGTGCTCAATGCTCATAGTTCACACACACACACAGCCCATGGCTGGCTTGCCACATCTCCACATTCTCATCACTTAAGGCTAAGGGGTGCTCGTTTCCTATGTGGCAGCTCCCCACAAATTCTATGTTGAGATGATAGTTTTTTGGATATTTTAAACTAAGATATGTTATTAAAATTTACTTGTTTGCCTTTTCAGTGTAGCTACTAGAAAATGTAAAATTTAATACATAGCCCATATTATGGTGGACATAGTACAATGCTGATCTGTAGTGTACACTTTATTGTGTGGACCCTATACTTTGTAATTGGAGTTATTAACCTGTAGTTAATAGACATCCATGTTTGGTTTTCTTGGGAGAGGGCTTGTAGTTTTCATTATGTTCTCAAGGGGTTAGGTGAGCTGTTTGTAGTTACTTGGTTGTTGCTGGAGGCATCATTTTTTCAGTGTGGTAGGGTAGGCAAAAATTGGTGGGGTGGGTGGGGCTGTAGTGAGATGAATTTTTTGATTCTCAAGTTGAAACCTGAATGAATGTTCCCATAGAAATGTTTTTATAGAAAGACTTTAGATATTTATAGCTCTACTGGTACTAAACTGCAAGTTGACTTTTGAGAACCTAATTATCACATGTGAGATTGTTTCTGTGGGAAAATATTCTGAATTCCAAAAGCAGTCTTAGAGGCTGTTGGAACACAATACACTGTGAAATTGGGAGCCTGATCAAATGAATGAATTTTAAAAACTTGAACACTCATAAAGTTTGAAAATATTTTAAAGTGGTAAACATACTAAAATTATGGTATTCTTGCTTACTGTTTATTCTTATGTAAGGGGCATTATATAATTACACCACTGAATTGGGATTGATGTGAATTTAAATGGTTTCATGTTTAGTTTGAGTAGGTTCATGATGCTGTGGATATAATAGATTCTTGACTTATGTGGTCAGGTCTCATTAAGAAAGACTTCCTAAAATGAGATTTCAGAGTCTGTTTAGGAGACGATACTAGATTGAGTTTATTCCAAGCATAATTATTTCATTACAGTCTTTTGTATGTTAGTATGTTGCCTATAGAGTTCATCACAATGTATCATAATAACTTATTTTTGTTTTTGTCCCCAAATAGGCCATAAATTCAAACATATGGTATCCTACTTAAAATGTGTTCCAGAGGCTAACACAGACATTAAAATTTGTTGAAAAAAATGAGCATTAGAAGAAGTCTCAACTTTTTGTTGTGTGTTGCAATAAAGGTACTAAAAACTTTGGGGGATTGTGTATTTCTTTGAGAATCTCATGAAAATTAAATAGATTCTTTCTTCAGGAAAATCCTATAGAGTATATAAACTTTCTGTAAGTGACTCTTTGATTTCATGTAATGTTTATGATTTAAAAATTATATTCAGGGTTTGTGTTCTTATAACTTACGTATTTTTCACAGTGACTATAAGTATAATCAGCATGAAAATATTGAAAGTGAAAAGCATTTGTTTCTAACCTGTATACAAATACTTGTTTCATAGTGGAGATTCTGGTGCTGATTTAAATGTTGGATATAGGTGTGTGAAGAGTTTTATGTAGGAGTTTATCAGTACAACTGGCTTTTCTATTAAAGTACATAAAGTGCTTGTAAGGCTCTGTCTGAACTTATCTCTGAATATCACAAGAGTTTGATCAGATCTCTGCTGATGTACTTTGGTAACACTGGAAGGCCACAAATGATTTACAGGTGTGCCAAGGTGATTCGCTACTCCCCACTCCCCTACCCCAAACCCTCAAAATATTGAGGAAGTCAATCCATGACAACTCAAGATGAAAGCAGACTTTTTCATTTATCCAGTGAATTGGTCAAGTTGTTAGAAAGCAAATATAATACTAGATGGTTTTCCATTAGAAGGATAAATACAGATTTAGTGGAATGTTAAGCAAGGGAATGGTGGAAGTTGTTAGGAGGGATATGCTCTACTCCTCCTGACAGCCCTAATAAATTAGGATATGAACATGAGTTCTCACAGGAAGGAATTATAAAAACTAATTTTCAGTTTCAAAGTCTTGTTTGTGTTCAGTAAAACCAAGATAATTTTTATTTGAAACATTGTAGAGTGTGCCTTTCTTTGGGCTTATAAGGAATGTATAACTACGTTTCTGTTTTCTGAGCCAAGGGTTTGTATCAGGCCTTGAAGTAACAGTGGGTCTCTGCTGATACTTTAGCTCTGCTCTAACTTTCCTCAGTAGTCCTCTCCTCCCTCTTCTGAAGTAATTACAGAAGGTACTGTGTTTACTTGGCACACTTGAGATTGTTAAAGTGCGTGCATAAGCATGGACATGTTAGGGCTAGTGTAGTGATAAAGGATAGTGCCAGGAGGATTTGACATATTCCATAGAGCACACACTATTTTCTGTGATTTTTAAAAATTTTGTTTTATTTTGTATTGGCACATTATACGGAATAATTGAATTCATTATTCTATGTTTGTATGTGCATATAACATAAATTGATCCATCACAAATCCCAGTACATTTCCTTTCATTTCCCTCATCCCTTTTCTTGATCTGCTCGCTCTACTCTATTGATCTACTTCTGTGTCTTAAAAAACAAAAACACAAATGTTTACTCTTATTTTGAGTGGATGATGGAAAATTACTATTTCCTAACCTCTTCATATACATTCAGTAGTACTGATTATAGTGGCTTTTGTTTGCTAACCTTAGATTGTCATGTATAATTTTAATTCTACTTTAATAAACTGGATCCTGGAATGTAGTTGTATGGAAGTTGTGTTTAATGTCAGGTTAGTTTAGTTTCCAGGTATTCTAAAACATGGGTGTTGCATTTTTATTTTTCTACGATCATTTTATTTATTTATTTATTTATTTATTTGGACACTGGGGATTGAACTCAGGGGCATTAGGGGCACTCGACCACTGAACCACATCCCCAGCCCTGTTTTGTGTTTTATTTAGAGACAGGCTGTCACTGAGTTGCTTAGTGCCTCACTGTTGGTGAGGCTGGCTTCGAACTCTCAATCCTTCCGTCTCAGCCTCCTGAGCCACTGAGATTACAGATATGTGCCACCATGCTGGGCTCATTTTAATAATTTTTAATTAAAAGGCTTAAACTACAGTTGTATTCAAAACTTGGAAAAAGAGCTGTTTTATCTAATAAAAGTAGAATTTGTATTACAAATTAAACATTTAAAAATGGCAAGCTCAATGCATATTTTAATTTTAGATTGAATTGCCTTATTTACCTACAAGAGGTACCTAAATATAATAAATGCTAAAACTGTATTTGTAGAGAAGTTTTTGGAGGATGAATACATTTTTTAAATTGAGTTAACCTTTTAATGTATTTCAGAACTTTTAAAAACATTTTCTTATTTTTTTCCTAATAGTTGGCTGAAATATTTTAAGATGGAGTTTAGCACATTTCATAATGCTCAAGGAACTCTTCTTCCTTTCCTTGAGCATTTCTTGCTCTTCATCTTTTCATATGATGGATGTATTCAGAAACCTCAAGTTCTCCAAGTTTCCTATCTCTATAGTCCAGACTTCCTTGCCTTTGTGAAAATACTTTTGAACTTTTGAAAACCTGAATTCCTCACCACAGTAACTTATCTTTCTTGGTTGAAAGGGAGGTGCCTGGGCACCCAGGAGAGAGACTGGAGATTCATCTACCATCTCCTTTCTGTGAATTACTTTTATTATCTATAGCTTAAATAATCCAAGTAGCTGTACATATGTATTGATGTCATAAACAATAAAGAAGTAATTTTTCATTAAAAAATAAACTGTATAAATAAGGCAAAAGTTCTTTTACCTATTCTCATTCCCTTCTTTTTCTTCTTCTTCTTTTTTTTTTTTAAACAATGTCTTTATTTTATATTTATTTGGTGCTGAGGATTGAACCCAGTGCCTCATGCATGGTAGGCGAGTGCTCTACCTCTGAGCCACAATCCCAGCCCCACATTCCCTTCTTAATGATCTTCATATATCCTTTTTTTCGAGACTTTTTCTTAGTATTGACAAATTTATTCTAATTTGTCTCCTGATTCTGTCCTTGACTTTTCAATAATGCTTACTAATTATCTTTTAAATTCTTTCCTTGCTTTATTTTGGATTACTTAAGTTTTAATTTCCTTTGTTTCATTTTTGCTTTCCATTAATTTTAATGAGATAATATTTATCGCATGCATTTTTTTCTGCCACCTCCCAGTGGTTAATGCAGTAAGACTAAAGTTAATATTTGTACACCTTACAAAATATAAGAACCTTAGAATATTCTAACTCATGTTGGCAGATGATGTGAGGTGTAGGACCATTTTCTCCTCCTGAGAGAATATGATAATATTCTTATGACTTATATTATTGCCCAGGATTTTATATCTATAATTACTTTATAAAATTGTAGATGGACACAATAGCTTTATTTTATTTATTTTTATGTGGTGCTGAGGATGGAACCCAGTGCCTCAAACATGCTAGTTAAGTACTCTACCACTGAGCTACAACCCCAGCCCCCTTTACTTTCTTTTAATCCACAAATGAGACATTCTTAAGCTTTTTGTTTATAAGTCAGTGTTTAATAGCTACAGTCTTTGTTTTTTATAACTTTTTAATAACTTGTTTTTTGTTTTTATAACTTTCTTTTAACATTTTTTTTTTTTTTAGTTGTAAATGGACAATACCTTTATTAGTTTTTTTTTTATGTGGTGCTGGGAATCGAACCCAGTGCCTCACACATGCTAGGCAAAGTGCTCCACCACTGAGCCATAACCCTAGCCCCAAGTCTTATAACTTTTCCATGGTACCTGTTAATGATATTTCATTTGCTTATTCATATTTCCTGCTAGATTGTGGGGTACTTAAGAATACTTTTTATCTGTTTCTTAAAAGTTGAATCCCTGGAGATTATTTGCAGTGTTAAAAACATAAGTTTATAAATGAGGAAACTAAAGTCTAGAAGAGAATAAGATAGTAAACATTTGAGTGAGTATTTTGTGGCAGTTGTGTCTTTGACATCTACTTTCTGCTAATTGTGCAGTGTATAATTATTGGTAAAAATAATTTAATATTTATTAATATTTTATTATTAATTTAATACTAAAGGTATGGTTCTATGTATTGCTAGATATTTTCAAGTGAACAGATTGTTTTACTAGAATTTCATATATGTACACATTAATTAAGATGAGAATTTAGATGTAAGACTAATTAATTTTAAACAGAATATTAATATTAGAGTCTGTAAGCATATAATATCTGCATTTACAAATAACTAATTTTTTTTTGAGATGAGCTGTAAATTGAAGTGGTATTAAACATTATAGGAAACTAGTATTAATTCATTTCATGTCATTGTTATCTCATATAGGAGTATCAGCGCTAAATGCTGACTTTTTTTTCCTTCTAAATTCCTATTTGGAAATAATTCTGTACATGTAGTTTTCAGTGAGAAAGACAAGATATTTGCATTCCTATGGAAATAATCTATGGAAATGGTGGCCAGTTTCCATTTTTTTATTTTTCTTGATGTTTGTTTAGAACTATCGTGACTGCAGGTGAAAGGAACCTATCTCAAATTAGTTTACCAAATAAGAAATTTTATTGTCTGAAAGACAGAAATTTGATGTCCTGAATCCAGCTGTGCCTAAAACCAAGCAAGATAATATTTGCCTCTTATGCGTTTACAGTTGCATTAGCGTTTTCATAAGCTTTGTAAATGCCTATTCAATATTACATCCTATGTGACATAGTTACCTAGTCATTTGCATGTTGATAGAAATAAAGGTTTCAACATCTTTTCTACGGTTTTGACATGGTTTGGCCCCCAAAGTAGTGGTATTAAGAGATGGTACATCCTTGTTGGGGCTCAGTGACAGGGAATTAGGTTATTGGGGTATTGCCCTTGGAAGTGACTAGTTCTGGTCTTGAAGAATGAGTTAATGAGTTAGTTCCCACAAGAGCGGGCTGTGATAAAAAGACCCAGTCTGACTCCTAGATTCCTCATTTTCTTTTCCTGCCATGTGATCTCTCTTTCTTGGCACATGCTCCTGCCATCTGCTTCATTGTGACGTAGCCAGGGTAACCCTCACCAGAGCTGAGCAGAAACTAGCATCACATTCTTGGTCCTTCAGAAATGTGAACTAAATAAACCTTTTTATAACTACCAAACCTTGGTTATCTTGATATAGCAGCAGAAAAGAGACTAATGTAATCTTAATAATTTCTTTATGTTAGAATTCTTTAAAACCCCCACATCAAAGCATATGAATATTTTTAAGGCTCTTGATACATATTATCTTGAGTTATGATTGTGGTGCAAAGGTTTTTGTTAATTTGCATATTTACCAAGAAGTTATTAAAGGATATTTATTTTATAACATTCCTGGTAACAAATGTAATGATATTTTATTATTAAATCATGATTTTTTTAAAAATGGGATTTTTTTTTTTTTTGGAGGGGATGCAGCAGTACTATTATTCTTCTCCCCTGGTTATAAAATAATGTAGATGTAGTAACTATGAATTAGGAAAGTTTCTAAATATATATCCCTTGCCTTGATCTCTTTTATGAACTTTACATGTGGAGTTTTCGATTTCCAATTGGATGTTCAATAATCATCTCTAATTTAACATGTATAAAAATGTACTCCTAATAATCTGCCCTGAATCTTTTTTGTTGTCTGCCAAGAACTGTTAAGAGTTTGAGATTTTACCCTACCTAGTTAGCCTGCCAGTTTTATGGATGTTGGCAGATGATGTGAGGTGTAGGACTTTATTACTCACAGCAGTAGGTATAGTCAGAGTATCAGCAATAGCTTCATTTTCCAGAGCTTCAGTTCTTATAGGATTATGGGAAAGGGCCAGGGATGCCTGCATATGCATGTGTTGCATTGTATGAGAGGAACCCTGAGTTTAGGGAATCAGAATCTTTTATAATAGGCAGTAAGTCTGTCTGAGACATTATTGCCTAGGCATACTTTGGAGATATTGCATGTCTAATTTCAGACTACACAATGAAACAAGTCACACATGTTTTGATTTCTTAGTAGATAAAAAAGTATGTTCATAGTATACTGTAGTATGTTGTGTGTAATAACAGTTTTATGTCTAAAACCTGTGCATGTCCTAGTTAAAAAATGCTTTATTGCTAAAAAATGGTAATGATCTTCTGAGCTAATGGAAAACTGGAGCTGATAGACTTGCTCAATGCAGGCTTGCAACAGACCTTCAATTAGTGAAAAACTCAGTATCTGCAAAGCACAGTAAAGTGAAGCACAATAAAACAAGGTATGCCTGTATTGAGAAGTAAACAAATCTGCCCTTTGCTCCAGAGTGATATGTTGTCTGCCTTCTAAAGCTGTTCACTCTGTAGACAATCTTGAAAATAGAGTTCCACACAGGCAGTCATGCCTCTGTGTGCAAGATATGTAGAAATTCAGGAAACCATGTAAAATTGTCTTCCAGCACAGTCTTCATTTTAGTTAATAACTTTTACTGTTAGTGTAAAAAAACTTAAAAAAAAATTTTAGGGGCAGTACTGGGGATTGAATGTAAGGCCTTGTATATGATAGGAAAACATGGAGCTATATCCCTATCCCTTTTAAATTTCATTTTGAGACAGAATTTTGCTAAGTTGCCCAGGCTGGCTTTGAATAGATGATCCTTCTGCCTCAGATACTGGGATTATAGATGTGTACCACCACACCCAGTTTTTTTCTTTTCTCACCCCGACCCTGTGATACTAGGGATTGAACCCAGGATTTCATGCATGTTAGGCAAGTGCTTTACCATTGAGCTATATCCCTAGCCCTTTGAGTTCAAAAACCTTTAAAGTCATTTTTGACTCTTGTTTTTCTCATACATTTCATATCCAGTCTGTCAAGAAATCTTGTCACTCTATCTTTAAACTGTATCTTGAATTCTTTATTTCTCACTAATTCACAGAGCCTTAATCAAAATCCTTGTCATCTGCCAAAGAAATTATTGCAGTAGGTTTCTCTGCTTCTGATATGTCTTCATTCTTTTCTCTACACAGCGGTCATATTAAAATCTGAGTCCTGTCATGTCACTCCTCTGCTCAGAATCCTCCAGCAGCTTTCCATCTCACTTGGAGCAAAAGTCAAAGTCTTTACCCTCATCCATATTAAGGTCCTGCATGATTAGGTTCCCTGGCCTATTTCACTTGACCTTGTTCATTCTGCTTTAGGATTTCTAGTCCCTTTGTTTCTCATACATGTTAGCTATTCTCCTACTTAGGGCCTTTACATTTGCTTTTCTCTTTACCTTGAATGCATTTGCCTTATCTACGTTGTTAGTCCCCTCACTTTCTTCCCATGTTTATTGAAAGTCATCTCATGCACCTAGATTAAATATTTCATCCTTTTCCACAACTCCCCTAACACAATTTTTCAGGGTACCATTCATCCCTGCTTTAGTTTTTTCTTTTCAGGACTTTCACTATCTTCTATGCAGTGCATATTATACTTGTTTTATTTTAGTCACTCTAGAATGTAAACTCAGGAAGGCAATTCTCTGATCCGCTTGTAGTTTTATTCCTACCACCTAGATCAGTGCTTGGCACATTATGATCATTTAATACATGTTTGTCAAATGAATGAATTTGTCATTAAATGGATGTTCCTTTAGCTTAAAAGGGAAGGGTGGGGTGGAAAGACCATGTTCAGTTTTATTTTTCCCTTCTCCCTAGGAAAGCAAACTTGATAGGAGTAAACAACACTAATGGCCTAATCTTTTATAAACATGCAACACTTGTGTGTTGGGATGTTGGCACTGTAGGTCTCTAGGAAACCATAAACATTTTCTGCAGCAAGAGACTTATGGTTCCTTTGGGGGAAGTTTTGAGTCTAGATAATGAGTAGAGGCAGAAATCTTAAGAAAGAAAGAATTCTTAGTGGTGGTGGTAAGGTTGTATGGCCAGAAAGGAAACACCTGGGGAAAAACATACCATATCTTATGTTCTTTTTCTTCCAATTTTACTACGAAAAATTTCAAAAGTATACAGAAAAGTTGAAAGAGTAGTAATAAATAACCTTGTGCCCATCACCCAGATACAACAACTAATGACATTCCACCATGTTTCCTGCATACATTTTTGTGGTATGTAAGTAAGTTTGAATGAGGACTGCATTAGAATAATTGTTTATTAGGTGGGACAGAGGTAATGTGGTTATATAGGATAATATGTGCATGTTTAGGTTGCATATGTGTGTAATTCCTGTTAAATATTAATAAAATCATGTAAGATAACATGATTTTCTATAACTTAATTTCAGGAAGTTCTCTACCAACAGGAAATTGTTTCTTTCATGCTAGTATTAAAGATTATCCATTGCATTTGATTATAATGTCTTAAAATCTAGAGTATCCCTCTACCCTTAATGTCTTTGGTACCAGGGATTGAACTCAGGGGCACACGACCATTGAGCCACATCCCCAGCCCTATTTTGAATTTCACTGAGGGTTTCACTGAGTTGCTTAGCATCTTGCTTTTGCTGAGGCTGGCTTTGAACTTGTGATCCTCCTGCCTCAGCTTCCCTAGCTGCTGGGATTACAGGTGTGCGCCACTGTGCCTGGCTACCCTTAATTTTTATTTATTATTTTACTTCTATCTTTGTCTTGATTGTTTTTGTTTTTCTGTTATTTTCCTTATTATTCTGGCCCCTGAGTTTTCTGTAGCTGGAAGTTTGGTCTAAAGGTTTATCAGAGTAAAGGTTTTTGGCAAGGATACTTAATAAGTATGTTTTTTATTTTGTATCGCATCATATCAGGAAACATGTCAAGTTGTCTCAATGTTTGACCACCAGATCCATCCCTTATAAAAGGGATATATTTCCTTTTGATATTTGGGCATGATATAAATATACTATTTTCCATCAACCTTTGCCCAGAATTTTGTTACATGTTAACAAAACATTAAAAATTGGTGGATCAATTTTTAAATATCCTACTCCTCATTGCTTATTTGTGTTCCTTAATTTAGATTTTTTTTCCCTCCAGTCTCATAACAGTCTTTGTCATTTTTGTAAACAGTGTCCCTCAATTAGTTGGGCAACAAAATGAATTGAGAAACCTGGTTGCAGGAAACTAATGGTATATAATTTTTTCTTTTCTATTTTTTTACTTTTTTTTTCTTCCAAGTTAGATTTTTATTCTCTGGAAAATACTGATTAGAAGCTGAAAGAAATTTATTGAATGCAAAGTATGCTTGACTAAGTTAATTTCTTGTAATATATGGGGAACTTACAGTTAGGTTATATCAAAGAAATGTGTTTTAAGAAGACATTCAGAAAATTCCCTCATTTTTTTTCTTCATTGTGGGAAGCATAGTTTGTTTAATTCAAAGATGATTTACCAGTTGTGTTCTGAGCACATTGATTATTCATTGTGCATTTACTGTTGTGTGAGGCCTTCCAGAAGTAGTTATTGCTGTTGTTCTTTTTCTCCTCCTCCTCCTCCTCATTATTCTTGTACTGAGGATTGAACTCACTTTACTGCTGAGCCACATCCCCAGCCCTTTTTATCTTTTGAGACAGGGTCTTGCTGTGTTGTCCAGGTGGTCCTTAAACTTGCTATGCTACTTCAGCATCCCTAATTATCAGAATTATAAGTATGCACCACCATGCTCAGCTGTCCTCAATTTCTTAGCACTGAGTGGAAAAGAGCTGCTAGTAAGCAATACCAAGCATGCTATATGGTATGGACACGAAGATGTGTGAATTTTAAGAAGTTATGTGCAATGTGAAGGAAGTATATTTGTATGAATATGTATAAATATGTATATTTACCAAGTACATATTCAATATTGTATGTTCTAAAATATCTAGTACTGACTTTTAGGGCCTTTTGGACCCTATGAGTTTGTTTTGAATATGGGTAAATTTAAAGTTTCCCAATTGTTGGCTTTAGCACATATATCTAAACAAAAAATAAGATATAACTTCTACTTTTGTGTAAGTAAGATGTGTTCCAACAAGAATTCTCTGATACCATTCAATTCTGAAACTACCTATAGAACACATACAACAAGTTCAGGGGTGCAGACCCACAAGTCTGTTGTTATATCAGATACCAGCTGCATGTAAAAGGGGTCACTGGCTTGACTACAAATTTGGGGGTTTCCACGACTCTTCCAGGTTTGATAATTTGCTAGAATGACTTATTCAGTACTTGGGAAAGTGCTACACTTAATTACCATGTTATTATAAAAGATACAGAGTATGCAGGTACATAGCACAACTGGAAGTTTGAGAAGCTCAGATGCTTCTGTCACGGTGGGATCAGGGTGTACCACTCTCCCATTACATCAGCATGTAAACCAACCAGGAAACTCTCTGAACCTCCTTATTCAGAGTTCATATTCAGGCTCTATTACATAGGCATGACTGATTAAATCATCGACCCCTGTGATCTGTAGTTCCTTTCCCATCCTCAGAGTTTGGAAGGATTGGCCTGAAAGTTCTTAGTCCTTTAATCTAACCTCTAGTTGTTTTTTCTGGCAAACCAGCCTTCATTCTGAATCTATATAGAGGCTCTGTGATGAATCACCTCATTAGCAGTGGCATGTGCATATCAGGGCATTTTAAATGTTTTAAAGAATTCTGTGTCAGGAACTGGGACAAAGATATGTATTTTTTTCTTTGATAATAGACTCAATGCATTCATAGTGTTTTTAATACACATAATCAACTATTAGGTTATTTGTCTAAACTGAACTGGAGATGTTCATTTAGACATTATTTTGAAAGGCTTTAGTGAATTGCTATTAGACACAGAATTTAAAAAAAAAAGCATAGAAATGTGTTCTTGTGTTTAAAAAGTATTTTAGTCTTTAGCTGCCTTGAATTTCTAAATCTTTAAAATGAAATATTATTTTATAAAGCTGATTTTTGGGTATGAATTATATACATTTCTTATACATATATATTCTCAAGTGATTGGACATGTTTAAGAAGTAAATAGTCTCTTTAAATATCACTGTATTTGTTCTAGTTTGTTTATCAAGCCACATGTTTGTTTTCATTATTCATATTGGTTAGAATATGTAGTCTAAATCCCGCCTTCATGTGTTGAAGCAGAATAGCAGCAGGATAGTAATTACAATACATATTCACATTTATTCTTTAGAATAGTCCTATGAGGAGATCTTATTATTTCTGCTGAATATATGAGGAAGCCAGAACTCAGATATTAATTTGATTATGGTCACAAAATTAATATTAGTGAAGTTAGTATTTAATGTCTTGTACTACTACAAAGAACTTGCTTTC
This sequence comes from Marmota marmota marmota, assembly GCF_001458135.2. Lineage (NCBI taxonomy): Eukaryota > Metazoa > Chordata > Mammalia > Rodentia > Sciuridae > Marmota > Marmota marmota. The sequence goes on along the minus strand of NW_026000119.1, from coordinate 6,747,607 downwards.
CCATTCCCATTCTGGATTCTAAGAAAAAAATTAACAGCATTTTAAAAATATTTCATTGAAAAAAAATCTTTCATTGATTGATCCATTGAACAAACAATGTTGTGTGCCTACTAACTTACTGGGCATTACTCTGTCCTCTGTCTTCTGTTTATTAGTCCCTCCTTATTCAAGGGGGATGTATTACAGGACCTCTAGTATATGCCTGAAACTAATGCTAGTATAAAACCCTATGTATACTGTTTTTTTCTTATGTGCCTTGTTTCATTGCCACATAGTAGCAGAGTTCATCTGCCTTCCATGTTTTATGCCCTGATGCCTCCTTTGCATCATTACTCTTGTTCTTTGAGGCCATTATTAAGTAAGGGTTACTTAAACACTAGCTCTGAGATACCTCCACCATTGTTTTCTGATTACCAAGCTGACTACTAAGTGTACGTGCTGGAAAAAGGAACAAGTCACATCCAGGGTTGGATGAAATAGGACAGTATGAGATTTTGTCACACTACTTAGTTGCAGATTAAAACTTATGAATTGTTTATTTCTGAAAGTTTCTATTTAATATTTTGGACCACAAAGTGAAGCTATGGAAAGTGAAACTGTGGATATGGGAGTACTACTATATGCCTAGCAGGGCTTACTGCTTCAAAATCTCTAATCCCATGATATCTACTATTAACATAAAGGACCAGATTCTGTTCTATTTCTCTTGCTGATCCCTTCTTTAAAATGATTATTGGAATATTCAGTCTTCCTTACTATATAATATATGGAATTTCTAAAAAGCCATTCTATAGTAGGATGTGGATTCTAGAGTATCTTTTGGATGGTTTTACTGTTGCTTATTGGCATTGTTAATATTATTATATAATTATTTTGCAATGATTGTTCTATGATGACTGTGGAAATGCAAGCATCTTAAAGCTGTTTTAGAAATTCTTGGCATAATTTTAATTAGAGAAGTATTTAGTAAAATTTTGTCATCCATATATAATGTCAATTTAAAAATAGTATTTAGCTTAATCATGCTTACACATGTATTCTGCTTTGTAAGGTGATAGACTATGGATGTAGGTCTAAAGCTATTCCTAACTAAGGCACATTTACAATCATTCTTTCTTTCTGGTAGTTTTTGGGATTTCTTTTTCCTCTCTCCCTTCCTTCCTTTTCCTGAGCCTTCTAAAATTTTGAGCCTTGATGTGGATCTTCAATTTTGTTCAATGTACTGAATATTTACTTAGTGAACCCTTTACATATGGAAACCCATGTACTACAGATTAGAATGTGTGTTTATACCTTCGATATATTTCTTTCTTTTTTTTCCCCCTAGAACTTCTTTTGTTTTACAACAGGCTCTGCTGGATTGGTCATTAATATTCCTCTCTTCTTTTTATTTTATCCTCTGGAAAATTTTTGAAAGACCTTCTTATTTTTATCTTCTAGTTTCTCTGTTGAAATTTTTACTTTTGATTTCTTACAAGTTGTGGAAGTCATTTCTTTTTCTCTGAATATCTCCATTGTAGGATCCTTGCTTGTATTTCATGACTACATATCTTTCATCAGCTCTAAGAATATAGGTTTTTTTAGATGATTTCGTTGGCTCCCGGCACCTCTTCAAAGTTCTATTTTTCTGTTTGTTTTTCATCTCTTGTCACGTTAGAGGCATTCTATGAATATCTAATCATCATTTTATGTCTGTTCTTTTTAAAGAATAAAGTTTCAGAGTGATGATTGGAAGCAATCTGACAAATTGTGAGGTTTCTTGATTTGAGGCTTTACTTTGGTATGGTGAAACAGAAAGCTATTTTTTAACTATGACTCCCATATTTCAGTATCTATATATTTTTTTTTCCATTCAGTTTCCCAGAAGAGAAATTCTCTATTATCTTCTTTTGTGATTAGCCCTGAATCCCTAGCTGCACATTCCTGTAGTTAGAAAAATAAGACTTGGGTTGAGGTGTGGTGCATTTTCTTTCAGTATTTAGATTTTTACTTAATTCTTTTGTTTTTTAGGGCTGTACCTTCCTTCTCCTCCCCTTTTCTATCTCCATGCTTTAAAAATGATGCACAATATCCCACATATACTGCTGATTTAATTAATTCTGCCCATGAGCAAGTGTTCACCTGGCTGTGAGGAAGGAGGTGGGGAATCTTGAAGCCTCTATGAAGATCTTAAGTCAATCTTATTTTTCCATTGCTACCCCTGCTCTCAAAGGATTCCTAATTATTTAATGGTTCCAACTTTATGCCATTAGAATAAGATTGCTTCCTGCCCACCTTTATTCCTTCCCTGCTGGAATCAGCTCCTTAGTTGGTTTTTCTGTTAAAATGTGCCCATAAGATTTTCCATCTTTCACAAATTTGTTTATATCTCGATTCTTTCATTGTCTTTGACCATATAGATTTGTGCCTTTCAAAGTCCTTTTAGTTATTGTTTGAAAGGTGTGGAGGTAAATGCTAATGTATGACTATCATAACTTAATTGGAAATCTGTTGACTTTTGTGAATTTTTTTAATGATGTGTTTTACTCTGTAGCAGTTTTGCTTGTTATGTCTGTCTTCATCTTCTTGATATCTGGTCATAATTTTTTCATTCCTTTAAAGGAGATTCTATACCATTTTTTAATTTTTTTCTTTTTTTCTTATGCTGAGCTCTCCAAGGTTGTCTTCCCCATACATTTCTTTAAAAAATTACCTATGAAGCCACCTGTGGTGGCACACACATGTAATCCCAGTGATATGGGGGGGGG
>NW_026000119.1:6728737-6744837 GCF_001458135.2 Marmota marmota marmota | reverse complement strand
TGGGGGGGGGGGGGCTGAGATAGGAGAATCATAAGTTTGAGGTCATCTTGGTCAAATTAATGAGACACTCTCTCAAAATAAAAAATAAAATGGCTTGTGATATAGCTCAGTGGTAGAACATCCCTTGGCTTGAATCTCTAGTTCCTCCACCTCCAACTCGCATATGCAACTTACTAGATAAACATACACCCCTTGTACCATATAACATTATAATGGTATGTAAAGGAACAGTTTCTTATTTATGATCTTGAGGCAAGCTTTAGCATATACTCCCACTATTTTTTATATTTCTAGAAATATTACATGTGATTTTTTACTTGTAAATGACATTATCCTTAAGCCAATTGAACAAATAATAGACCAGGAGAAATTAAAGACCAGGAGAAAATATTTGTACTTATTATATGTTGACTATGAGTTCTAATACCCTCCTACCAATTGAAAGAAAAAGATAATCGTTAGTAAAAGGGACCAAGGATATGAAGTTAAGTCACAGAAGAGGAAATATAAATGCCCAGCAAACTGAGGTAAAGATGCTCAGTTTCCATTGGTAGTCAGAGAAATGCAGATAGAAATAACAATATGAGAGACTTTTCCTATCAGATTGGCAAAATTTAAAGTGGCAATTTCCGATGAAGGTAAAAGAAAATTGGCTCTTTTTTAATGTTGCTGGTGGAAGCTGCAACAACCTTTTAGCACATATTCTAGCAGTATCAAATGTTTTTGTTTTTCCTTTTACTGACTTAAGAATCTCTTTTATAGGAACAAAAGCACCTACTCTTAAGAATACAGGTATAAAAGTATTTAATGCAACTTTATGGCAAGAAACAGACAAAAAATCCGGAATAATCTAAATGGCCACTGTTCTGGAAATCATTAAATTATGGTATATATAACTATTGATCATTAAATCATGGGGTTTTCCAGGTAGGAATTGATATATTATTGCAATATGTATAATATTATATTTAAAAACATGGGGGTAAAGGAGGTGAACCCTACAGAGGAGTATCTTAATGTTTAAAACCAGTCATTTCTATAAACATCTGGTAAAACCTGTATGAAATTACCTTAACAAGGGCCACTCCTTCCTTTTAATCTGATTACTCCTTTTGTGTGTAGAGGGAGAAAAGGCTAAATATCAACTAGGTATCTCATGGACTTGTTTCACTGGTGTAACTCATGTCTTATCCTGGAAAAATAGCTAGAGGAGGCTAAGAATCATTGTTCTTTAGAGTATATTCCTGTGAATGGGCAGAAACTCCTGTAGCTATACAATTCATACAATTACAAATAATAAAAGTTACCATTCTCCTTTTCATATTTACTTTCATTAATACACATTTATTTTTCACTTTGTCAAATCAATGTCACTACTTTTATTTCCATGGGATTTTGAGGACATTTAGAATGCTTAATAAACCCTCTGAGTCAAATTTTAAAATTATAAATTTATCACTAACAATTATGCCTTCATAGAATTGAATTGACATAGAAAAATGTAACTTTTTTTTATGGTGCTGGGAATTGAACTTAAGATCTTACATGTGCTAGGCAAGCACACTACCACTGAGCTACATCCTCAACCCTAGAAATATATAATAAGTGGGATGTATGGTTGCTGCTAATGTTTTTATTTCAATTGATATGAAACGAGTAGAGAACTAAAGTACATGATAATGTAGTCAACTTTAGGTACAAGTGCCTGAGTGAATGATGAGCATGAAAGTGGATTGGTCATGAAAGATTCCTGTGAGGAAAAATAAGTGTTGAAGAGTTATTTTCCCTTCTTCCCTCCCTATTATTATTATTATTATTATTAATTTTTCAGTACTGGGGATTGAACTGTTGGGGGTCTATCACATGCTAGGTAAGTTTTCTACCACTGAGCTATATCCCTAACTGGTTCTAAAGAATTTGTTAGATATGAATGGGTGGCAGGATGATACTCTTATCTTGGATTCCTTTAATGGGTTAACTACTTACTTTCCACTAAGTGCAGTCTTCAACCAGAAATAATACTAGCTAATAATCAGGAAATTCTGAAAAATATGGTATTTTGGAAAATACAAATAAATTATTCAATTTCATTCTTAAAGCAGGGAGATCACTATTTATAATGTTTAGGCATAAGTCATATTTTAAAGTTGGTAAGCATTACTTTTGTTCTGGAAACTTAATATTTGACCAGGTCTCTAAATAAGGATTAGTGGAATTGGAAAACATTCACTTTAGGGATGATTTTTATGAAGAAAACCTAGTTAATACTCTTTCCTCATTTCCCTAATTCACAGGGATAAAATCACAATGATCTACAGATGGATAAGAATAGGTATATGGGATCCATGGTTCCTCCAGGAACTATTTCTCTGGTTTAGTGGCCATATAAATTTGTGCATCAGAATCATCTGGGCAAACCTGCTTTCCACTTTATAAGCAATTTAAAACAAACAAAAAAGTAGAACAGTATAACAAGTAGGAGAATATTTAGCAATACATATTCCAAAGCTTTATTAGACCTGCTGATTCAAACATGAAACCTGTTCAAAAACTGAATTCACATTCTGTCATGCCAGGCAGTTCTGATATTAGCTTATGTTTGGTTAGCATTATGTTATTGATACAGGTAACTTTGCTCTGGTAGATAAATGTCTCAAAACAAAGGCTATTTAAATGATTTATCTTGACCTATATTCACACCAACTCCTTATCTCTATACTTTCAGCATTGTCCTTAATTTTTGTAACCAAATAAAATTTGAGTAATAATTTAAGTGGCTTTTCATTAGTAGGACTTTTACTTTTAGATTTTTTTTTGATGTTTGAATATGAAATCAATGCTAAATGAAGCACTTTTTAAACAATATATTTTTTTAAATATTTATTTTTAGTTGTAGTTGGACACAATACCTTTATTTTATTTATTGTTTTTATGTGGTAGTGCTGAGGATTGAACTCAGGGCCTTGCACGTGCTAGGTGAGCACTCTACCCCTTAGCCACAATCCCAACCCCAAATATTTTGTTTTTTAGTTGTAGTTGGATACAATACCTTTGTTTTATTTATTTTAGTTTCATATGGTGCTGAGGATCAAACCCAGCACCTTGCATGTGCTAGGCAAGTGCTCTACAGCTGAGCCACAACCCCAGCCCTTAAATGAAGTAATTTAAAGTAATGCCTTGCATTGTAGAACTTTGACCAGAACTACCTTTTTTCCAACATTATCATCATATGTTCTTTCTGGTAACTGCCTTGTAAAGTGGTTAATTTCATCTCTGTTACATACATGGAAATAAGATTTACAAATGGGAATTGTACAGTTTCTTGTAACTGCAGTTGTAGAGTATGGAATGTCTGGAATGAATTTATAGTGATTTTGGAGACTCCTAGTAGATCTTTTTCCCTATTGTTTATTCCTAATAGTTTACTTTTCTTTGCTTTGTGTCAAATTGGATTACAGGTGACTTATTGTTGAGAATGCTGCTTTATAAAGACTATCAAATTAAGAAAAGTGACTCATCATTTTTTAAAAAATTATAATTAAGCTATAGAATGTTCTATGCCAGGACAAGTTTTTTTCTTTTTAAATATGTTTAGTTGTAGAAGGACACAATACCTTTATTTATTTTATTTTATTTTTTAATATGCTGTTAGGGTTCGAACCCCAGTGCCTCATGTGTGCTAGGCAAGTGCTGTACCACTGAGCCACAACCTCAGCCCCAGGACAATTTAAAAAAATCTTAGGTGAAATTCTTTGTTAAAGTATCACAGAAGTATTTTTTTTTTCTTTAAAATACTTATTCTAATTTTGTGTGTTTCATATATGATGCTTTTTTTTAGGTATGGATAGAATATCCAAATATCTGTGGCATAAATAATGGCATTTGCTATCTTACAGGAGTTCTAGAAGAAGGTTGGCTAATTCAGTAACCCAGCATTTAGTGTAGTGGGGATCATCATTCTGATGATCATGGCCACACTTTGGCTGTGTTATGTCTAAGCAAAACACTCTTTCACAACAAAATCCAAAAGCAGGAAAGGAGAGCAGGGCCCTTCCCATCAATTTCTTTTAACTGGGTGGAAAATCTTTTCTTGTAATCACAGCAGGCTTTACTTTATGTCTTTATGTCACATTAGTCAGAATTGGTTGCATACCTGTTCCTAAATCAATTACTGATAAGAAGAAATGAGATTTCTATGATTGTCTTAGAATTGAAGGAGGGAGCCAACTATGTGATCTCCATGATGTCTCATATCATTTAACATATCAAACTGTTAGTGCTTTGTCATCACAATAGGGGGTAGACTGATAAGAAGAAATGAAATTTCCATGGTTGTCTTAGAGTTGAAGGAGCAGCCCAACTATGTGATCTTCATGATGTCTAATATCATTTAACATATCAAACTGTTAGTGCTTTGTCATCACAATAGGGGGTAGACTGATGGGTAGACAATCACTAGCATATGCCAGAATGTAGTTATATTGTGACAGTTTTAGATATACTACATATCAGGTATTCCTATGAAGAAAGTAAAATTTCAGTATATTGGCTTTTTTAAAGAAAAGCAGGTTCATTTGAGAAGCATGTTAATCCCATAAGTGCTACTTTGTGATGAACGCAGGGACCCAGTGGTTTGCTTCTGGTTGTTTAGCTCTTACTATACTTATTTTTGTCTTGGGTACAGTACTTGTTTATTTTCCTCTGATATGAAGGTCCAAAATGCTACTACATTATTTTGACAGTGGTTTCTGATTCTTTAAATTAATTTGTAATTGCTCTTCTTAGGTGGATTCTCCACAGTTTTTCTGGTGCGTACTAATGGTGGAGTTCGATGTGCATTGAAGAGAATGTATGTCAATAACATGGCAGACCTCAACATTTGTAAAAGGGAAATTACAATTATGGTAAGTAAAAAAGTAATTTTGTTTTAGAAATTTTGGGTCCGTCCTTCCTTCCTTCTTTCCTTCCTTCCTTCTTTCCTTCCTTCCTTCCTTTCCTAGAGTTTAAACCTAGGTCTTTGTGCATTTAAGGTAAACACACACTACCACTGAGCTACATCTCCAGCCCTTTTTATCTTTTATTTTGAGACAGAGTCTTGCTTAGTTACACAGGCTGGCCTCGAACTTGAGATTTTCCTGTGTCTGCCTTCAGAGTAGCTGGGATTATAGGCATGCACTACCATGCTTGGCTTAATTAAGTGTATTTTCTTCTGGGTTTTATATTGTGATGTTCATAAGCTTTTTAGGAAAACTGCTTATTAGTTTATGTGAATTTAGAAAACTTTTGAAGATCATTAAATCTGAAAATTATCTGGGAATTTATAGTTCATTCAATATAGCCATACTTAAAGCTAAATACAGCCAGCCTCATTCCCTCTTCTTTCCTCTGTTCTCTACTATAGGCTCAGTAGCCAAACTATTCTTGTTTCTTCTTTCTTTTCTTATATTAATTTTACTTAGGGAATATTTTGGGGATAGAAAAATTTAGATAATTATGTAATAAGCACCATCATCCATTTTAAGAAATAAAACTTTACAGATACTGTTGGAGCCTTCTCTGTATTCCTCCCCATCTGTAGTCTTGTACTATTCTCATTCAAAAAGAAACCACTGTTTTGAATTTGTTATTTAACATTCCCATCATGTTTTAAACATTTAATGTATTTATTTATATTCGTAAACAATAATTAATTTTGCTTTTCATTTTAAAAACTATGTTGTAAAGTTGATTTTCTTGAGAACTCTGTACTTTATGATGAGGTTTCCTTCAGCAAGAGAGAATTTTTTTTTAAGTATTAGGAAAAGAAAAAAATTAATAGGCCATTATAAACTTCAATGACCCTTAGTTAACTTCATAGTTAAAAATAATTATAAAAATTTCTTTTCCAGCATTGTTTATTCTCAGTGCTATGGATGACTGCTTATTCTTTTCTCACTTCTCTTCCTCTGTTGTTTATCAATTGCTTTTATGTGTACATGTACGTGTATGTGTATATTTTTGTCTTGAGGTGAAATTCACATAATATAAGTGAACATTTCAGTGGCATTTAGTACATTCACAGTATTGTACAACTATTGCTTCTATCTCATCCCCAAACCTTTCCAATATCCCAGAAGGAAACTCCCTACCATTGAGTAATTGCTCCCATTCTCCCTTTTCTCCAGTTTCTGACAAATACCCTTTTGTTTGTGAATCTCTGTGGATTTATTTGTTCTTTAAATTTTCTATAAATGGGAGTTTACAATGTGTGATCTTCTGTGTCTTCCTTTCACTTAGCATAATGTTTTTGAGGTTTCTGCCATTGTAGTGTGTATTAGTATTTCATTTCTTTTTTTGGCCAAATAATAGTCCATTGTATATATATGCCACAATTTGTTTATCCATTTATCTATTGATGGATTTTAAAAAATAATTTGATGGACATTTAGGCTGGTCTTATTTATTGTGAATAATAGGAATATGTGTAAACATTGATTTGTTTGAGTAGGTAGTTTTGGTATTTTGGATTACATACATGTAGGACTGGAATAGATGGTTGTATGGTAATTCTGTATTTAACTTTTTTTGTGTGTATGGTATGGTACTGGGGATTGAACTCAGGGCTTGGAACACAGGGCCTCATGCATGGTAGGTAAGCATGCTCTGTCACTGAGCTACATCTTCAGTCCTTTTTTTTTTTATGCTTCATTTGAAAATATATTTGTTTTTTTAATTCTCAAATTCATATGATTTGTAAACAATAAGATCTTAATAACAATAATGTACAATTTGACATAATACTTTATGTCAAAAGTTTTCTTTGCTGCTCTGAATATAAAGGAAATAAAAATGAGAGGGGGGAAAAANCCTAAGCTTGATTAGTCATTTATTAGGCTTTGGGGCCTTTTTTTTTTTTTTTTTTTTTTGGTACTTGGGATTGAACCCAGGGGCACTTAACTGCTGAGCCACATCCCTAACACTTTTTAAATATTGAATCTAGAGACAAGGTCTTCCAGAGTTGCTTAATTCCTTGCTAAGTTGCTGAGGCTGGATTTGAACTCTCAATCCTCCTGCCTCATATTTATAAGTCTCCTGAGCCACTGGGATTGCAGGCATGTGCCACTGTGCCTGGCCACGATTTTTGTTTTCAGGTAAAGATATTTCAGAAGGGTGAAAAGGATTTATTCCAAGATAATGGTGAAGCCTAAACCAAATTCTCTAACTTGTGGCCAGATATTGTACTATTGTGCCATAATTCATCCTTTCACTAGAATTTTTATAATTCTATGCCTTTGAAGAATGTATTTTAAGAGAGATTAGCTCTTTGGAATGGTGATCTTCCAAATTTTTTTGATGACCCATTTCTCTGTATATTACTATTTATAAGTATTTATTAGTCTGTATTACATATTTATACGTTACTTATATGTTGTTTTAGTCAGCTTTTTCAGTGTTGTGATTTAAAGACCTGACAAGAATAATTTTAAGGAGGAAACGTTTATTTTGAGGCTCACGGTTTCAGAGGTCTCAGTCCATAGATGGGTGACTCCATATCCTTAGGGCCTGACGTGAGTGAGACAGGATGTTATGACAGGGGTGGCTGAGGAAAGCAGCTCAGGACATGGAAACACAGAAGTGGAGAGAGTTCCACTCAACAAGGACAAAATATATACCTCTAAGGTACATCTCCAGTGACCCACCTTATATAGCCACACCCTACTTGTATACATACCCACTTAGTCTCTGGGAGAAGACTAATGCACAGATTAGGTTAAACCTCATAATTCAATCATTTCACCTCTGAACTTTCTGTGTTGTCTCACACATGAGCTTTCTCATATCTAAATGATAACACATATTTAGTGACCACTACCCCTTATCTGAAATTACATTGCATAATTTATTATTAATTACATTATATTGCATAGCTTATTATTAATAACAGTGGTTGTAAATTCATTTAAAATGGTATTCTTCATTATTGGGTTTTAGTTTCTAAATAGACTTGATTAGATTTTTGGAATCGTGATAAGGGTAGTTGTTTTTGTTTTGTGATGCTGAGGATGGAACCCAGGGCCTTATGCATGATAGGCAAGCATTCTACAACTGAGCTACATCCCCAGCCCTGTTTTAAAATCATTGTATGTAGATGATTACCTTGCACCAGGGGTAGAGAATCCAGATTGGCCATTTTGTTGTTATTTTTAAAAATTACATTATTGTGTTATTGGTGTTATCTTTAACCTTTGGGTACTTTTCACAACTTTTTGTACCTTAGTTCAGTTTTTAAGTTATTTAGTTAAAAGTACATGTAATAAATGTATATACCCATATGTTTCAGTATGTTGTAGGCAAACAAATGAGAGTATTTCATTAATATTAGAACTTAATTATTGTTTTTTTAGTTAAAAATAAATTAAGTAAGTTTTGATATTTTATTCTTGGGTCCCCCAAAACTTAATTGTAATAATAATACTATATTGTAATAATAATACTATTACTACTTTGGAAGCTTTCCTGATAGAAATTAAAAATAAGTATTTGTTGATTTTTTTTTTTAATGAAATGACAGTCTCATACAAGTAAACTGCATCAAACTATAGACGCTTTTGGCTGTTTGAAATACGTCAGATTTCATACTTATGCATTATTTTTACCTTTAGAAAATCATTAAATATGTTAATTTAGGCTTCAGACTATTGCTAATGATACTGGTTTAATGTACATGTGGACATTTTCCAATTTAAAAGGTTTGTTTCTTTTTTACAGAAAGAGCTCTCTGGTCATAAAAATATTGTGGGCTATTTGGACTGTGCTGTTAATTCAATTAGCGATAATGTATGGGAAGTACTTATTCTGATGGAATATTGTCGAGGTAAGTATCTGTCTGCATTTATATTATACTAAAAAAAAATTCCTCTTGTATGAGTTACTAGGTATCTTGGTTTCTCCCAGGACAGCTTGTATCTGAGCATGGACATTTATTAAAGCATCTTCTATTTTGATGGAAACTGCCCCCCCCCCCATTTTTTCTTATTTTGGATTAAGTTCTGCATATCAAAGAAAACATTTGACCTTTGACTTTTTGGATCTATCTTATCTTACTTAGTATGATAGTTTCCAGTTTCATCTATTTATTGGCAAATGCTATAATTTCATTTTTCTTTATGGCTAATAATCCATTGTGTATATATACTACATTTTCTTTATTTGTTTATCTGTTGAAGAGCACTTAGGTTGGTTCTATAGTTTGTCTATTGTGAATTGTGCTGCTATAAACATCAATGTGGCTATATCCCTATAGTATGCTAATTTTAGATCTTTTGGATTATACTGAGGAATGTGATAGCTGGGTCATATGGTGATTCCATTTCTAGTTTTCTGAGGAATCTCTGTACTGCTTTCCAGGGTAGTTGCACTCCCACCAATAATTATGAGTGTACCTGTTTCCCCACATCCTTATCAGTACGTACTGTTATTTGTATTCTTGTTAATTGCCATTCTGACTGGAGTGATGTGAAATATCAATGCAGTTTTTATTTGCATTTCTCTAATTGCTAAAGTTGTTGATCATTTTTTTTCATATATTTGTTGCTATTTGTATTTTTTCTTTTGAGAACTGTCTGTTTAATTCTTTTGCCCATTTATTAGTTGGATTATTATTACTTTTTTTGATGTTAAGTTTTTTGAGTTCTTTATATATTCTGGATATTAATGCCCTATCTGTGGAGCAAGTGGCAAAGATGTTTTCTCGTTCTGTAGGCTCTCTCTTCACACTTTTGTTTCTTTTGATGTACCAGAAGCTTTTTAATTAGGTGCCATCCCAAATTTTGATTTTTTTTTTTTTTGTTTTATTTGTTGCACTTTAGGAGGCTTGGTCAGGATGTCAGTTCCTGTACCAACATGTTTGAGTATTTGGCGTATAGAGTTGCAGGTCTAATTTCTAGGTCTTTGATCTATTTTGAGTTGACATTTGTGCAGAGTGAGAGATATAGTGGTCAAGTTTCATTTTTCTACTTATGGGTTTCTAGTTTTCTCAGCACTATTTGTTAAAAAGTCTGTCTTTTCTCCAGCTTATATTTTTGGCACCTTTGTCTTGGGTCAGATACCTGTATTTATGTGTGTTTGTTTCTGTGTCTTCAGTTTTATTCCAGTGTTTTTCATGTCTGTTTTGGTGCCATTACCATGCTGTTTTTGTTACTGTAGTACTGTAGTATAATTTGAAGTCCTGTATTGAGATGCTTCCAGCATTGCTCTTTTTGCTCAGGATTGCTTTGACTGGTCTGGGTCTCTTATTTTTCCAAATGAATTTTAGAACTTCTCTTTCTAGTTCTGTGAAGAATGTCATTGGTATTTTAATGGAGATTACATTGAATCTATATAATGCTTCTAGTAGTGTGGCTATTTTGACATTGTTTTTCTTATCTAAGAACATGGGAGGTCTTTCCCTTTTCTAAGGTCTTCTTCAGTTTCTTCTTTTAGTGTTCTATAGTTTTCATTGCAGAGCTCCTTTATTAGTTTAATTCCCAAGTATGTTAATTTTTTTGAGTTCATTTATGAATGGGATAGTTTTTCTAATTTCATTTTTCAGCAGATTCATTATTGGAGTATAGGAAACTGATTGATTTATGTATGTTGATCTTGTATCCTGCACTTTAAATTTATTTTTCTGTTCTAGAAGTCTTCTAGTGTAGTTTTTGGTATCTTCTAATTGTAGGATCATGTTGTCAGGAAACAGAGATAATTTGAACTCTTCTCTTTGTTTGTGTTCCTTTAATTTCCTTCTCTTTTCTGATTGCTTTGGCTACAGTTTTAAAACTATGATGAATGGGAGTGGTGAGAGTGGGCATTCTTGTCTTGTTCCTGTTTTTAGAGGAAATGCTTTCAGTTTTTCTTTGTTCAGTGTGATGTTGGCCTTGTGATTGTCCTGTTTAGCCTGTACAGTGTTGAAGTAAGTTTCTTCTATTCCTGGTTTCTCTAGTGTTTTAAATATGAATGGGTGCTCTTCTTTGTCAGTGCTTTTTCTGCATCTGTTGAAGTAATCATGTGATTGTTGTTGTTAACTCTATTTATGTGGTGAATTGCATTTATTTATTTTTGTATGTTGGACCAGCCTTACATCCCTGAGGTGAAACCCACTTGATCGTGGTTCACTATCTTTTAATGTTTTTTTGCATGTCATTTGGCAATATTTTATTAAGAATTTTTGCATCTATATTCATCAAAGATATTGGCCTGAGGTTTTCTTTCCTTGATATGTCTTTGGTTTTGGTATCAGGGTGATACTGGCTTCATGGAATGAATTTGGTAATGTCTCCAAATAAATGGAGTCTTGCTTCCTATCTTGTTGCTTAACTTGGATGAGGGATGGAGGAAGAAATCAGTCACCTGGCTTAAAGCAGTTCCAGTGATTCAGTCTTTGGATATTGAGCAATGACCCCAAAGGTGGTTGGGGTCCTTGTTCTCACCCAGCAATAGGTTTCTCTGTGGTAGGCCTGGTTCTCAGTTTTGACTCAAAGACCTGGACTTCATTCCTTCAATTCCTTCAAGCAGAAAGCACCTGTCTCCAGTCTGGGGATGGATGACCCCAGCAACTCTTTCCTTCCTGCTTTTTCCAGCATATCTTTTCTTTTTGTTATACTAAAACCAGGCACTGCAGTCTCTCACCTGGCTTCCTTAGCTTTTGTGAAGGTGGTTTATGATGTGTGAATATGGGTACAAATTGGTGTGTTTATGGGAAAAGGATTATTGGAGAGTCTCACTTAGCTGCCATTATGCTCTATCTATACTTACAATTTAATGTAATTGAATAAAAAATAATTATAAACCCACTTGAGTTTTATTGTCACCTGGAGGACTTTTTTTCCTTTCTTTTTTATTGTGGTGGGCATTGAACTCAGCCTGCTAGGCAAGTGCACTACACTGAGTCACACCCCTAGTCCAGGAAGCATTTTAAAGAGGGAATTAAACGAGAATATTTATCTGATGTTTGAATCAGCAGGCTATATTTTATATGAATTTTAAAATTTTATCAAAGTAATATATGTATATGGTTTAAAAAATCAAATAGTTCTGTTAAACTATGGCTAATTCAGCAGCTTCCTTCCCCATCCCTCTCCTCAGATGCAGTGACTTTAAAATAAAGGAGATGTTTCTTCTCATAGTTTCTTTTATATTTGCACTATATTATGCAAGTGAGAACCAGTCGTTTTAGTGAAATTCTGAGAGTAAAAAAGAGAAGGAACTTAGAAAATCAAGAGTAGTATGTGATTCTGGGCAGGGGGGTTGTGGGGTGGGTTGTTCTTAAAAGAATGCTTGTTAAGCTGGGTGTGGTGGTGCACACCTGTGATTCCAGTGGTTCGGGAGGCTGAGACAGGAGGATCAAGACATGGAGGTGCTAAGCAACTCAGTGAGACCCTGTCTCTATTGAAATACAAAATTAGGCTGGGGATGTGGCTCAGTGGTTGAGTGCCCCTGAGTTCAATCCCTGGTATCCTCCCACTCTGCCCCGCAGAATGCTTGTTAATGCTGTTTCTAATTTATGCTTTAGATATTGTTTTCAAGATGAGGATTTACTCCTAGGGTAGTCTATGCTTACTTAGTTCATGGCCTAACTAAGTGTTTTAATTATTTTGTTTGCCATTTAAGGATGACATGCAATAGTGTATAATTACATTTCCTTTCTTGTACAGCTTGTTTTTCCTGGAGTTAATAATTACCTCATTTTTCACGTGTCTGGTTTCTTCAAATATATTAGTATTTTACCCCACATTCTTTAATAGAAGTACAAATCATTATGAAGTATGTTTAAATATTTTAATACTTGTGTCAGTTTTGCTTTTTCCTTCCCTTCAAAACCTGCTTTGGGGAGACTTCAGTTCATATATATATATATATACTTATCTAAAAAAAATTTTATTTATTTATTTTGGTGGGGTGTGGGGTAGAAGGATTGAACCCAGGAGTGCTTAACCACTGGGTCACATCCTCAGTCTTTTCTATTTTAAGGCAGGGTCTCACTAATTCGCTTAGAGCCTCACTAAGTTGCTGAGGCTGGCTTTGAACTCTTGATCCTCCTGCCTCAGCCTCCTGAGCCACTGGGATTACAGATGTGCACCACCACACCTGGCCACCTACTTAATTTTAAACAGTATTTAGTTGTCATTCTGGGAATTCCCCTTGACTTTCTTTCCTTAAATTCTCTGCTACTTATGCCTCCCCTTTGTTTACTCCCTCTTTTGGAAGAGTATATTTTTCGGTAACTTTCTGATAAAATGAATTTGGGAGGAAACATTCTTGAAACCTAAAATATATAAAAATATCAATATTCTGCATTCATATTTGGTTGCCAATTTGGCTGCCTAAAAGATTGTAGCTTAGAAATAATATTAATGCAAAACTGGGATGACATTATTATTTTTTCTCAGTATTGCTATTGAGAGGTCTGATGCTATTGTGATTCCTTAACTTTTTTTATGTGACCTCTTTTCTCCAAAGACACTTTTAATTAGAAACTTTCCTTTATCTTCAGCATATTGAAATTTCACAATTTATGTTCCTTCATTTGGGTATTTTTGGTAGCCCCCCTTTTTGTGGGACACTTTTTTTCTCTCATTTTTTTTTTCTGTTCTGTTTCTGGACTGTTAATTTTTAAAGATGTCTGTCTTTATAAATTATTCTTTTGATTTTCTTTTCATCCTCATTTTATTTCTTTTTAAAAATTTTACTTTTGTTGGAAGCATTCCTTAATGTAGCTTTGAGTTCTTCTATAGAATTTTGTATTTTTGCCATTTTAATTTCTAAGAATCCTTTATTGATCTTTCAATGTTCTTTTGTTAAAATATACCTTGCTCTTATTTGAGATGCAAATCTTTTGATTTCTGTAGATATAAATTTTAATTTTTTGTGGGGAGGGCATAGTGCTAGAGATTGAACACATGGCCTCCTGCATGCTAGGCAAATGCTTCTGCCATTGAGCCACATACCCAGTCCCCTAAATTTTAGTTCTTAAAAATATATATTTTTTCTTCATGTCTCTAATCTCAGAAACTGAGAAGCTGAGCTCACAAGTTTGAGGCCAGCCTGGACAGCTGTGATGTAGCTCAGTGGTAGAGTACCCCTTGGGTTCAATCCCAAGTATCATAAAAAAAGTGAAAAAAATTTTCTCTTTTCCTTTAATTTTAATTTTTTTTTCTGAAAATTTCCTATTGTTAACTATGCTTTCTTTTTTATGCAAGAAGTTTTTTTTTTTGTTTGTTTCAAATATTTCACTGGCTAAATTAGTATACTACATGTAGTACAGATCAGCATGTACCATCTGAATGGGCAGTTTTATTTTAGGAGAAGGATCCAGAAGCCTGAACTGAGTATGCTCTGTTCCTTTTTTCAGATTAATCAATTAGATAAGTTCCTTTTTCTCCCATGGGGGAGAAGTCATTTGGAGGAGCAGAGGATGAATATTCTTCTCTTCCTTTATAAAAGTCAGTTGTACGTTAAGAATGAAGGCACTTTTGTAAGGGAACCAATGTAATATAAATAGTTGGGTATATTGGTTTTGATTATGTTGGAATAAAACTATATAGGTAGTAGAAAAATGTGTTATATAACCAATATACCCTTAAAAGTTTTCAGGTATCCATTGTTTAAAATAATTTCTTATGAAGTGTGATCATTTTTTGTCTCTGCAAATTTATAGTTTGCTACTGCTTAATTTGCCAATTTTCTGATATCCAGACTTCTAGAAATCTGTATTGGCCTTTTAAAAACATTTCTATTGTTTTATGAATAATGTATAAATAAATTATGAAAATTTATGAATTTAAAAATTTCTATTTTTAGGAGTTCTAAGTTCCTATGAATTATACATCTGCTAGTTTTTGCTTAATAACAAAGTATCTCCAAACTCAATAGCATAAAATAGTCATTTATTATTGCTTATCTATCTGTGGGCCAGCTGTTTTGGATTGAATGTGGTGGGTGGCGCTGCTGATTTCAGCTGGGCTTGCTCACATGCCAGGTGGCAATCTGGGATAAGTTGAAGTAGCTTTGCTTCACATGTCTCTCATCCTCTTTCTGGCACTAGGAAGCTATTGATTTCCTCATAGAGATGGTAGAAACATAAGAGTGTATGCAGAAGCACATGAGTCCTCTTAAGGCCTACGCTTGGGACTAGGTATATTGCTACTTTTACTTTTTTCTCTTGGCAGAAGTAAATCACATGACTGAGCCTTAATCAAAGAGCAAGAGATGTTCTCTGCCTATTTTACTGGGAGGAGCAACGAATTACAGGGCAAAGATTATTGAAAAAGGGAAGGTTGAAGATTTGAATACAGTAATGCAATTTACTACTGTTAAAAATGAATAATTTCATAAGAAAGGCATTAAAATTTAAATGGAGTAATAGGTTTTACTTGAGGTTTTTAAATTAAGTGATAATAATTACACTCAGACATAAAGGTTATTGGACAACTTTAAGAGGTTAAAAAAATCTTGATTTTCTTATTAAGTTCAACAGAATGTAACATCTTTTGTTTAGGAGATAGTACTATTTGGAAAATCTGGATAGACTTGAGATCTACATGCACAGACCTTCAATGTGTAATCCTTGATTTCCAAATCTGATTTTTTTTTTTTTTTTACTGTTTTTCATCTGTTACTTAATTTTCACAAAACTCTGATTTTGAGTAAAAAAAATTTCTACATTTGAAATTTAAGTCATATACAGTTTTAGTTATTATTGGGGACTTGGTTTTTGTGATTAAGGATTTCTACTTGAAAGATCTCTGTTGAGAAGAAAGGAAATTAACATTTGTTTATAATTATCCTGCATATTATAACACTATAAGAGGTGGAATGAGTTCAAGGTTATGATTTCTTTAGCTGTGAAGTGATATTTCAAGTTTGTGTATGAATATCAAGAACACATTTTTCTTCTGGTTTAATTTTTAGTTAAAACAGACTTTCCCTAGTTTAACAATAGACATCTGCCAAGGAAACTGCTGAACAAGGGAGTAAAGGAAGTTGCTGCCCACTTAGGTGTCTCTCAATCTTCTGAGATAACCTGAACAAATTTTCCCTGAGTTTTCTGAAAAGTCAGGGATTCCCCCCCCCCCCCCCCCCCC
>NW_026000119.1:6716784-6727384 GCF_001458135.2 Marmota marmota marmota | reverse complement strand
TTTTTTTTTTTTTTTTTTTTTTTTGGTGCTGTCATAACTCATTATCTTTTTGTGTACAAAACTTATAGTTTTAGTTGAGTCTTGATTTAAAATTCAGGAAACATTGTTTTAGTTAATACATTTCTGATCTCCCAGTTAAGGTACAAAGTCAGGTTTGTGTTTTTCAGTGTAATATTTTAAGTAAAAACAGTACTGCAAGTTGAGCATTCCTGCTCAGAAAATCCAAAACTTGAAATACTTCACAGTCTGAAATTTTTCGTGTGTTAACATGATGCCCCAAGTGGAAAATCATATACCTTACCACATTTGGTATACTGCAGTCAAAATTCAGGCTCATTGAAAATATTGTATAAAATTATAGTCAGACTATATGTGTAAGATGAAACATAAATGAATTTTGTTCTTAGATCTGAGTCCCATCCCTAAGGTATCTTATTATACATATGCAAATATCCCCACCTCCACAATACAAAATCTGAGACTCTTCCACTCTTAGTCATTTTAGATAAGGGATACTAAATCATATCATACTTAGCATGATATTCTCTGTAGGAGTTAATTAGAGTAGAATTTAAGTGTTTTTCATCTGCTTGTCTACAGATAGGCTGAATTTTTAAAAGAACAGAAGAAAAATTGAGGTACAGTTAAAGGCAGACTAAGGATTTCTTGACCCCTACACAAACTATCCTGGGGTGGAGAAAGTAATTAATTGTTCTTAATAAAAGAAGTAATAGAAATAGTAAAGTATATTTTTGTTCTGGTTCATTTGTCCAGATAATTTGAAGTATCTTATGTCTCACGTCTCTATATATACTTTTGTGTGTGTGTGTGTGTGTGTGTGTGTGTGTGTGTGTAAATGAATGATACAGACCCTCCATTATGAAAGGATTGAAAAAAAGATAATTTTGACTTTGAAAATACTAATTATTGATTTTCTTTTATTAAGGTAGAAAATATTTTGTTAAATGATGGTGGAAATTACGTACTTTGTGACTTTGGCAGTGCCACTAATAAATTTCTTAATCCTCAAAAGGATGGAGTTAATGTAGTAGAAGAAGAAATTAAAAAGTAAGTATTTATCCTCATTATATTTTGTCTCATGTCAATTTTGGTTAACTTGAGTCTGTGACCAGTTATGTTAATGCAAACTGTAGATCTTTCATTTATAGATTTCTTAAAAAATATTTTTTTAAATTAAAAAATAATTGGTATATTAAAATTATTATTTCTTCTTTAATTAGTTGTGTATGCAGCAGAATGCATTTCAATTCATTGTACACAAATGGAGCACAACTCTTCATTTCTCTAGTTGTACACTATGTAGAGTCACACCACATGTGTGCAGTCATATGTATTCCTAGGGTAATGATGTTCATCTCATTCTACCACCTTTCCTTCCCATGCCCCTTCCCCTTCCCTACCTCCCCTTTGCCCAATCAAAGTTCCTCCATTTTCCCCCAAGCTGCTCGCCCCCTACCCCTTCCTGCTTATGAGTCAGCATGTCTACTTATCAGAGAGAACATTTGGCCTTTGGTTTTTTGGGATTGGCTTACTTTGCTTAGCATGATATTCTCGAATTCCATTTATTTACCTGCAAATGCCATAATTTTATTTTCTTTTAATGCTGAGTAATATTCCATTGTGTATACGTACCACAGTTTCTTTATCCATTTGTCTGTTGAAGGGTACCTAGGTTGGTCCCACAGGTTAGCTATTGTGAATTGAGCTGCTGTGAACATTGATATGGCTGCATCACTATAGTATACTGATTTTAAGCCCTTTGGGGATAGACTGAGGAGTGGGATAGCTGGGTCAAATGGTGGTTCCATTCCACATTTTCTAAGGCATTCCATATTGCTTTCCAGAGTGGTTGTACCAGTTTGCAGTGCCACCTGCAATGTATGAGTATACCTTTTTTTCCCACATCCTCGCCAATACTCATTATTGCTTATATTCTTGATAATTACCATTCTGACTGGAGTGAGATGAAATCTCAGTGCAGTTTACTGCCTGTTGGATATTTTATTTCTTGCTTTTACATTTTGAGGTATAGTTTAGGTTTACCTGAATTTTGCTGACTGATTCAAATTTTGTGATGAATGGAAAGCTCATTTGATGTTCTCATGTTTTGGGCTTAGTTGAGGATATATTAGGTCTTCAATTCATTCAGTTAACTATTCATTTATTCAGGGCCAACACTGTTCTTGGTGCTGGGGTGTAGTAGTGAACAACAAATCTGCTGTTATGCAGTTCATATTCTGGTTTCATAGGTCATTCCTCTGTGGTACTATCATTCAGACTGTCTGACCAATCAGGGTAATATGGAAAAACTAATATGGTAGAGTTTTAAGATACTTCTAAAATAAAATATATAAACGCTCAAAGTGAATCTTGTCATGATATAGGAAGTCCATATTCTGATAATTCTGCCATGAGATTTGAAATATATATACACGCATATTTATGTAGGTATGTATGTATATATATATACACACACACACACACACACACACACACACACATATACATATACACATACATATACACACGCACACACACACACACACATATATATATAGTACTGGGGATTGAACTCATGAGCATTAAGGGCACTGAACCACTGAGCCATATCCCCAGCCCTATTTTGTATTTTATTTAGAGATAGCTCACTGAGTTGCTTAGCGCCTCGCTTTTGCTGAGGCTAGCTTTGAACTCTAGATCCTCCTGCTTCAGCCTCCTTAGCCCCTGGGATTACAGGGTCCGCCTTTCATTATTTCCTTAATGTTAATCCTAGGCTGGAATGATATTTCATTAAAGTAATCTGTTCTCAGTGGATTTGGGGTTTTTATATTTGTAAACAGTGGCAGTTGGTATTAGAAGTATACATAATATGTGTATTTAGAATTATGACAACTAGATTACTTTTAAAACAATTTTTATAAAACACTTGAACATTTGCTACATATGTAAGAAATTATATTAGCATTCATATAAACAACTCCTTAAATATATAAAGTAAATTTTTAAGAGGATAGAAGTTTTACTTTTAATATACCAGATATGGTACTATTATAGTCAAATTGTATTATTTCACATAAATTCAAGAGAAATTATTTCTAGTTCCACCATCATTAAGATTTTTATAATAAAATAAATTAGGCTTTTTGGAGATTTGTACTTGTTGAATGAGAAGTCTTTAGATGCTTTATATTGTTTAATCTTTAATGGGTTTTTAATAAACTTTAATAAATAGTATAATTTCTATATAATGTTACTGAACTTCAAAGGTTTTTTGTAGTATCTTATAGAGAAACAATGTATCATTATTTTTAATATCTCCATTTCATTTTATTTGTTTACTGCCAGGTATACGACTCTGTCATACAGAGCCCCTGAAATGATCAACCTTTATGGAGGGAAACCCATTACTACCAAGGCTGATATCTGGGTAAGGTGAAGAAAGACTGAAATTTGGTCTAACCATATATAAAATTTGATTTTAATTGACTATTTTCCTGTTGCCTCCAAAAAGGCATTACCTAAGAGCAGACAAAACTGGTATACAAGAGAGTTTCTTACTCAGGAGAAGAAAAGTACTAGAACTCTTTGATCTTCTGAATCCTCAGATGGAAAACTTATATATATAAAAAACAAAGAACTTACATATAACGTATCTGTTTATCATAGTAAACAGCTTGTTTACTTTTTTTCGATTGAGTGGAAATTTTAGTTGGTCACATTACAGAAAAAGCTGAAAATAACTCTTTTAAGTAATGACAAAATAATTTTTCAGGTTACTTTAGGATCCTTTTAATGGAAGCTGATATGAGAAACTTTTTTTCTCTAATTCTAAACATCCCCTTTTACTGTATTGAAATTATTATTGGCATGGTTGTCTAGATTACATTCATTATTGAGAAAGATTTTGTTTTTCATAGTTGAACTTTATATTAGAATTGCAACATCTTTTTAGAATTTAAACGCTATTTTAAATGTTCATTCACTTAAACTTAATGATTATTTAGTCATATTTACTTCTAAGGAGCCTGTTGGGAATAGAGGAATATAATTCTTTGAAGTAGTTCTAGGAGTTATGAAAAAGGTCAGATTTAATTTGTTTTTAAAACATGTTCATAAAGTAGTCAATTGTAATATTCGAAATCAAATTATTATCTTCTGAATTTTTCTTCCCTGTTCTCTCCCTATTGGGATTCGAGTACCAAACAAAATCTTAAGGGTTAGGTATTATTAGAAGGTAATAAAAAAATCATTGATATCTTTTAATTTGTTTATGTAACATATACATTCTCACTAAACAGTTAACTCTTGTGATTGTTGAATTTTAAGATATATATATATCTCATAAAATTCAAGTAAAATTGCAAGTAAGTTCTGTTTAGGTAATGTAATAGTATACTGGTATATATAATTCAAATTTGATTTGCTTTCCCTAGGATTAACATTTGGCTCATTGGATGGCTTATATTAAAATTGAGGTTTATGTATAAGGTAGAAAGTAAATTAAATTGAATCTTAATTTATATAATGAAAATATTATAAGAGGTGATCGGTGTACTCATTTTTTTGGCATACTTTTGTGACTGTTCAATTTCACGTTATCTGAAATAAGTATTTTGACAGCAGTTAAACAATAGGCATCATAACTCCTATATTGAAACCATTCTTGGTTATTAAGACAAAAATATTGTTCTCCTAGCACACAATTATTATCCAGTATTTTGACACGAAGGAGGAATCCTTGTTTTGTGGTTACTTATTTTTTTGTTAAGACTTAATGCACATTTTTAATACACATTTTAATACACTTTTTTGTTAAGACTTAATACATATACAAATAAAAAACAAACATGAAAAATAATAAGAAAATAGTATCTACGGTCATATGATTGAAAAATTTAGAATTTTAATTTCCATGATGACTTTTTTTATGGTTACCTTACTTAGCTCAGGTTGAACTGAAATATGCTGCATTTTAGGTGTAAAAATATTTAATTAGGTGTGAAATAGTATTTAGGTGTGAAAAAATATTCAATTTATATTGGTTAAGAATTATATTTTTTATACTACTTCAGGATAGTGTTGACTCAGATAATTATAATGTCAGGTTAAAGTATTAACTTAGCATGTCATATTTTGCAAAAAAAAAAATTTCCTTGGAAGTTTTCTTTGTAGGTTATTTTTATTTTGAAATCTTGAATGCTGATTTTATTAAGTGTTAGAAAATTCAGTTAGAGATCCTTCATGTACCTATTAATGTAGAAACTGAAGATGGTGGTCTGCCTTCAAAATTAGGTTTCTTGTTTCCTTCCTTTTCTTTTATAATTCTCATTGTATTAAATGGAAAGAAATGGAAATATCTTTGGTGTCAAACAGTTAGAATACCTCATTGTGTTCATGCTTTACAAAGCAAGTGTTCAGGTTCACATTTGTAAATTATACTAGCATTGCCAGGGTATCTGGTATTCTCAGCAATGTGTGTTCTAATATACATGAGAATTGCTAAAGATTTTATTGACATGATAAAACTCTCTGAAGTATAGATCTCCTTTGCCTTGACCATCATCTGGACAGTGGAAAGAAGATATAATTTAATGCAGATTCTACTCCTTAATACTATTTTCTTTTTTAGTGCTATTAAGGAAGTCTTATTTTTGGTTTTCTATGTACTTTTTAAACTGTCTACCTTATGGATAAATAAAAAACCAAAATAAATCTTTAAGTATATTGAACTAATTATTTCTATTTAGAAATCTTTACAGTTTTGTTAGTCATACAATAACTCAGTAATGTTTTGAACCAATATGTTGAAATTTCTTTTTTTCCACATTTTTTTATTGGTGTATTATAGTTGTACATAATGATGGGATTTGTTGTTACATATTCATACATGCACACAGTATAACAATGAAATTTGGCTAATATCACTCATCAACACTTTCCCCTCCCTTCCCACCTGTCATCCTTTAAGTCCCTTTTCTTTACTGATTTCCCGTTGATTTTCATGAGATCCATCTCTACCTTTCTTTTCCTTTTTCCTCTTTAGCTTCCACATATGAGAGAAGACACATGAACCTTCATGTTTTGAGTTTGACTTATTTCACTTAACATAATGGTCTCTAGTTCCATTCATTTTCCTGCAAATGAAATGACATAATTTCATTTTTTATTGTGACTAAACAAAACTCCATTGTATATGTATACCACGTATTCTTTATTCATTCTTCCATTAATGGACACCTAGACTGGTTCCATAGTTTGGCTATTGTGAATTAACACTGTTGCTGTAAACATGGATATGCATGTATCACTGTGGTATGATGACTTTAATTCTTCAGGATAAATACCTAGAAGTGGTATAGTTGGGTCATATGGTGGTTCCATGCCTAGTCTTTTGAGGAACTGCCGAATTGATTTCCGGAGTGGTTGTTAGTACAATCCCACCAACAGTGTAAAAGTATTTATTTTTTTCTCTACATCCTTTCTAGTCTTTATTATTATTTGTATAATTCTTTTTTAATATGAACACAATATCTTTATTTTATTTATTTATTATTTATTTATTTTATATGGTGCTGAGGATTGAACCCAGTACCTTATAAGTATGAGGCAAGTGCTCTACCTCTGAGCTATAACCCCAGCTCCATATTGTATAATTCTTGATAACTGCCATTCTGACTGGTGTGAGATAAATCTCAGTATAGTTTTGATTTGGTTTTTCTTAATTGCTACTGATATTGAACATCTTTTCATGTAATTGCCATTAGTATTTATTCTTTTGGGAAGAAAAAGAAATTCATTTGTCTTAATTGGATTATTTGATAGTTTTTGGTGTTAAACTTTTTTGAGTTTTTTATATATTCTAGATATTAGTACTCTGTCAGAAGAATAGTTAGCAAAGATTTTCTCCCATTCTATAGGTTCTCTCTTCACATTCCTAATTGTTTTCTTTGCTGTGCAGAAGGTGTTTAACTTGATGTCATCCCGTTTATTAACTCTTGATATTATTTCCTGATCTTTAGGGGTCTCTTTTTTCCTTCTCTTGCCTAATTGTTCTGGCTAGAATTTTTAGCAGTATATTAAATAGGAGTGATGAGAGTGGACATCTTTGTATTGTCACAGATTTTAAAGTAAATACTTTCAATTTTTTTCCCATTTACTATGAGGTTGACTTTGGGCATTTATGATGGGCATTTATATAAGCTTTATGATGTTGAGGTAGATTTCTTCAATCCCTAGTTTCTTCAGTGTGTTTGTCATGAATGGGTGCTAAATTTTATTAAAGGCCTTTGCATTAAACTTATTATATTTATTGATTAGTGTAGATTAAACCATCCTTACATCTTTGGAATAAAACCAACTTGATCATGGTGTACAATCTTAATATGTTGTTGAACATGATTTACTAATATTAAGTATTTTTGCATCTAAGTTCATCAGGGATATTGTTCTGTAGTTTTCTGTCCTTGATGTGTCCTTATCTGGTTTTGATATGAGTAAGATACTGGCTTCATAGAATGAATGTGGAAGTGTTCCATCCCTTTCTATTTCATGGAATAATTTGAGGAGTATTGACATTAGTTCTTCTTTAAAGGTTTTGTAGAATTCTGCTGAGAATCTGTCTGGTCCTGGACTTTGGTTTGTTGGAAGGGTTTTTATTACTGCTCTATCTCATTATGAGTTATTGGTCTGTTTAGGTTTTCTATGTCCTCTTGATGTAGTTTTGGCAGATTGTATTCATCTAGAAAAATATCCATTTCTTCTAGGTTTTCAATGATCCTCTGTATTTCTGTGAGGTCTGTGGTGTTTTCCTTTTTTATTTCTAATTTTATTAATTTGGGTTTTTTTCTCTTATGTTTTGGTTAGTTTGGCTAAGGGCTTATCAATCTTATTTTCAAAGAACCAATTCTTTGTTTCATTGATGCTTTGTCTTGTTTTTTTATTCTCAGGTTGATTGATTTGCCTTTGATTTAATTATTTCTTTTTACTAGTTTTGGAATTGGTTCTTCTCTTTTAAGGGACTTTGAGATATATCAGTAGGTTCACATTTTCTTAAGTAGGTACTCATAGCTATAAACCTTCCTCTTGGAATTGCCTTCATAGTGTCATATTTTTTAACACTATGCTTATTTGAGTCTAAAGAGTTTTTTAATTTTTAGTTTTGTTGTGTTGATTTCTAATTTATTCCATTGTGATCTGTTAAGATGCAAGGAATTATATTAATTTTTCTTTGTATTTGGTAAGAATTGCTTTGTGGCGTAAAATATGTTCAACCAATATATTGAAATTTCTAGAGCTTTTAACCTTTTTTCATTAGAATACTGTTGGTATAGTGAAAATGTTTTATAAATTAATATTGTTAAACTCAAAAGGTGTTTCTATATAATGCCATCTTCATAGCAGTTAAATAATTTGTATACTTGTTGCTTAGTTTGTGCTTTTTTAGGTAGATATGTGGGGGGAAATCCAACAAAGGGAATCTTATTTGCTACTTTATAGATATAAGGCCAGACTTATACAATTAGCTTAGAATAGGAAATGCCCCTGTCATTCTTAATTAAGGCTTGGAGGTGACACTTTTTATGATGGTTATGATTTTTGGAGCCAGAAATCTTTTTTCTTTTTAAAATATTTCTCGGGTTTGAGAGGAGCTGCTGTTCTAGACACAATTTGTGTTTTAATTTTGCCTTTATTGTCAGTAAATAGATTCGTTGGTCTGGTGATATTTGTGAAATCTTGCAAGCTATGCAGACATAATCATTTGTTTTTAATATTGCAAATATAATTGGTATAAGATTCAATAAACTACACAGAAATAGAGATCTAATTTCTATAGTATGAAATAATGACATAGGTACCTAGTAAATAATCAATAAAATTAATTGATGACTGTTAAGTTTGCAGTGGCTAACATGTATTTGGAATCCTAAGATTTAAAATTCTGTTTTATAGTGAAATTAAAAAAAGTTTCTGTTAGAGCTTTGTGCTTACTTTCTTGGTTATAGCTGTAGTTATATTTATATTTTTCCATATTTGGTTTTGAGCTGTTTTAATATTTTGGGGTTGATAATTGAGCTGTAATAATGTTCATGCTTCTTTTTTTTTGCAGGCCCTGGGATGTTTACTATATAAACTTTGTTTCTTCACTCTTCCTTTTGGTGATAGTCAGGTTGCTATCTGTGATGGCAGCTTTACCATCCCAGATAATTCTCGCTACTCCCACAACATACATTGCTTAATAAGTAAGTACTTGGAAAAATATGTGAAAAAATTATTATTTTTTTTAGTATCCTGTTATTTACATACTTTTGCTTAAACCTTGCCTTTTAATTTCATGTGTTTTAATTTTGTGAAACTGTAGTATAAAGAAAAAGTACCTAAAATATGTTAATATGACTTTTATAGGAATGAAAGCAGTGTAACTATTGATTAATATGAGGATATATTTTTAAGCCCATAGGTAAGGTTTTAGTAGCATACAACAGAAATTATATGATTAAGGCAACTGGAACTTTGGGGAGCACTTACATTTGTTTAGTTTCTATACTTTTGAAATCAGTTATCCAGAGCTATTGATTCTTTAGTTGAAAGCATTACTAATTTTAGATTGTAGTTTATTTTGCCACCTTTTATAAATACCTATACTTTATTAATGTATAGGTAAATACAAAGCAACCAAGGAATATCAGAAAGGTGCAGGCCTTCCATTCCAAAAGAATACTTCAGTTTTTTTTCTAGCTGCTTTTAAGATTTTTTTTCCTTCCCTTTAGATAGATATTGTTTTTTTAACATTTAATATATGTACATGGTAAAAATTTGGGAAAAGATACTGTAAGGGGGGGAACCATCAATCAAATATTAAAATATATTAGGAACCAGCAAAATTTAAACAGCACCTTTTCTCACTGATTTAAAAGTGTTTTAGCATTTCTGCATTTTAAATACCCCTATTGTAGCCTCTAGCTCAGTGGCAGAGAAAAAAAGGTCAATTTAAACATATTTGATGTTTGCGTGATACAGATAGAGTTCAATTCAGTGAAAAAAAAAAATATGTGGGAATAGAAAAATTTGTTAGCCATTTTTGGATAAAAAAATAAAGCTGGATCTATACCTAATTTTTAAAGCTAAAATTTTATGCCAGTTAAAGACATGTATAAAAAAATAAAACAAATATTCTTATAAAAATAGGTAGGAAATTTATTTATAAGATTAGAATTTGCAACTAGTATACCAGGTAATCAATCCCTTAGGAACTATAAAACACTAATCCACATTATCAGACTCATGAACACCAGCATAGAATTAAATGATAAACTGCAAATAATATTTGTTACTAATGATAAATGATTGACAGATGTTATTATAATTCAAGAAGAAAAGAGTAGCCTGATGTGGTGGCATACCTGTGAGCCCAAGTACTTGGGAAACCAAGACAGGAGGATTGGGTGTTAAAGCACAGTCTTTAACAATTTAGTAAACCCTGTGTTAAAACAAAAAATAAAAGAGAGGGGGTATATAGTTCAGTGACAAAGTACCCTGGGTTCAGTCCTCAGTACCAGGGAGTTTAAAAAAAAAAAAAAAA
>NW_026000119.1:6675629-6715928 GCF_001458135.2 Marmota marmota marmota | reverse complement strand
GGAAAGGCAGCAGAGCACAACAGACACTAGTATGGCAATATGTAAATCAATGGATGTGTAACTGATGTGATTCTGCAATCTGTGTATGTGGTGAAGGTGGGAGTTCATAACCCACTTGAATCAAAGTGTGGAATATGATATGTCAAGAAATTTATAATGTTTTGAACAACCAACAATAAAAAATTAAAATAAATAAATAAATAAATAAATAGCCCACCCCAATTGTTTTTCCCATGAGTCCTGTTTTTGGCATGCCATTTTGCAAAACTTGAATGTCTTTTATAAAACATTCCTTTAGAGTAAAACATACCTTTAGAATACATTTAAATAAACACTGGATCCTTGACCTTCCCTATCTCATCTAGTTACTTTTTTTACTTTTTGTCCAAAGTTTAAAGCATCAAAAGCATTTGAGGAATTTAATTATTGCGTGCCCTGACTATTTACTTTTTTGTAAATAGTTTTAGCCATTATGTTTTAGTAATAGTTGAATTTAAGATGTTTAGTGGGAATCTCTGAATGTTCCCATAGAATAAAATTGTATGAGACTGGCAGTTTATACACTGATACATAATTTATTACTAAAATCTTATTATAGCATATTTGCCCCCTCCCCATATATATGTGTGTGGGTATGTGCTTATGTAATGGGAAGGTGAACAAGATAAATACTATTGATAATTTTAGGCTGTAATTGGAATTTAGTTAATTGATCCTTTATATCAGATACTTCATTATCAGTAAGTATGCAGATTTTAGTTTTTATCATTTCTAGTACAAATTTGTGCCCAAAGTGAAAAGCATGTGAAAACTAGCAAAATCCTAGTATCCCTCAAAATAGGTGCTAAAATAAATACAACCCCAATAGATGTACTGATAAAAGCTAAAATAAAAAATTATTTATTATGGGAATTTAAAATATTATAAACAAGTATTGATAGGACAGTGCATAAGTTTTTATTTTACCTGTCATTCAGCTTCAGTGATTTATCAAATCATGGCCAATCTTGTTTCATATACACCCTCATCCATTTTCCTATATTATTTAAAAACAAAAAGACATTTTAATGTACTTGAAAAATAAAGATAAGGTTTTCAATCATTGGCACTAGGATTACTACTTGGGGAGTTGTAGAGGAAGGGTTTTGATCAATAACGTTTAAGGGACAGCTACCAATACTATCCCGAATATATGTCTTGGAATTATTTGTAGTACCACTTAGTGTCTTGTTTACGATCAGATGTATTTATTATCAGCTGTTAAACATAGTCTCATTTCAGTAGTATATAAAATAAGTTATGTACGTCACGTATACATAACATATAAGTTTCTATAATAATCTCCATAGGTTAACAGATAAATATAGTAAGTTAATGCTGAAAATATTTATAGTTGCAAAATAGTTATGTTTTTATAGTTGCAGAGTATATGTTTTTCAGAAAAATTTAAAAAGAATAGACTGGGTGTTTTTTTTCAGTAAATTATAGTCAGTATAATAAGAAACTGTGGGTTAGGGACAAGTGCCCTTATGGAAGGAAAAAATTCAAAAACTTTTAAGCAGGAAAGTGCTTTTGAGACTTATAACCAAAGTATTTTTCCTTTAAATTTGTTGAGCTGTTGGACTAGAGATGCTAGTTTATCTTTGATCAGAACTAGGCATGGATCCATTGCTTCATGTAACTTGAATGGTAACTACTTCATCTTTGGCTTGGATCCTTGATTAAAACATAGCTTGGCTGCTGCTACAGCAGCAGCAGTTCCTTTAGCTGCTGTTTTTGTTGGAATGCACAGGGATGTTGTACTTTCCTATGCAATATTAGTATAAACATAATTCATTTGCTGCAGATAAGTGTTTTTTAATAGGATATGTATGATAATATCAGTGGGAAATATTGTGGTGGTTTAATAATATATTACGGTCAATGCTAAGACTGTTTTGTATTAGTAGTGTTTATGTCAATAGAAAGAATCACAATATTAAGATGAACAGAGAACTATTTCATATCTATGTAGCCAAGTTTTAAAAAAGTCGATTTTATATTGGTAATAGAGTCAGTGGTAATTGGTCTTGTAATGATTTACACGATCATTTTAAGTTGAGTAAACAAGGTATTTTCTACATTCTCTGCTATTTTTGTTTTAAATGTAATCCAGTTTTGCTTTTAGATAAACTGAGCATATATGTTCGTTAATGCATTCCTTCTTTGTAAATATATTTCTTGTAAATGATATGGTTTAATTGCTATCAAATAGGAGTTCATAAAACACTAGACTTGAGGTTTAATTATTATGAGAGAAAACAGTTTTGGACAAAGTATTTGAAAATTGAAGCTCTCACTCTTGATAGATATGCCCCATTGTTTAGCTGGATTAGAGCTTATATCTCTGCATTTTTAGATTATATCATTCGGTGGTCTAGTGATACATTTTATATTTCTCTTGAAAGAGTTCAAGAAATTATATTTAAATACTAAGTGATGGCTTATTATTATTTTTTTTTAATGGCTAGCACTACTCAACTTAAAAATATTTAGAGATAAAAATGTAGCTATTTTACCTGGGTGTTGCAGGAATGATTATTAGTCTTTTCATACTTTTATTTATTTTTGGTACTGGGAAGTGAACCCCCAGGGGTTCTTAACTACTGAGCCAAATCCCAGCCCTATTTATTTTTTTAAATTTTGAAATAGGGTCTCACTAAGTTGCTTAGGGCCTTGCTAAGTTGCTGAGGCTGGCTTTGAACTTGCGATCCTTCTGCCTCAGCCTCCCAAGCCACTGAAATTAAAATTGTGTGCCACATACCAAGCTCATAATTTTGAGTTTAGAATCAAATTAGAGATAGGCACAGGATTTCATCAGCTAAAACTGTCAACTTTAGTACAGGTTGAATATCCCTTTTTTGAAAATCCAAAATCTGAAAGATTTGACTTGGTGTCACTGTGGTAAATTCCATACAAACTCATGTCACCAGTTGCAGTCAAAATGCAGGTTTTGTAAAAGTATAAAATTTTCTTAAGGAGACACACACACACATACACACACACACACACACTCACTTTATGAAACACAGGAGAATTTTTGTGTTTAGACTTAGGTCCCATTCCTGAGATGGTTCCTGGTATGTATATAAATATTCTAAAATACAAAAACTGAAAAATCAGAAACACTGCTTCCAAGCATTTCAAATAATGAGTTTCAACCTGGATTGATAAAATCTGTATCTAAAGCCAGATAGGCTTGTTCTGCACCCAACCCCTAGATTTACCTGCACTCAGTCATAGGCAATGCTACAAAGACACAGATTCTTCCTCAGAGGCAAGGCACTTTTAAAACATAATTTAGAAGAGAGCATGTATGTTCTGAGAATATCCTCATGTGAAAGAAGGAGTATCAGAGATTAACACATACAAGCATTTAATTCTTTTTTTTGTAGTGTAATTACACAAGTCATTATATTTTCCGTAGGGAAATGAGTTATAATAGTAGAGAGAACTCATAATCCTAAACTCAAAGTTTTGTGGTTTCAAACTTTTTTGACTGATCCAATGTAAAAAAACACATGAGCTGAATCAAGTTTCATGAAATGTTGCTTGTACTCGGCACACTAATGTACCCTAATATTTTCTGTCTTAATTCATTAGATACTACACA
The DNA here is from genome assembly GCF_001458135.2 of Marmota marmota marmota. Taxonomy (NCBI): domain Eukaryota; kingdom Metazoa; phylum Chordata; class Mammalia; order Rodentia; family Sciuridae; genus Marmota; species Marmota marmota. Next base: position 6,712,276 of record NW_026000119.1, on the reverse strand, counting down.
TGACATTTTGAATTGAATTTATGTCACATAAATGGGATCAGTATAGTTAAACAAAAGTGGCTCAAGCAGATGTGTATTCCCAATCAAAACATGAGTCCTAGGAATTGGAGGTCCTTTTATTTGCTTATAAGATAACCTTTGTTCTATCTTCACTCTAGTCTGGCTATCTAATCTTTAAAGGATATGATATTATGCTTAACTTTAAAGATAGAAGTACTTATACCAGTATTGGTTAGAACATAAAATCTCAAATTTATTCTTTCTCCTCAATATTTCTCATCTATTGTGAAAGAAAAAAAAAAATACAGGATTACCTAAAGGACCATTCTTTTTCTCCAGATACTTAAAAAGGTTTTTTTTTTGGTTTTAGCCAGATCCCCAGGGAAGTGTATTCCTATACCAGTTTTCTACCCTTGTAGAATTTCTTAGGTGTTAAGCCACTAGACCACACTGGAAGAGTGTGTAACCAAATGTCACTCATTGCAGTTCATTAAGGATGTTGTTCATTCTTTGTGATCATCTTAAGAATCTTGATTTGAAGGAGAATTTGCTCTTTTGTGTTAGGAATACTGTTTTTCTTTCTTATCTGTTTTTTTTTTGTGTGTGTGTGTGTGTGTGTGTTAGGGATGCTGATTCATGTAATAGATCATGTTGCCCTTTTATATTGACAGCTATATAGTGAAAATTTTGAGCCTACATTTTCTTTGCTGACCTCATTATGTTGTCCCTCTCATCTCCCCCCAGTGAATTACTTTTCTATTAGCCCTAATTTTCTTGTATATGTAAAAAATTTTATATTCTATATGCTATTTCAAGTTTTTATAGAAATAAATATTTATAATTAGCTATTGTTAAAACTAAACTTTAAAAGCCAAATTAACTTGTTAGAATAGAAAAATAAGATTATATTATTATAAATTTGATAGTTTTTGTGATTTGGTTGTTTTTAAAAATTATATTAATCAACACTTATTGTTAAAAGTATGTTTAGCTTTATTTTACATAATTAAATTAACTTTATGCACTGTTGCTTTTAAAACAATATTTTTGGGTATTAATATAAAATGCATTTGGGGAATAAATAAACCTTGTAAATCCCTCAGATCTTTTTGGTATGAGGTTGACTACAAACTACCAAGTATTTGAATTAAAATGTTTTTAGTTATTTCAATCTAACAATGGCGATATATCATAAAGGATAAGTTTCATCAGTAGTATGTCAGCATTTTAATTACATAAAATCGTATTCTATTTAGAGCTTTTTAATTTTTAATTTTCTTTTTTCATTCTTTTTTTTTTTTTTTTTTTTTTTTTTTTTTTGTGCAGGGGCCATGCTAACATTCTCTGTATTGTTCCAATTTTAGTATATATACTGCTGAAGCAAGCACAGCTTTTGTATTTTTTAGACCAGTCTCAAAATTTCTGAAATAAATTTTCAAGTTTTGAGTTCAATGTCACTTGCCATACAACTGTGTTTTTTTGTTTAGCTGAAATAAGTGTATCATGTTGGAGATACATTATAATTTTTGTTGAAAATATTATATTTGAAGGGAAAATTTAATTATTGTAAGTTGTTATTTAAGTGATTTATATACTTAGATCTCTTTATACATTATTAACATGTTTCAAAATATCTAAATGCCTTAAATTTTACATTTTAAATACTTAAAAAATGATCTAAACATTCTAAAAACTGAGAATTATTTAATGAAACAGGTTTAGTTGTAAAAATGTCTTAATAAAATATGAATTTTTCAGTTATAGAATTGAATAAAAATGTCAACCTTATTGTGAAATTTGGAATTAAAATTAATTCAAGAAATGGACAAGAGATAGTGACCATTTTAGTTAGAGAAAAGGTCTCTGATATTTCAAACATTGCCTAAAGTTAATATAAAATTTGTTTGTGATAAAACCATAAGACTCTGTTCATATTTCTGAACATGATATAGATAGCATGTTTAAATACAGAATTCTAGTGATCATTGTTAGTATATATTAAAAGCATGTTTTTGGAAAACTATAGTGTCAACCCTGTGCTACTTTCTTAAATGTACACAATGTAACCTTTCTCAATGATTTAGGATTATTTCAAGGTAGAGGAGTTTTAGATAATAATGAGAATTATTTCAAGTGGAATTATTTTGAAAGCCTCATCTTCCCTTTACCTCCATGTCCCTGGAATTTATCTTGAATAATTCTCCAATATTAATTTATGTTGTGTGTTACTTTCTCAACAGAATGATCATGTAGGTCAGTCATACTTCTGGTAAATAGTTGTTCAGTGACTTCTCTAATCTGTCTTTTAGTTTGGAATAATGTTTTTAAGTTCACATATAAAATAGCAATCTGTCTGTTTCCTATAAACATTAACAAAGTTTGCTAGAATCATCCCTGTTCTTAGAATGGAACAGAATTATACTTATAATATGCCCCTAAGTATCATCTATATTCAGTAAAATTTAACATTTTGATATATTCTTACAGGGTTCATGCTTGAACCAGATCCAGAGCATAGACCTGATATATTTCAAGTGTCCTATTTTGCATTTAAATTTGCCAAAAAGGATTGTCCGATCTCCAATATCAATGTAAGTAGTTTCTGAAGTAGGATATGAATTGAAAATACATTTTATCATGTGTGGAGATACGTGTGTTTGTGTATGTGTGTGTATACACTTTGAGTACTTGTTTTATGACAAGTGATCTGCTACTGTGTTTGTGAGTATAGTTTTTGTATAAAGCCACATTTCTGAAACTATGTCCTGAGGTGTCCTGGAGAACTGCAGCAAACTCAAGAGGATATTTTGCATTTTCAAGGGAACACAATGACATCTGTCTGACATAGCACAGACTTCTTTTATCAAGTTGTTTAAGCTTAACCATTTAATAAACAGACACTAAGTGCTCTTTTAAAGACAAAAATTTGGGAAAGTTGGTTGTGAAAAGTAGATGCATGGTAAACAGAGAAACCTGAATTCAATTCTGTTGTTTTTGGGGGGAGGTTACCTAATATACATTTTTTTTCGTCTGTAAAGCAAGATAGTAATTACAAAGATTACAACTAATGTAAAACCTAGTGCTGAGTCCATGGAAAGAGCTTATATGGAAATAGCGCATATTGTTTGAAGTTTTATTCACTATGTGCACACTACATTAACTTCAGATAAATGATGTATGACAAGTCTCTGGTAATTTTAATAAGGTTGCTAGTTGTTACTGATTTTAAGCCGTTTTTAACTTTATAAAGAACATTCTGGCCTGATTTGCTTGTACATGTTTCCCTTATGTATAATTTAATCTACCTATAAAGAAAAAATGAAGGAATGTGGTACCTTTCCTTTTTTGTTTTTTAAGGCCCTTAATGTATCAAATGTAATGTTTTCTATGTTGAAGCTGAAATCATGCAGTTCTAACATTCAATAAAGAAAATAGTTTTATTTGAAATTTTACTATGGATTTTTAGCTCTCCATTCATCTAATATTTACTGATTTCTGTTGTGATCCAAACATGGGGCGTAAACACTAGTGAAGCCGTCTGTCTTCATTTTCTAGATCTTATGCTGAGTGTCATGAAAATTATCTGTAGTATTTGTAAACACTTTTTTACACTTATTTACTTCTTTTTCTTTTTTAAAAATTTTTTATTTATATATAACAGTGGAATGCATTATAATTCTTATTACATATATAGAGCACAACTTTTCATATCTCTGGTTGTATACATAGTGTATTCACACCAATTCATGTCTTCATACATGTACTTTGAATAATAATGATCATCACATTCAACCATCATTAATTACCCCATGCCCCCTCCCTTCCCCTATATACTTCTTTTTCTGAAGTACAAAATAATCTTTGATTTATAATATTTGTAGTATAATCTTTATTTTTACCCAAATGACATTTGTATAACATGTAGTGATATTTGCAGATTATATCTGGGAAATATAATGTGGATAATTTGGGATGTGAAAATAAATGGTATCTCATACAAAGTATTTTGTGTTGTTTTGTTTTGTTTTTGAGATACTGGGGATTAAACCCAGGGCCTTAGCTGATAGGCAAGTGCTCTACCACTAAGCTACATCCCAGCCCTCACAAACAGCATAAGTTCAATAATATGTCCATAGCATAAAAAACAAACTTGTTAAAATTAAAAACCAAAATGAAAATTTTTGTTTTTGTTTTTTTCTTTCAAGAACTCTTCTGTTCCTTCAGCTCTTCCTGAACCATTGACCGCTAGTGAAGCAGCTGCTAGAAAAAGCCAAACAAAAGCCAGGTAGGCAAAACTATGTTTGCTGAAATGAAAAAGGCATTTTGGTGGGGGTGGGGGAAGCTACAGTTCTTATTTAAATTTTAGCAAATGTCATTGATTAAATGTCATCCTCCCACAAAAAAAAAAAGGGCGTGTTACTTATTGCATGTGGTGTAGATAACAAATACAAAATAAGGTTTAAAATCTTATATCCAGGATTTGATATCGCTCTTACCTGAACTGTCCACTCTCATTAATAAATATGTGAATTTTTAACTGATGATGCTACGGTGGGTCTTTTTTGGGGGGGATGGGTGGTGAGATCATTATCTTCATAACATGACAGTCCTAATTTAGGACATTTTATGTTTCAAGTTGGTAGCTAATATGCTTTTTAAAATACTTAAATATAAAATTTATAGGCAACCAGAAAATATATGTATTTTGTAGAATTTATAGTGGGTGGTTATAACTGTTAACATGTTGTAAGACTGTTAAAGTATTATGTTTTGAAATGTATTTTTAAATTGTTTACTGCATTTATAAGTTTAAAATATATTGTGTAGATTAAGAGCTGAAACTGTTAGTGATGATATTTTCTCTGCTTTTTATTTTAACTTAAAAGTTAATAAGCAGGACTCTCTCTTAGGTTATCACACAGGTATAATATTGCATTTGGGGAGTTTTCTTAGTCATAGCTTTTTTTTTTTCAGCATACATTTCTTAATTTTTTATTGTGGGTTGTTCAAAATATTACAAATTTCTTGACANTCCCCCCTCCCCACCTCTCCCCTCCCCTCCTCTCTCTCTACCCCCTCCACTGTATAACCCTGAGGGTCTCCTTCCATTACCAAGTCATAGCTTTTTGTATTGTTCTCACTTAGTTAAATTATTTGACATAAAATACAAAAATATATTTGTTAAATATCCTTTACATAAAAGGCATAGATATTGGAAATGTAAAGAAAAATAAGCAGTTTTTATTTCCAAGAATTTCTAATTGTAAACAGTTAGTTGTAAACTGATGGATAGCAGAACATTCTGAGAGTAGGGAGGAAGGGAAAGACTGGGAGCTGGGAGAATAAGAGCACAAAAGGAATGCTTTCCCTGGGGGTGGGCCTTTCCTTGAAGAATGAGTAGTCAGTCACCTGAAGGGGTGAGAGTGCAAATAAAACAGACAACTGAGGCTAGAAGAATGGCTCTTATGACACTACAAGGATGGAGAATAAGAGAACAGATTCAGGAGTGCTGGGGAATGAATGCATTGGTAGGTAAATGTCAGTCATAAGCAACTTTGTTTATATGTCATGGCTGAGAATTTTGGATTTTGGCCTTTCATCCTCCAGTCAACTCTGTTGTTTGGCACTTGGTTGTAAGATAGGTTGTGTGATTTGTTACTTAGAAATGTCAAAGTATCATTCATGAATGGCTTTTTTTTTTTAAAAAAAAATGGCACCCTAAAAATATATTCACTCATTTGAATTTCAAAATATTCTCTGGAGGGAGATGAAGGAATGAATATAGCTAATTCATAGAAATCCAGTATGACCACCAGTCTGTCTTATCTATAATGTAGCTTTAATGAGCAGCCGTTGTTATAGTTGAGTGGTAATTATGAATTAAGACTGGTCAGTTGGATTTTACTGTCACTTTAAAAATTTATTAATAATTAAGAAAATATCAATAATTAAATCCTTAGGAAGGTAGGTACAAATTTTTAAAGAAACGAGTCAAATGAAGAGTGATGATTTGAATATCTTTTCGTTATGACATAAAAGTTATAGCTATATTACAAGCAAATGAAATAATGCCATTAAAATGTGTAGTATTTAACCTGTTTTAAACATTATGCAATGTATACACATATTGAAATGTAACTTGGTAATCCATTAAAATATATTTTTATGTCTATATATCATTTAAAAATTGCTATGTTTTTTATAGTATGGTGAATCTGTTCATTATACATATCAAAATATAAGGTTCATTGGTGCTTATTGGTCATTAAGATAAATTTACTCTTAATGAAAAACTTAAAATCTAAAGTATACAAAGCTTAATATTAAAATTTAGATTTTTTTCACGTAAACGTCATATTTTGGGGAGAGGAATCTTAATTTTATTTTTGCTGAGGTTTTAAATGCTAGGCAAGTGCTCTAGCAATGAACTACATTCCCAGCCCAGGGAAAAGAATCTTTAAATAAGCTTTTATAGGTGTTAGTAGCCATCTGCCCTGTCTTTAGTCTGTGACCCTCTTTGCTTTACTTCTCAGAAGCTCCCTTCTGCCTCCCCAAACTTGGCATGTGCTCTTGGGACTGCTAAACATATAAAAGTCATATGACATGTATACCTCAAAGATGGAAATGCTTCCTCTCTCGGCAGATGGAAACATTGAAGCAGGAAAGAGAGTCTGCTTTTGGAAGATTGTTCAGGTGATAGTGAGGAAGAAAGAAAAGAAGGGAAGCAGAGGAAACAGCACTGTGACTGTTGTAATAGTACAAGTGAGTCAGTGTAGCAGGGGCAGTGCAGTAATTACTTTCTTTTTTTTTGTGTCTTCATTTTGACTAATTTGCTTTGGCATTTTCTTCCTATTCACACAGAATGCTATTTCTTTTTCAGAGTTTGATAAGATAAAATTTATTTTAAAAATTTAATCTCTAATTCCTACTTGAAGTCATTTTTAGTCAAATTAAAGGTGGAATTATCCTTTATGCAACTCTTGGCAGTACTATTTTCGCATTGATCACTTTCACTGTCTTATATTTTGTTGTGTTTTCACCAACATATAACATACCTTTCTAAGTGTTTTGCTGAATATTGGTCAAGTACAATAGTATATTGATAAAATAAATTGTGAGACATTAGATTGTAGAAATAATTCAGACTATTAATAAGCTTTTCAGAGGTTCTACCATGCTTTATTTGTGTTACGCCTCTCTAAAGAGTGGTTTAGATCAGGAATATGGCAAACTCAAGTTTGGTCTACATTACTCACTTAAGAAATAAATGGAGAGTTAGACAGAAAGATTATGTATTTTTCCCAAATTTCTTGAGATTAGGGAGTGTAAGATTGATTTTAGTGTTAAATCCCATAATTTGAACTCATAAGTATTTCATTATAAAAATGACATATAATTGATTATATATAAAAATGGTCTTTTATTACCTTGGTTCAGTTTTCATATGACACGTATCATACCCATCCCTTCTAATTAAACTAAGTGTTATTTTTAGAAGATAGCACAAATATAATACATTTCTATAGTTTTCCAAATTTTTGATTCAATTTTATTTTCTTTGCTCTTGGAAAGATAGCTGTTAACAGGGCTCCCTCTTGTGGTATGTAGAGATATTAGGAAATAGCTGTAACTTGTGCAGTTGTAGATTGGGTTTCTTCAACTGCAGTAACTCTGTGCTTTCATGTGTAGTTAGAATTTTTAAGTATTAAATTACTTAAAACGTGTTAAAGAATTTAGTACAGATATTTTATGGAAAATCCTGTTGGAAAGAGAATATCTGGCCTTATTAAAATGTTTTTGAGTTTTTATACTGAATTTTTAGAAAACAAAGTTGATAATCATATAAATAAAGATTTTACTTGACTTTTTCAAGGAAAAAAAGTAAATGTCTGTCTTCTCATATCTATTGTCTCTTGTTTTCAAAATTGTGCTTACCTCTTGTCCACCCACATCTGAAGACCTAAACTAACTCCTAGAAGCAAAAGTTTTATATAGTTTCCATTTAGAGTTATAAGTAAAGCAAACTTGAAGATGAATGTGAGCAGGGTCTCCACTTGTTGGAAGTGTTGGCTTCTTTTGTTTTATATGCTCTAGGGTGTAGTCTTTTCTTTCTTACCCTTGAGTCCAGGCTAGGGAAGATTATTTCTTGTTTCTCTTCAAAGAGTTGGCTCGTGATTTTGTCAAAAACATTATAAGAAGGTTTCTGTTTTGTTTTCCTTTCAATCTCATTTCATCTCCTTAACAGTAATCTTTGGGAGTATACTCCTTCTGCCAGTTTCAACTGCAGACCTTGATGGTAGTGTACTATTTTCTTTATTTACTTTCCTGTCTTCACTAAAAACGTAGTCTTTGGGAGTTAGATTTAGGAAGAAGCCAAGAGGACTGACATGATCATCTGTAATAATTAAATGCATCTGCTGAAGTAGATACTTTACAGAAAAAAATAGTAAGAAATAAGCCCAATATTTGTAATAAAATGTGTTCTTCTATTTTAGAATAACAGATATCATTGGACCAACAGAAACCTCAATTGCACCAAGACAAAGACCAAAGGCCAACTCTACTACTGCCACTCCCAGTGTACTGACCATTCAAAGTTCAGCAACCCCTGTTAAAGTCCCTGCTCCTGGTGAATTTGGTAACCACAGACCAAAAGGTAATGCAGCTTTCATAGTCAATGGAAATAAACCTTAGATGGTTTGATTTTCAAGAGGCATAAATTACCAGTAAAAAAGTAGATAATGATACTTCAAAAAACTTTGTGCTGATATCTAATAGACTCAATTATTTTTCTTAAGGTTTTCTGAAGGCAAAGAAAAGTTACTGACAATGTAAAAGTATAATCTGAAAAGCTCAAAATTTTCCTTGATTCTAATACAAACTCTTATCCCTAGAGATAGGTTTGGCATTGATAATAAAGTTCAAGAGTATAGGGAGTTCTGTGTTGTATTGGAAAGGAGGTGGTTGAATCTCTGGTCTTTGAAAGCTATGTATCTTTCTTTGCTTTGAATTTAGAGCCTTGGTGAAGGAACCATGTGCACATTGCAACATAAGAACTGGTATTTTAGTTTGATTTTCAGAATTGTTTTTCTAATCTAAAACATCTCCTAAGTATTTTGGTAGTGTGGTACTTAAAACAGTTTTTCTCACTAAGGAAATATTCCTGACTGATGAAGTACATTTAATCTTAATCTCTCAAGGGTCTGGGGATATAAAGAAGACTTATCTCAAAGATAACTCCAGTTTACACTTCCATTTTATAACAAGCTTGTGTTTTGTTTTTAAATGTTAAATGTTTTCATTTAGACTACTCTCAATGGTTCAGAGCCTGAATTTTGAATGAATCTATGTTGAGTCTTATTTCTCTCATTTTCTTTAGTAATATATCTTATAAAAATACTAGTATTTATAGGATTATTAGAAGGCTTAAATGACTGGTTAATGTAATGCCTGGTATAGAATATGCCCTTAAGAAATATTAATCATTAGACACTCTTATTACTATTAAGTCAAATATATGGTGAGGGAAGATAATGTTTATTTTTATATTACCTGGCATATTGCTACATATCTATGTGGTAATCAGGTACACCAATTAGAGTGGTGTTCTATGGGAAAGGGAAGGTAATGGGAAAGGGAAGAAATGTTCATTCACATTTCACCATTTCTTAGCCTCACTGTTGTTCTCTTGTGTAAAATGAGGACAGCAACTATTGTTCCTATTCTGAGGAGTAAATAGAAGGTGTATGTTATGTAGAAAAATTCTATCTCAATAAGCATTATTGATCTTTTCCCTACTGTTTTGGTTTGGAGACCTTATTAGTTTTATTTATCACATATCAGAGTTCCCTGGCAAAAGGCCAACTAGAAACACATTTGTGCTTGAACAAGTCAGATTTCTTTCTTACAAATTACGGGGAACTGTGAGGTAGTATTTGAAAAAACATTTTCAGAATTTGGACTTGTTTTGGATAATTTTGGGGAGGAGTTAAGGAAGTGGGACATCTTTGGATTCTATCCAGAAGCCTGGGCATGATATGGTTTAGGTATCAAATCTTATCCTGAAGGAGAGAAGCTAAAGCCTCAATTGGTTACAGAGTAGCAGTCAAATGAGGCAAGATAGAGGGACCTTGGGTTATTTTTGTGGTTTGGACAAAGTTCATGATTCTGTTTGTGTTCAGATATGAATATAGAGTGGTTTTGTGTCTTGATCTTTCCTAGACACAGAGTAGTAACCTTATCTGATATTAAGTGTCTTATGAAATAAACCAACATGTAAGCACTAAGACCCAGCTGTGAGGGCCAGGCCTGTTCCTGATATAAGGAGCTACATTTCTCTTATATTTGCTTCCAGCTTAAGTTGGAAAAATTATACTTTTTCCCCTCCCATATATGCTCCTTTTTTTATATTTATAATATACATTTTTTCATCATTAAACTTGTTTATTTTGTGCTTTTTTATTTATATATAACAGAATGTATTACAATTCTTATTACATATATAGAGCACAATTTTTCATATCTCTGGTTGTATAATAGTATATCCACACCAATTCGTGTCTTTATACATGTACTTAGGATAATAATGATCATTACATTCCACCATCATTTATAACCCCATGCTTCCCCTCTTCCCCTCCAACCCCTCTGTCCTATCTAGAGCTCGTCTATTCCTCCCATGCTCCCTCTACTTATCCCACTATGAATCAGCCTCCTTATATAAAAAACAAAACAAAACAAAAAAAACATTTGGCATTTGGTTTTTGGGGATTGGCTAACTTCACTTAGCATTATCTTCTCTAACTCCATCCATTTACCTGCAAATGCCATGATTTTATTCTCTTTTATTGCATTTTTAATGGCAGGCACAATCATTTGAGATAGGACAAGAGAAAATGGCTCAGTAGAGTTTTAGTATGAGCACAAGGAATGAGAAGCTCAAGATGAAAACTGAGGAAGTAGAAATGGGTCCCTCAAACATAAAAATCATGGTATATGCTATAGTTTTAATGTCCCCTCCCAAACCCATGTTAAACTCATGCTCCTTTTTAACATTTCCTTCTCCTCTGGAAATCGTATAGAAAGAAACACATATAAGAAAAGAAAGTAAAAAAGTATGTTTTCTCTTAAAATATGCAAATAATACAGAAATATTCAGAGGAAAATATAATTCTCCTTTTTTAAACTTAGAGCATATAGTTGTACATAATAGTTGGGTTCATTTTGACAAAAACATAAATGCAAGGAATTTGATTTCAGTCTCCATTCCCCCCACTTTTCCTCCCGTCCTTCTTCTATTTTTTTCTACTCTACTGATCTTCCTTTGTTCCTTTATTTATTTAGTTTATTTTATGTGTGTGTGTGTGTGTGTGTGTGTGTGGGTGTGGGTGTGTGTGTATGTGTATATATACACACACACACACACACACACACACACACACACACACAAAGGGGAAATTCCCTTTGGTACATTTGTGTATTCATATAACATGATTTTATCAAATTCATTGCATATTTCCTTTGCTTTCCCATCCTTCCTCCTTCCCTCTTGTCCTCCCTTCTACCCCACTGATCTTCCCTATGTATCTATGATATTATTTCTTCCCCCCTCACCTTCTTTAGCTCTGGTTTCCACTTATTAGAGGAAACGTTTGGCTTGTGATTTTCTGAAATGTAACTTATTTCACTTAGCATGATGTCCTCCATTTCCATCTGTTTATCAGCAAATGCAATTAATTCATTCTTTATGGCTGAGGAAAACTCCATTGTGTATACTATACCACATTCTCTTGATCAATATTCATTTATTCAAGGGAATCTGGATTGATTCCTTAATTTGGCTCTTGTGAATCTGGACTGATTCCTTAATTTGGCTGCTATAAACATCGATGTGGCTGTATCACTATAGTTAGTATGTTGACTTTAGTTCTTTTGAGTAAATGCCAAGGAGTGGGATAGCTGGGTCTTATGGTAATTCTTTTCCTACTAATTTTGAGGAATCTCCATACCACTTTCCAGAGTGTTTACATTAATTTGCAGTACTACCAACAATGTATCAGTGTTTTCTCTCACATCCTTGCCTGTTTTCTTGATAATTGCCATTATATTATGTAAGTCTCCTTTTTTTCTTCCAAGAGCTAACCAGAAGTAGTTCAGTGTGCATTCTCTTATATTCTTATGTGATATATATTGATACAAGTAATTTATGTTGTCATTGACTTCAGTGAATTCATACCATATACATTTCTCTGGCAAGTTGATTTTTTCTTCTTAATATATTTTGGAAAGCGTCTTAGCTCATCATTGCATAAAGAATTACCAAGTAATTCTTAATAGGTATGTGATATTTTATACCATGAATATACGATGGCTTGTATAACCATTTACGTTATTTCCTATACTTTCTGTTACTAATAGTGTTGCAGTGAATATCCTTACATCCCATTCTTTAATGACATTAGGACATTTCTCTAAGGAAGGTGTTAGGAAGTTTTTTTTTTCCAATTTTGTTTATATACTTCTAAATTGCCATCCAAAAAACTCCAGAAATTTACACTGATATCAACAGCGTCAGTCTCATTCCTATTCTTGCCAGTGCTTAATGATAGAAGTTTTTAAAAATGTTGTCTTATTGGTAGGTAAAACATTTTTATTGTATTTTAATATTCCTGATTGATAGTACACTTTCATCTGTTCATGTTTTTCTTCTATGAATTAACTGTTCCAATTTTCCATGAGATTGTTTTCTTTTTATTGCTCTGAATATTTATTTTTTATTTTGAACATTAAGTCTTTGACTTTTTACCAAATACATTATAAATCTTTTCTTCCATTTTTGCCATTCATCTTTAGATTTGTGAATATACATTGAGACATAGGAAAAACAAAATTTTACAAGGTCAGTTTTACACTTTTCATTTTTCTGCATTTTGTAATGTATTTCAAAGAAATTTTTTCCATTTTTTTTTTAAGTGCTGATACTTTTTTGTTGTTGTTGTTAATAGTGGTGTTTGTTTTCTGCCGTTAGCTTTTCAGTCTTCCTGGAATTTATTTTAGGGTATAGCATGGAGAAAGGACTACGTTGAGTTTTTTTTTTTTTTTTCAGTTTTCTGTAGTGCCATTTATTAATTAGTACAGTATTCTATATTCTTTCTATTCTTTCTCTCCTGATTTGAAATGCCACATTCATCATAATCTAACTTTCCATATTGTTTTCTTTCCTTCTATACTGTACTATCAGTGTAACCAGTACCCTGATAGAGTAGAATCCTGCTTGGAGGTACAAGCCATCTGGGAAAATAAAAAGTCTGAAATAATCAGCAAGAAATGAAGACAAAACCAGAAGTTAGATTTAAAACGGAGGCACCTGATGAGTCTTCCAGCCCTGATAGGAACTGGAACTGAACAACTGAAAAAGGCCCCAATTCTTTATTTAAGGGGGGAAGTACATCAAAGGCAGGGATAAGGTTTCAATGTGGCAGGGATCTTGCAGTCAACAGGTTGTTTGGTGCTTGGTAGACTACGCCCATTGGTAGTAGTGCTCTAAGCTAAAGCAGGGCACCAGTGTGATCTGGGAAATTTCATCCAGGAGTTCCTAGAAAAACAGCTTCCCTGCCTTAATGGCTCAAATAATATCCATAGTTCATACAGGGCTCTCAACACTGTATCATTGAATTGTTTTTTTAATGCCTCTTCCACAACTTTCTAGTTTTGATAAGTCTAATCAGACAAGTAGACTAACATCCTTCTCTAAAATTTTCTTCTGTATGAATTTTAAAGAAAGCCTCTCAAATTACAAAATATAATTTTTAAATATTATTTAAATCTAATGACATACTGAATTTGGAGGAAATTCACGTTTTAATTTTTGATCATTATACTCATCCATGTTACTAATTCTTTTATTAATTCTAATAGATTTTAGTTGCTGATCTTGAATTTTTTTGAGAGGGAGAATCCCTTTTTGATAATGATTTGCCTTTTTCTTATGATCATTTATACATTTACTGTTTTCTTTTATAGCACTAGATAAATTAAATTCCCTTAATATTAAATAGCAATGTTGATAGTTTACATTCTTGTCATTCTCTTTTAATAAGAATGCTCCAGGTTTTATGTCTTCCCTGTGTTTCTGTTATTTATTTATTTTCAAAGTCTGGTAGATGAAGTTTTTCTTTATTCCTAGCTTATAATTTTTTTTTTTTAGAGTTAGAAATGAATTGCTTTTCTCCCCTCCAATATCTGTTGATAAATGGTATTATTTTCTCCTTTGATGTGTTATTTATTATGTTATTACATTTTTGGATAGTAAAGCCTTTTTGCCTAAATGGGATAAACCATACTTTTATTCTTTGGGTAAACTGTTGGCCTTGTGTTGGATCCTTTCCTTTATGTTTTTAAATGATTTTCTGAAAAAGAGGTATTGTTTCTTCAAAATGTGTTAGGACTGAGTGAATTTAAATGAATTGTTACTGTTTAAAAAGCTAGAATTTATTTTACTTTTAAATTATTTTTGTGGTGCTGGCGATTGAACTCGGGGCCTTGCACATGCCTTGCAAGTGCTATACCATTGAGCTACATTCTCTGTACCTAGAGGTAAAATTTTGATCACATTTTCAGTTCCTTTAATTTTCATTGATTTACTATAATTTTTCACCATTTGCTATAATTTACATATATATTTAAATTGTCCAATTTATTTAGATTTTCAAATTTAGATAAAATTATAGATAGCAATTTTTTAATGTCTTTTAATTACTTTAAGTCTGTAGTATGTTGATCCCTCACTTCTAATATTTATTTGGTGAGAGTTGCCTAGAGCTTTACCTCTTTTTATTAATCATTTCATTTCTTCCTTTCTTACCTTTTCTTTCTTTTCTTTTTGGTACTGGGGATGCACGGGCTTTGCACAGGCTAGGTAAGTGCTCTAACACTTATCTACGTCCCCAGCCCTGTTGGTCTTTTCAAAGAGCCAATGACTAGCTTTTGGTTTTATTTATTAATTTCATGTTGTGGTTTCTTTTTTTTTTATTATTTTATACCTTGTCATTAATTCAGTCCTTCTACATTCTTGGACTTATTTTCATTTGGTTATTTTATTTTTCAGTTTTCTTGTTTTCGTGTATACATTTAAGGCTAATTTTTTTTTCTTGAGTACTGCCAGTGTTTTGTTTTATAGATTTTGCTATGTTGTATTGTCATCTCTTTAAAAATTAAAAAAAATTCAGATACGAATTTCTCTTGATCTTTAAGTTATTCCAGGGGCAGTTGTTAAATTTTCAGTAGGAATAATATTTGTGGTTAAAGTTTATTGCTCTGTAGGCAAGACTGTGTTTATTTTATCTTGGGTTTATTGCTTTGTAGCCAAGATCTTGGCCTGTGTTTAATGATTAAATCAAGAAATATATAATGAAGACCTACTATGTCTTAGGTACTAGGCTGAATCAGTGGTCAAAATAAGACCTTGACAACTGTTATGTAGCCTGTGTTTTGTGGGAGATAGGAATAGAGTTGGAGAGAAGAATGAATTTTGCCTTTGAAAATGAATTAACTACCACTTTTGAGTTTGGTGACCATATACCTGCTTCAGTTTATGTATAAAATAGAGAATGTGTGATCTGTGTCTTGATATACAAATTATATATTAGATCAATTTTAATTGTATATTCAGAGTTTCTCTGTCTTTATTTTTATTTGATTTGTTAGCAGATTCACTTAACTTATCTGAGTCTTTGTTTCATCATTTGCAAAATGGGGAATTATAGTGTGAATGATTATGATGTACTTGAAGAAACAGTTGTTTTCATGTAAAATTGTAATGTTGTTTGTGGATTCTCTGGTGCTCTATGACTTTGGATGGAGGATCAAGGGCTTTCTGCTGCCTGATGATACTAAAGAAAAGTCAGTTTGTGAGGTGAGAAGTGATCTCACAGTCCTTACATGAAGATCCTTGGTTTATGATTGGACTCCCATATGAGCCTTCTCCAGCTGGACTTCACAGCTTTGAAAAATGAATGTATAGTTTAGGAGTGTAACTTTTAATTCTCTTTCCATTGGAAAGAAATAACATTTAAAAGATCAACGGTAATTTGGTCTGGATGGTGTGTAATTGTCATCTTCATTTTCTTCCTTAAATTTTTATAAATATTTTCAAGAAAAACATAGACCTGAATTTTTCTTAAAATTAGAAGAATTAGAAATAGAAAGCTCTTTTCATGGAAGTTCTGGACTTAGGCCTGAGGAAGTTTGAATATATTAACTGATGAAAAAGAATCCTTCTCTCTTCGTATTCTACCCTTTTCTGCCTTGGAATTGAACAGTTATTTTAGTCAGGCTTCCCTCACCATAACAAAATACCTGACATAACTAACTAAATAAGAGAAAGGGTTTGTTATGACTTGTAGTTTTAGAGGTTCTGGATCATGTTTGAATGGACCCATTGCTTTTTAAGCCTTTGGTGAGGGTGCCCATGGCAATGAATTTTCCTTTGTCTAATTCAGTGAACTTCTGTTGGTCCCTTACCTGACTTACTATGTGTTAGCATCTACATGTCATAGAAAACATTTGGCCTTTGGTTTTTTGGGATTGGCTTATTTTATTTAGCACGATAGTGCCCAGTTCCATCCATTCACTTGCAAATATCATAATTCCATTCTTCTTTATTGTTGAGTAATATTCCATTGTGTATACCATATTTTCTTTATCCATTCATCTGTTGAAGGGCACCCAGGTTGGTTCCATAGCTTAGCTATTGTGAATTTAGCTGCTATAAACATTGATTTGGCTGCATCACTGTAGTATGCTGGTTTTAAGTCTTTTGTGTATATGCCAAAGAGTGGGATAACTGGGTCAAATGGTGGTTCCAGTCCAAGTTTTCTGAGGAATTCCCATTACTGCTTTCCAGAGTAGTGGCACCAATTCTCAGTCTCACCACCAATGCATGAGTGAACCTTTTTCCCAACATCCTTGCCAACATTTATTGTTACTTGTGTTTTTGATAATTGCCATTCTGACTGGAATGATATAGAATCACAGCATACTTCTAATATGCATTTCTCTAATTGCTAGAGATGTTGAACATTTTTTCATATTGTTGAACATTCATATTTCTTTTTCTGGGAAGTGCCTGTTCAGTTCCTTTGCCCATTTATTGGTTGGGTTATTTTATTTTATTTTTTTCAATGTTTTTGAGTTCATTATATATCCAAGAGATTAATGCTCTATCTGAAGTGCAGGTGGCAAAGATTTTTCTCCCATTCTGTAGGGTCTCCCTTCATATTCTTGATTGTTTCCTTTGCAATGAAGAAGGTTTTTAGTTTGATACCATTCCATTTATTGATTCTCACTTTCACTTCTTGTGCTTTAGGAGTCTTATTGAGGAATTTGGTTCCCAAACTGGTATGATGGAGAGTTGGGCCTACTTTTTCTTCTAGTGGGTTCAGATCTCTGGTCTAACATCTACGTTCTTGATCCACATTGAGTTGAGTTTTGTGCTACATATGGATTTCTAGTTTTCCCAGCACTATGTGTTGAAGAGGCTATCTTTCCTCCAATGTATGTTTATGGCACCTTTGTCTAGTATAGGATCATTTTTCAATGTGGGTTTGTCTTTGTGTTTTCTATTCTTTCATGTCTGTTTTGGTGCCAGTACTATGCTGTTTTTCTTACTTTGGATCCATAGTATAATTGAAGATGTGGTATTGTGATGCTTCCTGCTTTACTTTTCTTGCTAAGGATTGCTTTGGCTATTCTGGGCCTCTTGTTTTTCCAAATGAATTTTACGACTGTATTTTCTATTTCTATGAAGAACATCATTGGAATTTTAATAGGAATTGCATTAAATCAGCATAGTGCTTTTGGTAGTAGGGCCATTTGACAATATGAATTGTGCCTATCCATGAATGTGGGAGATCTCTTTATCTTCTAAGGTCTTTTTCAATTTCTTTCTTTAATGTTCTGTAGTTTTCATTGTAGAGGTATTTTACCTCTTTTGTTAGATATATTCCCAAGAATTTTATGATTTTTTTCTTGAGGCTAATGTGAATGGAATAGTTTTTCTAATTTTTCTTTCAGCTGATTCATTGCTGATGCATAGGAACACAATTGACTTATAGGTATTAATTTTATATCCTACTACTTAGCTGAATTCATTTATGAGTTCTGAAAGTTTTCTGGTGGAATTTTTTGGTCTGCTAAATATAGAATCATGTCATTGGCAAATAGGGGTAGTTTGAACTCTTCTTTTCCTATTTGTACCCCTTTAATTTCTTTCTTTTGTCTACTTGCTCTGGCTAGGGTTTCAAGGACTGTGTTGAGCAGATGCTTTAAATTTTTCTCCATTTCGAATGATGTTGGCCTTGGGTTTAATATATATAGTTTTTAGAATGTTGACGTACCTTCATATTACTCACTAGTTTTTTTTACTGTTTTGAACATAAATGGATTCTGTATTTTGTGAAGTGCCTTTTCTGCATATATTGAGAAAAATCATGTGATTCTTGTCTTTAAGTGTATTGATGTGATGAATTATGTTTATTGATTTCCATATATTGAACCAACCTTGCATCCCTGGGATGAACCTCACTTCATCATGGTGCACTGTCTTTTTTAATGTTTTGTATGTGATTTGCCAGCATTTTATTAAGAATTTTTGCATCTGTATTCATCAGGGATATTGTTCTGAAGTTTTCTATCCTTGATGTATTTTGTCTGGTTTTGGTATCAGGATGATGCTTTGGAAGGGTTCCCTCCTTTTCTATTTTATGAAATAATTGGAGGAGGATTGGTGTTAGTTTTTCTTGGAAGGTCTAGTCCTGGGCTTCTCTTATTGGTAAGCTTTTGATGGTATTTTCAGTTTCATTGCTTGAAATTTGTCTATTTAAATTTTGTATGCTCTCCTAATTGAATTTGGGTGGGTCATATTTTTGTGGAAACTTATTGATGTCTTCAAAATTTTCTATTTGAATGGAGTATAAATTTTCAAAATAGTTCTGATTTATTGTCTGTATTTCAGTAGTGTCTGCGGTAATGTTTCCTTTTTATCACTTTTTAAAAATATATTAATTTGAGTTTTATTCTTTTTCTCTTTGTTAGCTTGGCTAAAGGTTTATGAATTTTATTTATTTTTTCAAAGAACCAACTTTTTTTGATTTTTTTTTGTTTCAGTTTCATTGATTTTGGCTCTGATTTAATTATTTCCTCTCTTCTACTGCTTTTGGTGTTGATTTATTCCCTTTCTAGAGATGTTATTTATTTGGTGACTTTCTATTCTTTTAATGAATGAGTACAATGCAAACTTTCCTCTTAAAACCACCTTCATAATGTCCCAAAGATTTTGAAATGTTGTGTTGCTTTTCTCATGTATCTCTAAGTATTTTTTTATATCAGCCCTGATTTCTTCAGCTATCTATTGGTCACTTAATAGCATATTATTTAGTCTCCAGGTATTAGAGTAGCTTTTATTTTTTTATTTTATCATTGATTTCTAATTTCGTTCCATTATGGTCTGATAGAATGCAAGGTTTCTCCCTCCCTCCCCTCCTCCCCTCTCTCTCCAGTATTTGCTGAAAATTGCTTTGTGGCCCAAGATATGGTTTATTTTAGAGAAGGATCCGTGTGCTGCTGAGAAGAAAGTGTATTCAGTCATTGATAGATGAAATAGTCTATATGTATCTGATAAGTCTAAATTATTGATTGTATTTTTTAGTTCTATAGCTTTTTAAATTTGTTTTTGTTTGGTGGATCTATCCAGTGGTGAGAGAGTTGTGTTAAAGTCACTCAGTGTTACTGTGTTGTGGTCTATTTGATTCCGAAATTAAGCAGGGTTTGTTTAATGTATGTAGATAGATGCTCTTTGGTTTGGGGCATAAATATTTACGATTGTTATATCTTGTTGATGTGTAATTTCCTTACACATATGAAATGCCCTTATTTGTCCCTTTGGATTAACTTTGGTTTGAAGTTCACTGTATCTGATATGAGGATAGAAACCTCTGCTTGTTAATGAGATCCATGTAAATGATATATTTTTTTCCTATCCTTTTATCTTCAATCTATGGATATCTTTGCTTATGAGGTGAGTCTCTTGGAGACAGCATATTGTTGGATCTTGTTCTTTTATACAGTCTGCCAGTCTGTTTCTTTTGATTGATGAGTTTAAGCCATTTACATTCAATGTTTGACTTCAAGTTTGAAGGAAATGAATTTCAATTGGTGTAAAATGACATTCTGAACTGATAGAATTCTATTGGCAAGGGAACATAGTCATAATAGTACATGATATTTTGAGATATGTAGAATAAACTTTTTCTTGGTGTGTTCATGGAGAGATGAAACTTAAAACACAAAATGTTTCTAACATTCTAAATCATTTGGGTTGTAGTTGATGACTTTGGGCTCTTAAAGTTCCAGGAAATAATTCCGTCAGACAAAGTGCATATGGAAGTTTCTCTTAAATAAGAATATAACTGCCTTAGTTAAATAATTATTGAAATATAGCCATTTATTGAAAATTATTAGTTTGTAAATGTAAGTTTTGGAAATCTATCATAGGATCACTGAGACCTGGAAATGACCCTGAAATCTTATTGGGTCAGGGGCCCCCACAGCATCCTCCACAGCAGCATAGAGTACTTCAACAACTACAACAGGGAGATTGGAGATTACAGCAATTTCATTTACAGCATCATCACCCTCACCAGCAGCAACAGCAACATCAGCTGCTTCAGGATGCTTATATGCAGCAGGTAGTTCTTTTACTAGTTTAGATCTGGAAGTAGAATTGTGAAATCATGTAGCAGTTGAAAAATCATTGAATTGCTTTTTTGTATTATGGGCATCTTGAACTAGATTCAAGTAAACATGTTCTTTAATTTCCTGATTATTAAAGAATATGTAGTTAATTTGCATTTGATGAGCTACTTAAGGATACCTTATTAAAACAGGTTGCATCATGGCCTAATGAAGCAGAGAATGTTCAGTTAGTATTCAGGAATAAACATTGTGATTGGTAATGAATATTATCTGAGGTCTTGTTTTGAGTTCACAGACTATTGTAGACAATGTGTTATTGTTCTTTCCAAAAGTACCATTGTATTAAATTTTTAAATTCTTTTTTTTTTCTTTTCTTTTCTTTCTTCCTTTTTTTTTTTTTTTTTGACGAGGTTGGTATAGGGGTAAGAGGAAGCATTTAGAGTTGAAAGGACGTAAGGAAAAAAATGTCCTTCATCTCATCAGAACCAATAGATTTCTAGTTTCATTAAACTTTTAAATTGAACTACTATTACCATCATCACTTTGATTTCCTAAACTATTTTTTGATCCAATTACATTCATGACATTTTTCATGGGTGTCACTTTTCTCTAGTTATGATTGATATAGCCAGAGTGGAGGGTAATAAGTAAATGGTGTTATGGGATGGCCGAAGACACTACTGAAGAGGAGGTGGAGAAGAGTGGGGATTTTCTGTAATGGGTCCTGGTCACAAGTCACTTCAGGGGAATTTGTCAACTGGGAAAAGATGATAAAAATGTTTAGCATTGGCATTCTTGCAGGCATTCTTAAATTATACTGCATATGGTTTTAGTTGAATCTCTGTTGTATTTTGTTGATTTTAAAACCAATTCTAATAAGCATATGTAAATTATAGTCACTCTACAGCTATTTTGTACTGGAGTTTAGACTACTGATATGGTAAAATGAATATTTAAGTAAAGGACTCTGGCATAAAAAATGCATGGATAATATTGATTATTTATTTATTTTTATCTTATAGTATCAGCATGCAATGCATCAACAACATTTACTCCAGCAACAATTTTTAATGCATTCAGTGTATCAACCGCAACCTCCTGCATCACAGTATCCTACAATGGTAAAATGTTACATAATTTCTAGAGATTTCTTTCTGGATATGCATTATAATGTTGGAATTCACAGTGTGAATGGGGTTACTCAGAATTTAATAATCCAGAACCAGTTCAAATTATTTAATTGACATGTATTTTATTGAAGACAGGTGTATGTTCTCAAGTAGTCATAAACTATTTTGAACTGTGGCTCCCAAGTGTATGGCACATTGTAATTGACAGACAACATACTTCTCTTATAGTTTAAGGGAAATGATCTTTTACGTGATCTTTGCCACGTGTCTCTTTCATTCCCTGTCAGCTGAATAAAAATGAAATTCAAAGGGAAAGAACATTTGATTCAGAGAATAGTTTGACTTTTTACAGAACCAGCATTCTACTGACTAAGACACTCTCTTGTCTTTTTCTTAAAATATTTAAGGGAGAATTTTTGAATCTGGCCAAGTGAGCTTAGATTCACAAATTCTTAAATAGGTAAAATTCCTCCTGCTGTAGTTTTCTAGTAAGAGAGCTGTTCCTTCAAATAAAATTCATTATTTTCTAGGTTTCTGGTTTTGTCACCAAAGTAAAAAGAAAGAAGGATAGTAAACAAAAACAATGCTGATAGTACTTTATTGACTTGAGCATTGATTTATGTAATATCATTCTTGTTTCAGATGCAGCAGTATCAGCAGACTTTCTTGCAGCAGCAGATGCTAGCTCAACATCAGCAATCCCAACAGCAGGCATCACCTGAATATCTTACCTCCCCTCAAGAGTTTTCACCAGCCTTAGTTTCCTACACTTCGTCACTTCCAGCTCAGGTTGGAACCATAATGGACTCCTCTTATAGTGCTAGGCAAGTATTTTTCTAGTGAATGCAGGATTTAAAACATTGGCTGGGAAAAGGTCTCCACAAGCATCAACTGGGAATTGGGCATGAGAAGCAGTAACATTGGTAGCATAATTGTACTGTGTGTATCTCAAAAGAGTGTGAAAGTACACAGTTTACTATAGAACAATTCCCAACTTCGGTGTGTGTATGAGATAAGAGAGAGAGAGAAAGAAAAAAGCAATAGTGATAAATTATTGATTAGGGGGAAATACGGAAGGAGAGGGGAAAAATGAATTTAATGAAGTGCTTTCCTAAAACAAAACTGGAGTATATGAAATAGGACAGATTTGTCTTAAGTCGAGAGCAGAACTTAAATGTACAAATCATTATTTGTCATTAGCTTACTCTAGTTATAGGTTTTTCTTTCTCACAAAGCATTTTTTCTTGAATAAATTAATTGGATTGTAAATAGTAAAATTAAAGCATATGCTATGATATTCTAAACTAATTAGAATCAATAAAATATAAACTATGAAATACAAGTAGTAATCTAATAAATTTGCATAATTAGTCCCCCCATAGTGATGATAAGAATGGAATACTTTTCCATATTAAAAATAGGATATTCTGCTTGATATTGTATAGTTTTCCCCCCATAGTGATGATAAGAATGGAATACTTTTCCATATTAAAAATAGGATATTCTGCTTGATATTGTATAGTTTAAGATACTGACGAAGCTATTGTATTAATTAGAATCGTTGTGGCAGGGGACTGAGGCCTCCTGTACAAAGTCAGGTTAGTGAGCCATCCTGTAAACAGATCATTCAGCACCAGCCAATGCAGACTCAGTCATAACAGCCTTTCAGCTAAATCACTCCTATATTTTTCACTGGAGAAAGGGTATAAGATAATAAATGTTTGTTGTTGTTTTAAACTATTAAGTTTTGTGTAATTTACCATGTAGAGACAGATAACTAATATACTAGGGCAATTATATTAGTTAATATGATAGTTAATATAATAGGGCAATTATAAGATATAAGATAATGTATATGTAGAGGATGTTTATTTTAACTTATTGAAATATTATTTGATATTCATACCAAAGATAAGTTAACACAGTAGAAGAGGAGGAATTTTAGATTTGGGGAGAAGGGGAAAATCATTCTAAGATAATATTTAGAGACAAACAGTTGTCACCTTCCACTGATAAGCAGGAACATCTGCTTACAGAGCTCTTTTAAAATTGCTAGAGAAGATGTTATACTCAAAATTAACCTGATATCAAGTAGTACAATAATATCGATGAAGGAACATTGAGGCACCAAACAAATGTAGCTTCCTATAGGAAGTTCTGTATTCCTAAGCTCTAGTGGCTATAGTATATAATTGTTTCTACCTATTAAATAATCAGCCCTTTCCTGCTCCATGTTCCCATCCAGTAGTACACAGCTCCATTGGAGAGGGAATACAATAAGTCCTATATGCATTTGAAGATACTGAATCCAATGTTTCCCAACCTTGGGTATGCAAGATGATTTTGGTGATAAACCAAGTTTTAAAAATTTTAGTAATTAAACAAAAATTAGGGGAAAATACGTATTATAACTATGATTCCATGAGCAGTATTACTAAAAGATAAGATTAAAGTAGGGAATACTGTAGTAATTCAGCTTGATATCTTTTGTACTTTCCAACTAATTTCACTAGATTAATTAATATTAATATTTTGATGCTAGTTAACACCAAAAGTTAAAAAAAAGCAGTCATGTAATTGATACATTACTTTCATCAATATCTTAAGGAATATAGAGCACAATATCCATTTATTTATTTATTGGTACTGGAGATTGAACCAAGGGCCTCAGACATACTATAGCCCATTAATCCCTAACCTATTTTTAATAAGAAAAATTATTCCATTCTTATTACTGGGGACTTATTTCCAGGTATGTCATTTTTGGAAATTTATTAAATTATTACTTGCATTTCATAATTTACATTTTAGTACTTCTACTTAGTGTTACATGATTTTATTATTTATAATATTAATAAAGAAAAGTGCTATTTGGAAAAGTAAAAATTGTAATTAGACTAGGAAAAAACAAAGAGCAGAATTAGATTTTATTCTTGTAGGGAGGAATATCAGAGAACATGTGTGTGTTTGTGTTTATTTTTATTTTTTCTTGGGGACTGAACCCAGGACCTTGGGCATGCTAGACTCTACCAATCATCTATATTCCCAGTGCTGGTAGACATAGTTTAATGTGTCTTTGAACTGTAGGTAAGCTGTAGGTTAAGGTAACATACCCTATTGAGTACAGTCTGCCAGGATTCATCATAGGAATTGGAGGAGTGATTCAAATAGGAAGTCAAAAGGCTCTGAAAGAAATTTATAGGAGGGAAAATGTTGTTCTTTGAATTTCCCTTTCTCTGATCTGTGTTAAGGACTCTGAAAGTCCTTGAAAACAGTTTTGGAATAAAGATGGAATTTTGTCACATGGAGGCAGATTTTTAGGCCTTGGCAATATCTAGGTTCTGTTTACTAAGCAAGTGTACTTATAGTTTATTTTCTTTTCTTATCCTCTAGCCTTCAATAATTGTTTAAATATTCTATTCTTGGCACAGATATTCTGAGGGGGTTGGACTAAGGGATTAAATGGATGTCTTTTGCTGACTTTTACCTTCTAGGACCTATGTGGTGGCAAGGACATTGAGCTGCCAAAGGGAAAGTAAATTCAAAGGGATGAGTCAAGGCTTGCAAAATGGAGATACTTGTTTAAACATAGAGACTTTCTCTCCATTGTCAATATTAAAGGGTTTAGATCTGAATTATGTAAGGAATTTGATAGATTTGTTAAATTGCCTCATTCCTGTGCTGTATTTCCAGGCTGGTTGAGGGAGAGGTACCCAGGGATTCTTAAGAAGTCTTTAGACTTACATTTTCCCTTAAAAACCAAGAGGCCTATCTGGCAAATTGCATAGAATCAGTGGTCTTAGGCTCCTGACTCGATAGTTTTGTATTTAATGATTGTTTGACTGATATTTGCAATCTAAGTATTGAACTCAGGGCCTTGTATATGCTAAGCAAGCTACCAAAAAGCCATCTCCCCAGCCCCAGACTTTAGGTACTTTAAACACCATGAATAATTACATATTTACAGAATAACTTTCTTTCAACTTTAGCTAATTTATTAGTAAGGCAATCCTAAAATTCATCTTTTGTTTGTAGTGAAATTATTGTGGTGTTTCCACATAACCAGGACATGATCACTATATAGTTATTCTGAAGTAATTTTGGAGTGATACTGCTTGGTATGGTAACAGATTGTCACTTTCCAACTTGTTCACTGTAAGAATAATAACTCATTTATTGACTGCTTAGTTTTCTTTACCAGACCTGTTCTCTTTATATGTGTATTAAATCATTTAATTTCTTCAGAAATGCTTTGAAGTAGATACTGTCACTCCTTTCCAATAGATGAGAAAGCTGAAGCATAGAGGGGTTAAGGAATACGTTATGTACCTTTTGTAGGTGATTATAGAGCTAGTGTGCCTTATGGATTATGGAACTAGTCTGCCTTATAGAGGTGTTTCAGATCCCATACCCTTAACCTGCCATCTCAACTGCAATAAAATTGTATGGTTTTCTAAGCATTTATAAAATACAAACTGGGGCAATGTGAAATTTTTTAAATTCTCATTTTCTTTCTTTTCCTCTCTCAATTATTATAATAGGCCAGTTGCTGAGAAAGAGGCAGTTGCAAATTTTACAAATCAGAAGAACATCAGTAACCCACCTGATATGTCAGGGTGGAATCCTTTTGGAGAGGATAATTTCTCCAAGTTAACAGAAGAGGAACTGTTGGACAGAGAATTTGACCTTCTAAGATCAAGTAAGGGACACTTGAAGGCTTATTTTGCTTCACAGTAAAATAACAGCTCCATAATTTTTCAGCAAGGCCAAAGACTGTTTTGAGGTGGTGTACATTAAATTCTTTTTGTGCATTTGAGGGCAAAATTCAGGCCATCTTCTTTCATATACACTATCAAACTATATTATGCACATTAGGGATTTATTGCTTTATAGTAGCTATTCAAAACCCAAGATTGCTGAAAATATGCTGATATTAACACTTTAAAAAACTGCATAACTGTGAATGTTAAATTCAGAACAACTCCAAAAGATGGAAATTTAATGTTGAAATAAAAAGGGAGACATTAGTATCTTGCCTTACTAATCATTTTGGAGCTCTGTTTTTTCGCACACTTAATAGAAAATATTGTGGGTCTGAGATGCCCTTTGAAAATGCCTGAAAGAAAACATGGGCTAGTTACTACATTATGTTAATGTTTTGTAATGCCCTTTTAATGAGTGGTGACATAAAAGGGCTGCTTTGTTGTCCTGATATGGCAAAAGTTAAATAAATTTTTTTTCACTGTAAATCAGATATCTCAATGTTTTTACTTGAAATCATTGCCTTTTCTTAAACTACCTAATATATATGTGAAGCTTCACCATACACACACACACACACACACACACACACACACACACATTTTTTTTGGCGGGGAAGAAAGTTGTAGGATATTTTCAGGTTTGCAAAACAGGAACAAAAAACTCACTTCTGGAGGATGTAGATAATTTTCAGATTTCTGAGGCTTGTGCGTTATGTGTGTGCAGTGCACACACACAAGTGTGTTTTCCTTTTTGTATGTGAAAAGGTTGAAATTGTTCCCAGTTCCTAGTTTCTATATTATTTAGGTAACTGGTGTTATGAATAAATTTAATAGATTGAAATGCTTTGTTCCAAATTAGTATATATTTTATGTACATTTTATAAATGCCTTGCATTCATGTAATAATAGTTGTTTAGGATTTAAATTTGTATTTTACATATTGGTAATATATAATGGAAATTTAATTGATGATTAAATGTAGATATATAAATGAGTTCTGAGGCCTTATCAAAGGTTTGTTAACTTGGGTAAAACCAATCTTACATCATTAAAAAAAAAATCTTTTTAAACCACAACTTTTTGTTTGGTATTTTTCCTAGAATTTGTGTTGAGTGACCCCCCCAAACAAGGTTTTAAAAAAGGAAATAAAGTATCTCTTTTGGAGAGATGATAGAGAGTAGCCCAATTATTATAATGTATAGGATTTTTTTAAAAGCAAAAGGTTTTAATTTTGATGTGTTCTAATAAGGTTTTGCTAAATCAGTATTTGCTACTCCTTGGGTGAATAAACCCCCTTTTAAAATAACAGAATAGGAAAAAATTCTCATTTTTTACCTTACAGAGTATGCTGTTCTATGCTCCTGAGAATTTGTAATGACACCTAACTTTTGTTTGGCATAGGCAGGAATGGTATATGAATATACCTATATGTGTTCTTTCATAAAGAATTGGGTTTAACTTTAAATTTTTGAACTAGTTATTTATTTTTAAATTTGAAGATCAGGTAATATGTGTGTGTGCTTGTGCACATATGTATACCAAAGACAGTTCAAATTTTATTGCAGTATTAACTGTAGAAAGATATTAGGTTCCAATTGAAAGTTCAGGAGGAACTTTTTTTGCAGGTCAGACTTGGAATAACCTCTCTCATTTGGAAAAATATCTCAATGGTACCTCATCTACAGAAATCATTGCTACAGGCCTTTGTACTTATTTAATTCAGCACATTTATACCAGAAAATACAAATTCTAATACCTGACAATGTATTTACTAGTAGGAAACTCAGTAAAATCACATAGCCAGGTATCAGTTTCACTTAATGGTACTTCACTCAGGGTTGTCAGAAGAATTAAATGAAATAATGTCTTAAAAAGAGTCTGGGCACCCAGTTGATAAATGCACTTTCCCTTTCCTTGCCTTCTGTATATTTCTTTAGGCTCTGACTTACAGGTTTTTTGACTTTCAACTGGCATTTAAAAATTATATCTAAATTATTAAGTTTCTTAGTTGGTCACTTAAAAATCAAAATAGAAAAGGGATTTGTGGACAGACATGTCAACAACAAAAGGGACAGTGACAGCAAGGAAACAGATAGAAAAAAATCTACTTTTCTCTTTGGGGGTCCAAAGAAGGAGAAACATCTTTTATAAAATTTATTAAGAAATCAGTAATGTATAGAATATAGTATTGAAACATTTCTGCTTATGATTTTAATATTCAGTCATAGTCATTTTAATTGTCTCTTTAAATAGAAGCTGTCATGTGTCTAATATTTCATCTTTTTGATAGGGCTTAAATTATACTGATAGGCAAATGGCCTCTTCTAGAACCTTAAGAATTTCACTGCAAGGGTAACTGCAGTGAAACTTGATGTTTGTCATTATTGGTTGGTTTCTTCTGTCCCTAACAACCTTTTCAAAAATGAATAAATACAATATTGATGTATTTGAAATGCCAAATAGGATGTTTGTACCTTTTTTCCTTGGTATAAATATTAATTTGTTAATAATTTTCCAATATTATTCTAAATTAGTTTATTTTTTGTTTATGAAATGCTTTGAATTGAGAGGCTGGAAATCTTTATATGGTCCTTAAAGTACAGGCATTGCCCATGTAATGATGTAATGGTTGCAATCAGTCAGAATAATACTTTCACATTTGGGGTTATTTCCTTAATGAAAGACAAAGGATATGCTGTCTAGGAAGTATTTTTTTGAGGTATTATCAAGAAGGTAATTTTAAGAACATATTAATATTTTGAAAATTCTAAAATATTAGCAATTGGTAACAATTCTTTTTAGTGATTTTCAGAAAAACAATTGATTCTGTATAGGAGGCAAAGGGATTTAACATGAAAGAAACTAGTCTTTTACTTTCAGTGTAAATGAATGTTATTTATGGTTCAGAAGCTTTACTGGTTCTTAAGAGCAATACATTAAATCAAGATTAAGCTTTAGTAATAAAGCTTGTCTCAATATTTATTAAAAATTTAAGCCGGGTGCTGTGGCACATGCCTGTAATCCCTGTGGCTTGAGAGGCTGAGGTAGGAGGATCACAAGTTCAAAGCCATCCTCAGCAATTTAGTGAGGCCCTAAGCAACTTAATGACACCCTTTCTCCAAATAAAATATATACAAAAAAGGGCTGGGGATGTGGCTCAGTGATTAAGTGCCCCTGGGTTCAATCTTTAGCGTGAAGTAAATAAACAAATAAATAATTTAAAAAAAATTTAAGCTTCTATCTGTTTTTTGTACCAAAATGTCTGGATTTGGTATGCAAACTTCAGAAACCTAATTGTCATAGTATTTAACATATTAAGCAGTAATTAAACAAAATACAGGTGTTTGGGGAAATTTCGACTTGCACTTGTTCACATAGTTGTGTAGGTGTAAATGTTAAGGATAATACTTAATGAAACATTTTTTGGTTGATTTATTTGTTTTTATTTGAAAGTTCATAAAAATAACTGAAAGGAAGAATAGAAGATGCTAAATACTGTGATTGCTTTTCGGTTCTTCTGAATATGTTTTATCTATGAAGCCACAGAATAAAATTTGTGAGTCTATAATTAGTTTCTTGTAAAACATTAACTCTCACACAACTTTTCAGGTATATTAGAATATTAGTATTACATTGAGACTGCTCTTTTAAAAAATCTTATTCATTGACGTTTGGGCCCTGTAGGACATTATCCATATAAGCAGCACAATTCATTTTTTAGATTATTTTAATTTTATGGTGATATTGTAGAATATACTTTGCTTTTAGGAGTTTTAAGTCCTATATTTTTTCCATCTGTATCAATTAAAATTCTTAAATTGTTTTGGTGAATACAGTTTATTTTTTTTTGGAAGGCAGAAGGAGGTAAGTTTCTTATATTGGCCAAATTGAACTCAAGCTTTGATCTATGTTAAAGAAAACTAATCATTTAAAAATGATAGTTAAATACATTTTAGGGGTGACTGTATTTGAAAAGTAGCTTTATATAACCATTTTATTTATAGATAATTGATTGTTAAAAATTAATATGTATATTTGTATTTTTTTGTTCTGGGTCTCAGATTGTCATGTAAATTTTAGAAACCTTAAATGATTAAAAAAATTCCATTAAAAGTGATTCTGTTTTGTGGAACACTAAGAACATGATTTATTTTATTATAAATTTATTTTGATTTCGGTTTTAAAATAACTGGATAAATGAACTTTTCATAGAACCATGTCTTCCATATTTTTTATTTGTGGTGACTTCTATATAAAAATTAGTTTATCCCTATGTGATAATGTTTGTACTCTTGTCTTAACTGCATGATACTATTTGTATATTTACCATGAACTTACCAAAGTTTGATGGAAATAATATACCAAATGCATAAATATTCAAAGAGCCTTAGTAGTTATTTTGCAGTTTTATAACCTGGAAACTATTGGTATAGTAGTGGTTTATAAATTTGGTGACTATGTTAAAATGCAGATTCCCACGTTCCTACTTATAATTTATCTGACTCATTAGGTTGTGGGTATGGTTAGTAATTGCATTTTATGTAGCAGTCTTCAAATCATGATGTAGATGGTTTAGGGTTAAAGTCTGGTCCTAATTCAGATTTAAATAAATACCTAATACTCTTAATCTTGCTTTTTAGAGGGCTCTTGGATATTGCTATTGTATTGCTATGCTATTGCTATCATTTTGAATTAGTCTCCCCCATTTGTGTTTTCCCACTCCCTATTTCCTTTGTCCTTAGTTTTAGATACTAGAATCTGGGAGATGGAGAAGAATGGGGAGTCTAGGAGAATTCTGATACAAGGCATAATTCCCTGGTATACAGTTATTCTGTAAGTACATTCAGGGCCTAACTTAAAAAAACAAAAAACATGGGTATCCATAGGTAATCACTGTGAATCATAGGATGGTCCTTAAAGTCTAATTGTGGCATCTCACAATAGGTGAGGAACCCTTCATTATATAAATTATTCTCCAACCTTACTTTTTCAGAAAGAGATATGAGACTACCTTCTCTTTAATAGTTGTTTTTGACAGCAAAGTCAATGGTTCAATGAACATTTGTTACTGGTTTCCTAAATTGAATATATGGTTAATATCTTTAAAATTAATGCCTAATATTTCTCTGTTATCCATTTCAGTATTGGAATTGAAGAGTAGCATTTTAGGAAGTTTTGTTTGTTCTGCAATCAATTGTCAGATGTGTTCAGCAACTCTTTATCAGTGCCTCACACCTCAACAAAACATTAGGGCTTCAACAAAATTTTAAATAAAAATTTAAATCCATAGTGCCATGTGGATGTTGCAGAGTTTGTCTTTGCTGTAAAAGCTGGCAATTGTATCCACTGTCCTAAAGGCAATTAGTAGTCCATAGGAGTAATTAATAAATTCAGAATAAAGATGTGCTCCAGGGTCTTGCTTTGTCAAGAGTGTACTCCTTGGACCAGTGATATCAATACTACCTTGGAACTTGTTGAGGTGCAAAATCTCAGAATGCACTCTATACCTGTGGAACCAGAAGCTGCATTTTAACAAATCCCCGGATGATTGCAATGCACATTACGTTTCAGAAGTATTATTATAGGGGATACTGCTTTACCTTGGTACTTTCTGCTTCTCTCTAAAGTACAAGTTATTTTAAGGAGTTTCATATCTGTTTGGATTCCCCTTCCACACTCTGCAGTCCTTTAGGATTCTATTGAAACCAAAATAATTACACAAAGAATTTTTGAAATTAGGCCAACCTAAATATGAATTGAACTTCATTGAAGGATATGGACCAAAGGTCTAGTCCCAGGAATGCCAAAATATCTACCTGAGTGAGTCTCAAGTAATATAATTTTGATTGCTAAGAATCAGAGGAAAGAGACATCCTACAAAAGTCTGGAAGTTTCTAATTGATATAAGGATCTGCTATGTGGAAAGTTTGAGAGCTGCGAAAAGATAATCATTTCTAGGGAATGAAAACGTAACAGCTCTTCCTCAAACACGCCAGGCCTGCTTCTGCCTTTGAGTTTGTTTCAGCTCTAATTCTTCCTATGTGTTCTTTCCCCAGGTATTCACTCCTTAGCCTGTAAGACATTTCTTACCTAAATAACTATTAGAATCAGTCTATTTATTAATGCCCACTTCTTTAATTCCTTTTATTCTGTACTACATTTTTTCTTTATAACTTTATTCATTTTAAGCATACTACATATATTTATTATCTCATTGCTTATTAATTTTTTTCACACCAACATAGACTACATGAAGACAGGATCTTTGTTTTATGTTATGTACCAATTGCCTGGAACAGTGCTTGGCACATATTAGATGCTCAAATATTTGTTGAATGAATAAATAAACTTCTTATCTGTGTTTTTGCATCTCCATGTTATGTGTGTGGGTAAATGATTTGATAGTAAAACAAATGAGAAATGAGTAATAAAATATAGGGAATTACTTTATTGCTATCAAGAAATAGGATTTCCTATTTTTATGATGAATGATCATTTGTGATGTTTTTTTCCCATATTTATTTGAAGAAAGTTTTCCTTTCTTTAATAAGTAGGGTTCAAATTTAGATTTAATATGTTATAAATAGTCATCAAGTAATATTTAACTGAACCTAACTAACCTATTAGGTTAATTGTATTTTAGTGTAACCTAGCACTGATTATATTGTGAAATTTGCTTTTGTAGCAACAAATATGTATTAAATTCAGGACTATGTTTTAATACTTAGAATAATGGAACTCTGAATCTAATATTTTCCAAAAAGCTGTTACTTTGATTTTTGCTTTTATTTATACAGAAGTATATCACTTTTAATTTAAAGACCATTTTTGTTTTGTTTTATTTTATTTTTTTTTTTTTTGTTTCGTCTTATTTTTACAGATAGGCTCGAGGAGAGAGCATCCTCAGATAAGAATATAGAACCACTTTCTGCTCCACATAATCATCCTCCAGAAGATCCTTTTGGTTCTGTTCCTTTCATTTCTCACTCAGGCAAGTTACATATGTAACATTACTGTCATTAAAAAATACACACAAGAATAGCAGAACCTTATTAATAGAGAGTGGAAGTAAGAATCAGGTATTGGTTATAGAAAATAGATTATTTTAACCCTTACCCATCTTGGTCTTCCTGATGTTTGTCCCATTGAATTATTCAGTTGTGCCTTTGCCAATGTAAAAAAAAATACTTATTTACATAACAGAAACATAACTATTTCTTTTTACCTTTTTTGTGGGTACTGCTAAAAAAAACAAGCCATGCATGAAAATATCTCCCTTTTATATATTTAAGATATAAAAATATTTTTATATTTTTGCATAAGAATATGGCATTTTTCTAGTTTATGTGTACTTTTGTAGTTACATTTAAAAAGTATTAATGATTTTGTATTTGTCAAATCATTTTGGTTTAGCTACTCTTTTCTTCTAACATCTCTGCTTTTGATTTCAATCCAGAATTTAAATATTGATATTATGTACTCTTTAAAAATATTTGTAGTAATAATTTCAAAGTATTTACCCAGTTAACAGTTGGAATATAATAGGATGGAATAAAATTCTACTTTGGAGTAAATTAATTTTTGTGTCTGAATGGCAATAGTGGAGAAAATTGGTTTCAAGTCCTGGTAAAGGGAATGATATTGGAAGAAATTATTGTTTGACAGAAGCTGAAGGTTTAGTTTAACGTAGTCAGCCACTTTCTTTGGTTTTGTTCTTTTATTTCTCACTCAAGTAAGTTATATAGTAACATCTTACTACTATTTTAAAAATACTTGCAAGAACGATAGCAAAAGGAAAACTTAAGAATGTAAAGTCAAGGTGTGAATTGTGTATTTAGGATTTCTTATGGATACATGTAGCTTGTCAGCATTCAGATTTGGTTATCTAGACTATATGATACAGTAAGCAAGATTGTTTCTAATTGCTTTCACATTCTGTTTTTCTCTTTGCCATTTTTGAAAGTAGTCCATATTCTTTTCATTTTCTGCTTGCTGTCTTCAATGTGTCTCTTTCATGGATGACTCGACATCCTTAACTTGGAAAATAGCTATCTGTGTGCATTAATTTAATTTGCATAAATGTGCTTCCTTACACCCCTTTATCCTAGGTGACAAAAGTATTATTTTTTTCTTTAATTATAATGTCTTAAAATAATCTTTTATCAGCTTTCAAAAGCCTAGTATTCAATGAGTCGAGATACTTATGTGTGTGCCTAAAGCAGTTTCCGGACTAACTCCTTTCCATACTCTAAAGAAGTGCATTATCTTCTTCAGCTTTTCATGTAGCTGTGCAACTACTTTATTTTGTATACACACACATACACACACACACACATTTATGATTTATCATTTGTAATTTTAGATAGAAATAAAATATTGGGGTATTCATCATCCTTTAGGAGTAAAATTAATTAAATCTACTGAAACAAAAATTGTCCTTAGAAGCTTTTTAAAAAAATATTTAAAAAAATTTTTAAAATTATAAATGGCACACAATATTTTTTGTTTGTTTATTTTTATGTGGTACTGAGAATCAAACCCAGTGCCTCACATGTGCAAGGCAAGCGCTCTCACTGAGCCACAACCCCAGCCCCTTTCTCATAAGCTTTAAGGAAAAAGAAAAATGAATTCTAGCTAATGAAAATATACTCTACCTAACGTTGTGAGACTAAAAAGCATCTGGAGATTTCTCGGACATAGGAGAGATAAAGACAAGAAGTTACAACATATGTGTTACATATACAATACAGAATTAAGTGTGTATGATGTCATCTTACTTGAATTTGAGAGTAGACAATTACTAAACAATTTTAAGTGCACCATATAGAGGGTTTTACTTGAGAATAAAATGAATTTAATCGTACAGCAGAATGCTATAAGAATTTAGCAAGTTTTAAGTCCAATGTTAATATGTATTTGGGAAGTACCATTGTTCTGCTCTTTTTATTTAAAAAAATCTGTTAGGACATTCTTTTTCTTTTTTTGTGGTACTGGAAATTGAACTCAGGGCCTTGCTTATGCTAAGCAGATACACTACCACTGAGCTACATTCCAGCCCTCTGTTAGAATTTTATTTTTTAAATTTTATTTATTTTTTATTTTTTTTTAATTTTTATTATTGGTTGTTCAAAACATTACATAGTTCTTGACATATCATATTTCATACATTTGATTCAAGTGGGTTATGAACTCCCTTTTTTATCCCGTATACAGATTGCAGAATCACATCGGTTACACATCCACTGTTTTACATACTGCCATACTAGTGTCTGATGTGTTCTGCTGCCTTTCCTATCCTCTATTATCCCCCCTCCCCACCCCTCCCATCTTCTCTCTCTACCCCATCTACTGTAATTCATTTCTCCCCCTTGTTTTTTTTCCCTTTCCCCTCACTTCCAGTATAACAGTATAATAATAAGGGTCTCCTTCCATTTCCATGCAATTTCCCTTCTCTCTCCCTTTCCCTCCCACCTCTCGTCCCTGTTTAATGTTAATCTTCTTCTCATGCTCTTCCTCCCTGCTCTATTCTTAGTTGTTCTCCTTATATCAAAGAAGACATTTGGCATTTGTTTTTTAGGGATTGGCTAGCTTCACTTAGCATAATCTGCTCTAATGCCATCCATTTCCCTGCAAATTCCATTATTTTGTCATTTTTTAGTACAGAGTAATATTCCATTGTGTATAAATGCCACATTTTTTTTTTATCCATTCATCTATTGAAGGGCATCTAGGTTGGTTCCACAGTCTAGCTATTGTGAATTGTGCTGCTATGAACATCGACGTAGCAGTATCCCTGTAGCATGCTCTTTTTAGGTCTTTAGGGAATAGACCGAGAAGGGGAATAGCTGGGTCAAATGGTGGTTCCATTCCCAGATTTCCCAGGAATCTCCATACTGCTTTCCAAATTGGCTGCACCAATTTGCAGTCCCACCAGCAATGTACAAGTGTACCCTTTTCCCCACATCCTTGCCAGCACTTGCTGTTGTTTGACTTCCTAATGGCT
>NW_026000119.1:6659225-6674943 GCF_001458135.2 Marmota marmota marmota | reverse complement strand
GATAAATTTTCTTACGTCATAGATCTGCCCAGATTGAGTCAGGAGGATATAGACAACCTAAACAGACCAATATCAATTGAGGAAATAGAAGAAACCATCAAAAACTACCAACTAAGAAAAGCCCAGGACCGGATGGGTATACAGCAGAGTTTTACAAAACCTTTAAAGAAGAACTAATACCAATACTTTTCAAGTTATTTCAGGAAATAGGAAAAGAGGGAGAACTTCCAAATTCATTCTACAAGGCCAACATCACCCTGATTCCTAAACCTGACAAAGACACTTCAAAGAAAGAAAACTACAGACCAGTATCTCTAATGAACATAGATGCAAAAATCCTCAATAAAATTCTGGCAAATTGGATACAGAAACATATCAAAAAGATTGTGCATCATGATCAAGTAGGATTCATCCCTGTTAGAATTTTACATCTTAACTTTGATATTGTAATAGATTAGCTTATATTTTGTCTTTTTTCAATTTATTATTATTTTACAAAATAACTTTCTTTGTGATACTGGCAGTTGAACCCAGGATATAGCACATGCTAGGAAAGTGTGCTATCATTGAGCTATGTCCCTAGTCTTGTTTTGTTTTGGTTTTTGGATGAAGTTTTGCTGTGTTGTCCAGGCTGGTTTCAAGTAATTTTCCCACCTTACTGTCCCTAGTAGCCAGGATGACAGGTGCCATTGTTGCTCGGTCTGAGGAGTGTTTTTTTTTGAATGTATGTGTGGTGCTGGGAATGGAACCTGGGCCTTACACATGCTAGGGAAGTATTCTATCACTGAGTTGTATTCCCAACCCTCAAATAATTTTTAATTGAAACTTCATTTTTATTAAAATAATGTGTGTGTGTGTGTGCGCGTGTGTTTTAAAGTCAGATATAAACTAGGCTTATTATGGAAAAAAAAAGCTATGATTGCTTCCTTTTGATACTCTTCCCTGTTAAATACCTCTTCCCTGTTAAATACCTCTTCCTTAGAGGTGATTTTTTTCCTTCTGGTCTTTTAATATATCATGCTATTTTGCTACGTTTTATCCCTTCCACCACAATTTTAGATAATACCTACAAACTTCTTGTTATGGGTAATGAGGATTTAGATTAATTGCACTGCTGGCCCCTGTCACACAAATATACTAACCATGACATACAGTCGTGTGGCACATAATGATATTTGGTCAATGAAGGACCATATATATGATCACAACTGCATAAGATTATAATTAAGATTATATATCTAGGAGGTGGGCATGTAGCTCATTGGTAGTGTGTGTTTAGCATGCCTGTGGCCTTGGGTTGGGTCTTTAGTGTGTTTGCACATGTGGACACACACACACAATTACATTGCCTACTAATGCTGTAGCTATCTTAGTTTCTATCAGCTCACTGATGTTCACATTAAGTGGACTAATGATGCATTTCTCAGAACATATCCTAGTTTCTTATAGTTTTTAAGTGATGCATGACTGCATATATGGGTATCCTTTTCCTCCCATTCTTCCAGCACAGTTTTTAGGTGAATCAGTATTCAACATGTGCATTCTTTGAATATGTAAGTATTTGTCATCACAGAGGTCCAGTGTGCCATGCACATTGCCTGTCCTCTGTAAGGTTTTGTTTCTCCTGGAGTTGATTTCTGTGTTTATAATTACTATGAATTCTCTTTGCTTAGTTTTTTAAAAAATATTTTTTTTAGTTGTAGATGGATACAATGTATTTATTTTTATGTGGTGCAGAAGATCGAACCCAGTGCCTCACAAATGTAAGGCAGGTGCTCTACCACTGAGCTACAGCCTTTTTAATATATCCTGCATTGATTAATCTGCATTTGGAAGTGCAAATTTCTTTCCAGTTTAAGGTGGCTATCATTTTCATTTTTATCTGATTATATCTCTTCTGGAACTGTGCAGTCTGAACTGATTACTTTTTGGGCCTGCAATGCAACTGTAATCCTAATATGTTCTTTAATTTTACCCTTTGGTCTTCTGGAAATTCCTGTATCTCCTCTGTTCTTTGTAGAACAACTCTTCTGATCATTTCTTGAGAAAGTATTCATGGTAGAACAAATTTTAATAAACTTTGATACCTACAAGTCTCTCTTTTTTCTCTTAAAACTGACACTAGACCAATCAAATGATTAGGAAAATAGTTTTAGGTTAAACTTTTCTCTCTGAATTCTAGAGGCACTGCTTTATTGTATTCTGCCTTCTCGTAGTGCCACTTTGAAATCCAATGCCATTCTTATCATTGATCTTTGTAGGTGACCTGTACTGGGTTTTTATTTAGTTATTGTTTTTCTTCTCTTTCCTTTCTTAACCTTTTTAAGCAATTATTAACTTGCTGTGAATATTCAAGGTATTTTACCTTAATATGCGTCTTTTTTTATTCATTGTGCTTGGAGCCTTGTGGACCTTTTCAATCTGGAAACTTACGTTTTCTTGCCTTATGTCTTTTGGTAATTTTCTTTTATTCTTTCTCACTCTTTTTTCCCTACCATACTTCTTTCTTTCTTTCTTTTTTTGGTAAATCCTATTATTAGGATATGGTGCTTTGTGGATTGATCCTTTAATTATTTTTTTTCCCTGTTCTCCATCTCTTTGTCTTTCATATTTGCATCTTAGAAATTCCCTTAATTTTGTATTACCAAAATTATTTCTTATCAGACATAGCATTTATTTCTTGTATTCAGTATATTTTTATTTCTCAAAGGATAACTTTTGTACATCTTTGTCATGATTTTACTCATCTTTTATTCTTTGTCTTTCACTTTAAGTATAGATGCTGATCCTTTACTTCCCAAGAAGGTGGCATGTAAACTAAGACTTAAAAGTTGTAAAGTAGTTTGCTTATTACATTCAGTGTTCCCCAGGCATTTTAAAGACAAAATGTGATGCAGAAGTGGAGGAAGATCAGATTAGGGGAATGCCTAGTCTTAGATACACTCTTGAATTTCTTAGATCCATTCTACTTGACCATGATGTAGTTTAAACAACAACAACAAAAAAATATATTGTGTTTTCAGTTTTTAAAAGGAAGTTTAATTCACGAAGGATATTGGAGATTTATCTCAGATTTGTCTTTAAACATCTAACACCATTAGAAAATAATTTTTAGAGCAAAACACCATAATATTATTGTCAAGTATACTCTAATTTTATATAAAAACATTTTAATTAGTTGCAATCATAGTATGCATTTAATTTTTCCCACTTTGCCTTTTGAGTTAGAACCTAATGTTCTTTGCAGTGAATATTATAAATGCCATTCATTTCCTCACAACTAATGATCTAGGTGTCATTACCAGAGATAGAATATTGGGTATGGTGAGCTAATGATCAAACTAAACTTTGGCAGTTTTGTGTACAAATGTCTGTATTCTGGTACAGTACTCAAAGAATGTGTATTGAAAAAGTCAGAATTAGAAATAACATTTAATTATACTTAAATATTTAAAAATTATCCAGCTATGAAGCCAAGATTATGTGAGTTAAGTTTGAGCTTCATTTCTTACTAATTGTGTGACCAAGGCAAATGACCTCTCTGAATCATTTCCTCATATAAAATGAGGATAATAATAGTATGTAACACATGATTTATAGGGTTTTTTTTAGTTGTAGATGGACACAATAACTTTATTTTGTTTATTTTTATGTAGTGCTGGGATTGAACCCAGTGCCTCACACATGCTCTGCAAGCGCTCTACCACTGAGCCACAACCCTGGCTCACTTATAGGGTTTTTTTTTAATGATTAATAAGAAAAGTATTTTTTGAAGCATGAAAAATGTCTGACAACAGTAGTTTAAGGAAATGTTTATTTTTGTCTTGTTTTCTATTAAATATGCTGAATACAGTACAGTGAGATCCTAACATCTTAAAAGCTATTACTTTGCATTTTCAAACAGGTGATATGTGTACTTGATTTTTACAAATCTTTTTAATTGCACAGGAATTTCTAATTTCTAATATTTGGTTACACTGTATTTGATCACATTATGTCTTTTCTACTTTCTGCAAATTCAACAGAAGTTGACAATATTTTGAATAATTCTTTACTAAATAGTCACATATATTAGTATTTGACACATAACATTATTCTTTAAGGAATAATGAGCATTTGCAAAATTGATTAATTGCTAGATATTCCTACAGAATTAAAACATCAATTTATATACTCAGTACAGCATTTGAAAATGCATATTTACTTACAGTGTTTAATTTTAGAATTTTGATATTTCCCTCAAATATATTGTTTTAAGTATTTTGTTTTAAATAAATTGTTTTTTTGGGGGGAGAAATTGTACAAATGAACTGTGTTAAAATCATATAGTATTATTTTTTAAATATATAGATAGATACACATACATGTATATATACACATGTTTGTGTATATTTATGAATATATGTATACATGTATTCTTGAATACATGTGAGTGACTTGCAGGAAAAATATATAATGCTTAAAATATGGAATGAAATTACTATGCTGATATTTTGCTGATCATACAACTTTTTGGAAAGCTGTTTAAGAATAAAATGTTTATGTTCTTTGAGTTTTTAAAAAAACTTTTATTTCTGGGAACTTATTCTAAAGAAATTTAAAGTTTTTTGGGAAAAGGCAGCTATAGAAATGTTAAATATAGCATTAGTTGTAGAAGTAAATTTAATCATACAAATCACCCAGTATTAGACAAATTATTAAATTATGACCTGTTTTGTAGACGAAATTTGATGCAGCTTATTTTAGTAATAGTAAGGAATATTATATAGTAGTATACAAAAATATGCTATAATTGAATTAAAATTTTAAATGAAATTTTTAAATGAAAAGATAGAAAAATGCAAGTAAAATGAAAAATATCATGAAACTTTGAATAATATAAAACAAAACACTCTTAATCTTATTATCACCATTTTAACAGAGTTACAGTTACTTAATACAAAATGTGTCTCAAGAAATATAAGATGATTTCAAACTTCACAGTGTTTATACACTAATATGGCTAGATCATCACTAATTGACATAATCTTACAGGACTTGCAACTGCTAGATAAGCACTCTACCAATGAGCTGTGCCTCCAACTCATAAATTTTATACTTTTTAAGACTAGTGTATTTAAAACTTTTGATTATTTTTCTTTCCACTTAGCGCCTTGTTTTCATAGCATTTTTACAATAAGTGCTCAGCCATGTACAGATAAACTTCTGTTTTAATTTGCATTTGCATTGGTGCCTCTTATTTCTTCCACTTTCCAATTTCCTAGCCTTGGTTAATGTGGGTGTAGTCTCAGAAGTTAATAATTTAGAAGCTATTACTACTTATGGTTTTGCTTAAAAATCTGAAAAGGATTATAATAAAGATTAAAGTATTTGCCTGTCAAGGCTCAGAGTTTATTTAGGTAGAGATGGACATGAAAACCATGTGCAATTAAATATTGAAGGTGCTATGATAGATGTATACTCAGTGGGCGCACAAAGGAGATAGGGGTCTTGTTTTGGCTAAATTGTGATTGGGAAATGAGGAAAGCTTTGTGGAAAAGGTATTATTTATTGTAAATGTTGAGAAAAGAATACCTTTGAGTGAACTTGCAGGAAAAAATAATGCAGGGTATTCAAGTAGAGAAAATAGTTGTGAGTAAAGGTCAGAGACATTTAGTATGTTCGGGGAACTGCATGCATTTGAGGATGACAGCATTAGGTGAGGGGGGAAAATTAAACCATAGAAGCAGGCAGGGGCTATGATACGAAGATGGTAACAGAGATGGGAGGACTTTAAACAGGAAAGGAATTTGATTAGATATGCATTCTAGAAAGAATACATAGTAGAATATAAACTAGATGACTGAAATCAGAGCTGGGAAGACTGAGTACTCCTCAGTGTGGACTATAGCAAAATTACTCCAGAAATTAACAGCAAGTAAGAAATTAACTTTATGTGTGTTGAATCACTTGGACAATGTGAATTGGAAATTAATAATGAAAATAAGAAGTAAACTTGTTTCTTTACCACAGATCATTTTAATTAGTGGTTAAAATTTTTTTAAAGACTTGTTAAAGTGCAGAAAACATGCATTGGATCTCCAGTGCTTATTATGGATTTATCAACTCAAAATATAGCAGTCCTAAGGGTATGTGATTTGATTTACTTTAAAAAAGTTTTAGTTTTTGATTATAAGCATTATAGTAAAAGAATAGTAGATTGCCAGGCATGGTGATGCATGACTGTAATCCCAATGGCTCAGGAGGCTGAGGCAGGAGGCTCTCGAATTCAAAGCCAGCCTCAGCAAAAAGCAAGGTGCTAAGCAACTCAGTGAGATCCTGTCTCTAAATAAAATACAAAATAGGTCTGGGAATATGGCTTAGTGGTTGGGCATGCCCCTGAGTTTAATCCCCTGTGCCCCTCCCCCCCGCCAAAATAAAAGAACAGTAGATAATTGAAAGAAGAGCAAAACATAAAAAAGAAAAAAATTGATGTATAATTTCTTTACACAGACATAAATAGTATTCACGTTCTGATGTGTTCCCATACTACCTTTATTTTACCTTCATATGTAAATATTTATTTGGAATTTAGGGTCATTCTATATAAAATTTTCTTTTCAAAAATATTTATTTATTTTATGTTTTTTAATATAAGTAAAAAAATGATGGCCTGAGAGATGTTACAGAGGCAAGAATCTATAGCATTTAATATCATATGGGAAGGAACAAGAGGCATTGAGGGAAAGAAAGAAACCTAAAGTGATTATCAGGATTTTGGTTTAATGAAATTGGTGATGTTCTTTTCTAGAAAGGGAAAA
Source organism: Marmota marmota marmota (assembly GCF_001458135.2). Taxonomy (NCBI): domain Eukaryota; kingdom Metazoa; phylum Chordata; class Mammalia; order Rodentia; family Sciuridae; genus Marmota; species Marmota marmota. The sequence goes on along the minus strand of NW_026000119.1, from coordinate 6,668,143 downwards.
CATAAAGTAGGTTAAGGGGAAGTGTTCAGTTTCACATAGATTGTGTTTGAGTTTTGGTGGGTGTGCTGCGGCAGCACTGAAATATTATTAGTAGGCATTTAGGCACGGGGAACTTGCCTTCAAGTCGGAAATCTTGGCCAGAGAGGCAGATTTACATCAGAGAGGAAAGAGAGTAAAATGCTGAGAAGTGAATTCAGGGTAATTCTATGACACTTAAGGGGCAAAACAGAGGAGATGGGGTGGGGAAAGGACCATAGAGACAAGAGAAGTAGAAGAGAGCTGAGGAAAAGGGAGAGGGGATTAACCATGCCTTGGAAAATACTCATGAGAATAAGATGACTGGAAGCGATCCATTAAAGTTAGCATTTAGTAATTATTTCATATTGGTCAAAATAATGTAATTGGAATCCTGATTGTAGTGGATTGACAAATAAATGGGTGATGAAGACATTAAGATATCAATGGTGTGTTATTCTTTGCAGGCATCCAACTGTACTAATAGAGAAAGATAGGTAAGGATTAAGGGAAAGATTTTATATATAAAGACTGAAGATAAAGGAAAAAAGAAAAAATAGTATTATAAAAAATTACAAAAAAAAAAAAGAAAAAGACCCCCAAGCCCCAAAACTGCCCTAAAGGAGATGGCAATAATAGCATAGATGGAAGGATCAGTGTCTACCAAGATATGACAGTTTCTCTTCTTGAGACTGGATATAGATATAAAGGTTTGTGATTGGAAATTAAGAAGAATTAATGCTCAGTGGCTTTACTTTTTCTGTGAAGTATGGGGCAAGGTTGTCTGCTGAGATAAAATAATGGCAGGGCCAGTGGCTTGAGAAGTCAGATAGTTTGGAATATGTGGGTATGAGACAGCTGTTGTGGATTTATAAGGTTCCCAGGTTTCAGTCTAGCTTGCTGTTAACTGGGGTACAGAGATGTCAGTCTCCTTTACTGTATAATTTCTGTTGGTTGGTTGCAGTTAGTTTAGAAGAAGAGGCAAGTATTATAAAATTGTGTGTGATTGTGTGATGAAAATCTACAATAATATGGGGCTGTGGTTGTAGCTCAGTGGTTGAGTGCTTACCTCGTATGTGTGAGGCACTGGATTCTATCCTCAACACCACATAAAAAAATAAATAAAGATTGCCTCATCTACAACTAAAAAAAATCTACAATTATTCATAACATAATAGAGATGTTAGTTTTATGGCATTTTTAGTCTGGTGGAGGGAAGCTGTGTTTACAACTACCATGATTCTCTTCTTTTATAAACCCTGTCACCTACTGTGTCTTTAGAGAAATCGTACAGACTTTGATAAAACCTAATCTTAATCCACTAATCCTTGGGCCTACATGGTAAACTGCATGGAAATGATGGTTGGCAGTATGCTACCAATTCAAAGTACGCTTTAGAATCTTACAACCCTCCTTTTTACCCTCAGTGATGAGACAACAGAAGGCATGTAATTACAATAGCAGTTTCAAGCCATTGATCCTCTATAATCTGATAGCAAAGAAAAGAACATCAAAACAAATTTTCTGTTTTTTTTTTTTTTCTGGAAGCTTTGTACGAGATTAAAAGTGTGTACCACCTGTTTTATAACTAAAAGAAAACTGCCCTCTACTCTACATGGAAACCTGATTAGAAGAGTGGGTGATGAGGACGATATGATGTAATATATGCTTCTCTCCTCTCACTTTGTGTTTTCTACATATTTTGGTACAGTATTTTTGAAGGTTCAGTGTGGGATTAACTAGAATCTCACTTATGAAGTATTTATTTAAAAGAATACTATAACAAATACATAAAAACCTACTCAGAGAAATATCATTTTAAGTATTGACTAAAAATTTGGCTTTTGAGTTTGAGCCCTGTTTTGATCTTTGAAATTTGAACACTTGGAAATTTTCTTTTTGGAAAACTCACAAACATAAAATAGGTAAATTTATGTCTTAGATCCATTTGATGAGGTAAACTTGTTTTTCAGAACTGCCTTGTTGTTTTTTACCTTGATCACTCATTTTCCAAATCAGTAGAATCAGGATTAATAATGGGATTCTGAGTGCATAAGTGAACATAATCATTTTAAGAATCTGTTGAAATAAAGGATAAGCTTCTTGAAGTTAGGTACTATCTCATGTATCTTTGAATGCCATTCAGTATCTCAATGAATGAATTCATTATTAAACTATACTTGAGTAATCTAATCTTTGTCTCTCTCACATATACCTCCACCAATATTTAATAAAATTTCACCAAATAAGAAAGACTGTTATAATTTTGAATTCTTTCAGGTAAGTTACAATATTGTCCCTATTTTATAGGAGAGGAAACTAAGGCTTATTTGGATGTTTTTCTTCTGTGGATCTTGTAAAGTTGAGTATTATTTTTTATTTTTAAATAAAAACTTTATAATATTTCTACAATGTAACCTTATGCATTATAAAACATTCTCAAGTATACCATACTACAGAGTACTATTTGGTAAAATGGAAACAATACATTGTTTGTCCTGTTGGAACTTTTTACTTGTCAGGTAGGGGTTTGTAAAAAGGCTATATATATATATAGCCTTGTCATATATATATATGACAAATTTATGGTTGTCTTTTGTAAAGGGTTGATGATAAGCTATGTTAAATATCCTAGTGTTAGGTTAATTCTTGAATTTACAGATAAGAATTTGAAGCTAGTGTCGGCAGCAAGAGAAATCCCCATGGCTTTGTTATGTGGCCTTAAACTTAATCCGCTTTAAATTTCTTATGTTTTCAGAGAGACTGGACTAAATATATAGAAATACCTTCTTGTTTTATGCTTTAAAAATACAGTTGAAGCAATGAAATAGGATTAAGATTATCCAAAAGAAAAAAGTAGAAAAAAGTCAAGAACTGAGATTTGGGTGGTAACTATGTATATCTTTGAAATGGTAGGAAGTCATAACAGTGATCCAACATGGAAAACAAGAGGGAAAAATTTGAAGCTGTAGTTATTAAGATGGAAGAGAAGAACTCTGAGCAAGATTGTAGCATACCTTACAGAGCATTTTCACTCAAATGTGGGAACCTAATACTGGGGAATTGAGAGATAGTATATGAAAAGCTGTTGGCACTACATTTGTACACTTGACAGTGTTACTTCCTAATCCATCTGGTTTCATTTCTTAGTACCATTAGAAGTATACAGTTAGGTACTCTATGAGTAACTAAAAACTGATAATATAATTGGTATCATATAGTAGCAATAACCATAATGACCCTTTAATGAGTACCTACAAGGTACTACTACTTTACATGTATTTTCACTTTAATTCCTGCTACAAATTTGTGAGGCAGATGTTTATTGTTATCCCTACTTTACAGATGAAGAGGGTCAAACACTAAATAAGGCATGATTCCAAATAATACAGGTCATCAAAAGGCATTTTCATTTTGTATTTTCTACTGATGAAAGAGGGGAAATATGACATATATTTTTAAATAGTTGCCAAATGGCTAATTGGTTGTCTCACTTGTTTAGCTTATTTTTTTCTGAGATTGTTTGATTATTGAAACATAGCTTTGATTATTGACTGTTTTGCTGTTCTGTATATAAAATAAAGTAAAACAATAAGAATGATTTTAATCATCAGAATTTATATGTATAAATAAGTACTGATCCTCTTGACATTTACTTCAGTGATACTTACTCTTAACATTTTTTATAGTACTTGGAATTTCTTTGAGAATTTCTAACTTAAATAGAATTTAGGACTTAATAACCTACCTTTGCTATTCTTAATAATTTTCTTAAATCTGCATAGCTTATCTTAGTCACTTGCCTTATTTTCATTTAGTCTTTGGCTTTGAACGAACTTTGGCTGTTTCCAGCCATCAAAACCAACCTCAAAAGACTAGAATTGCTATTATTTCAGATAATGGAGTCCAATGGAAGTAAAGAATCTAAAGATCTCTAAACCAGATGTTAAGACCTGCATTCTGGTCCAAGTGCTTCTGGTAGTTAGATATGTCCCCTCAGGTGAAAGTTTCAGTTCATTTTGAAATGGTTTAGACCATTATTCATTATATAATCTTCGAAGTTTCTTCCAATTTTGAAAGTGTGTCATTTTACAAATGTAGGCTCTGAACATTTAGTATTCTTAATTCACAATGCTGAATCTTTGAAAATGTTTTTCTTATTTAAAAATAGAAACAAATATCCCTAGTACATGCCATAAAGTTTTATCCCATACTTTTCTTACATATACTTATATATACGTGGAATATATTAATGTATTCACTATTTTGAGTTTTTTCACACAAAAAATAATATGTTTTGACTTGATGGTCTTCTTGTTTGTTGTTCTTTGGGGAACAGTGAAATAATAGCTCTCAGTTGATTAACCCTTTTTTAAAGATTTGCTGATAAATGATCACAGATTTTTTTCATACCATTTGCATATTAAATAACTGAATAAATTAATAAGTACTTCATTGTGACTTCATTTAGTATCTTAGCTTCTTGCTAAGATACTAAAAACTGAAATTTTTAGGTTATAGTTTTATGGCACAAAATGAAGAACATTGACTTGAGTAGAAGTCATCCCATCAAAATATCATTCTACTATATTTCTTTTTTTAATATACCTTTATTTTATTTATTTATTTTTATGTGGTGCTATCAAACCCAGCACGTCCCATGTGCTAGGTGAGTGCTCTGCTGCTAAACCACAACCCCATCCCCATTATTATATATATTTAGTTTAAGGAAAGAGACATTCTCTGCTTAAAGCCACAGATAAAAATTAATGGATCAACATAGGAAATTTTACAGTGTGTTACCAAAATGAATTAATAAAGAAAAGATGTAACTGAGATAAGATCCACATTCTAAACATTTATTTATGCTGTAAGTACACATTCCTAGTGCTTATTTTAAGTATTATAGCTTCCCTTCCACTCACTTGAAAAACACCCATTTTTTGTTATAATCTCCACATTTACTGAGATTTGTATTATTAGGATTTATGATATATTGAATTAAAAAGCAACATATTTAGGGCTATACTTTTGAGAAATTAACTTTGGCAGTGAGATAATCCTGATTAAATTTCATAGTAGATCAATTATGTCTAACAACTGAGAAGAAGCAGTCTGTCTTCAGAAGCAAATAATGGGAATAATTGACTTTTTTTTTTTTAATTACAGGACTATGTTTAGGAAAATAAATGGATTTTGCTAGGGCCCAGATTTTAAAGTACTATATACATTGTATGGCTAAAACCAACTAACTTGTTATACTCACTTTGACCATCTTTTGTGTCTATAGATCAGGATTAAAAGCCTTAAAATACAGTTGACCTTCTACATCCTTGGATTCAACCAATTGTGGATCAGAAATATTAAAAACTAGTTCACTTGAATTGAACATGTTCAGATTTTTTTCTTGTCATCATTCCTTAAACAATACAGTTGTTAAAAACAACTTTTTACATAGCATTTATGTTGTGTTATTATACGTCATCTAGAGATGATTTAAGGTATACAGGAGGATGAAGTGGCTTATATGCAAATGCTACATCATTTTATTTAAGGGATTTGAGCATAAAGAGGATTTTGATATCTGGGAAAGGTCCTATAACAATTCCCTTCAGATACTGAGGAATGCGTGTATATTGACACAATTTTTTTTTTTTTAAAGAGAGAGAATTTTTAATATTTTTTAGTTTTCGGTGGACACAACATCTTTATTTTATTTTATTTTTTGTGTGGTGCTAAGGATTGAACCCAGCGCCCTGCGCATGCCAGGCGAGCGCACTACCGCTTGAGCTACATCCCCAGCCCATTATATTTTTTTTCCTTTGTATAATTCCCATTTCTTTCTTGGGTCTTTTAGCTTCACAACGAAGAGGGGATGCTTAGTTAGATTGCTTTTACTGCAGAATGTAAACTTATCTAGGATTATTCTGGCAGGTCAGAATCTTCTTTTTAATCTTCTTTTAACAGGAGGTACTAGAGAGATCTGACAACATAGACTTAAATCTGGTTTAATGGTGCTTACCACTAAAGTTGTTATGTTTTCAGAGAGCCTTATTATTGCTCTTGACTACAAAGTTTATGAAGGAGTAGAAATTTGAAGAAGTAGAGAGTAATGGACTATGAGAATATGGGAGACAAAGGAATTTAGATGAATATTTTAGTTTTATGAAGTGAAGATAATAATAAATAAAACTATTCTGTCTACATCAATCAGTTGCCTATACTTTTTACGGACCTATTCTGAAACCACAAAGATGCCATCACTGTGTGTTTTCTTGCTCTTTTTAAAATTAGTTCTTTTTCATTTCTTATACTGTGCTCTCTAATGTAGCTATTTAAAAATCAGAGATATAATTTCCAGGATCAAAAATATATCCTTGGGTGTGGATATACATTTGTTAGCATACTTTGTTTCTGGTCATTTCTAAAGTGGACCTGAGCTTCTCTTGAATTATTGATAAGAGTTGCTTCTTCTCTTCTCCCTCCTCCCCATTTTCCTCTCATTTAGATTAATTAAGCCCTGAAAAATTACTAGAAGATTATTGAATGTGGTGGATGAAATAATTGAATTTGGCTTTTCCCTGGAGAGGATGATGATAATAAGGTGCTTACAGTGTGTCATGCACTGTTTTTAGTCTTTTCTTCACAACAACAATATGAAATAAAACCTATTATTATTCCGTTGCATGCATGAGGAAAGGTTAGAATAGCTGTGATTTTTGGCAGGATTGTTATTGAGTTATTTTTATACTACACACATATATATATCCTTATGTGTATTATTCATAAGAAGGAAATAACAATAAATGGATAAAATCAAAGTGCTAAAAAGGGAGGGTTTTTTTCCTTAAGGAAAAAAAAAAGGTGCACAAGTGACATGGTTCTATTTTAAATGCAGTAAAACTAGAAACAATGTAGTGATAAATATTTAAAAGTGTTATATACAATATTTTTTTATGCTCCGATCAGAATAATGGGCAATGTTTTCATTGGAAAGATGTGTTTTAAAAAATGGTAAGTAAAAAGACCTCACAAATTTATATCCACACTGACAGTTACAAAAATGTATCTGCATGGCACTTCACAACAAATATTTTTATCTCTTTTTATGCAATGTTGAGAAGATAACAGGGCAGTCAGAATAAGAGTGCAGCAGGTGTGTTCTGGAAAGAAGAGATGGCTAGTTGGGTAATGGAAACAATATATTTTAAGAAGACTGTAATTGAACTATAAAAATAATAAAGTAAAGGTGAATTGAAGGACACTCTGCAAAGTGGACTATATACTGCGTTAAATGTTCCAGAAGATCTTCAGGAATAAAATTAAGTTCCCTAGAAATGGAAAATCTCCCAGAAAAGCATTTCCCCAAAGTGCTTGGGTACATCATTGTTTATAAAGGTTAACAGGTGTTACCTGTAAATAAAAGCACAGAGAAGAAAATTTGGGAAATGCTAGTTTTATAAAAATTAAAGATTCTTCTGTGTGGGGTTCATTAGCACCTCTAACAAGCATATTCCAGGTGAGTGGGGTGGAAGCAGAATATTGAGTGCATCATTCCATAGACTTGGTTGCCTGAGACCACAGAATTGTTTGCTTCTTATTACAGGAATAGCATTCTTTGAAATGTATATTAGGAAACATTGTGATGTTACTGGAGGTGTCCATGAACAAAGGTGAGGGTTGTGCATAGCAGGTTACTAAGCTATTCAGTTACTTGAGGTAATAAGATAAAATGTATCTTAGCAGAAATAGTCCATGAGTGATGACTGGGAGTTTCCTGGAACCATACATATTTTGAGTTAATAATCCATGAAAATAAATTCTACTCAATATAAAAGTAATTTTTGTTTTTTAATATCAGAAGTATGCTGTATGGGAGAATAGTCAAACTTGAGAATGTATTTGATTTGGTCCTACTCTGTTAGGATAAAAGGTAGCATATAGCTCTTAACTGATTTTAAGGAATTGGCAGGTTATATTTCTATTTAAGTATAACCTGATGGAATTTTCTATAATCTTATCTCCCACTCAGTCTTTACTAGCACTACCAAGGTCAAGGTTGCCAATAAACCTCTAAAGATGAGTAGATCAATGGCCACATTCTGTTTTCAGTTTAGTGTAGCTCTTTGCACCTTCTGGCTCTGTTGTCTCTCATCTCTCCTGGAAACTGTCTTCTCTATTGGCTTCCATGACATTGCACTTGCATGGGCTTAGTCCTCTTAGACTGGTACTTATCAATTCACTTTGCAATTTCCTCTTCTACTGACTTCTGAATGTTTTGCACCCTGGGGCTCAGTTTTGCCTTCTTTTCTTTTTAGGTGATGTCCTTTAGTCTGTGACTCTCTCTCTCTCTACATGGTGATAATACCCAAATCTATTTTCTTTAAACACTAAACGTGCTCAAGCCGTGGATATCTGCTTTATCCTTAACTGCATGTCAAATGATTTACACATCATCAAGCTTAATGTGTCCAAAATGAAATTTTTATTATCTCTACTTCCCAGCTTCTTTAGGAAAAAAAAAATTTTATTCAATGCTGGGGATTGTACCCAGGGCAAGCCCATGTTAGGTGAGCACTCATTCACCAAGTTATATATCATTATATATGATATAATGATATATATCCCCAGTTCAACTTATTTCTTACTTACTCTTTGTATGTTAATGGTATTGCCATCTTTCCTGAATTTTTCTCTTCAATCTGACTCTTCCACTTTTTTTTAGTTATACATGACAGTAGAATGTATATTTTGTTATTTAAAAAAAATTTGTTCTAATTAGTTATACACGACAGTAGATGTATTCCACTTTTATTTACCCTTCTGCTATTGTCATCAAAGCTAACATAATCTCTTAACTGGAATTACTGCAATTTTCTTTTCCCTGATGCCTCCTCTACGCC
>NW_026000119.1:6626376-6658862 GCF_001458135.2 Marmota marmota marmota | reverse complement strand
CCCCACACACACACACACATACCTTTTCCACTTCATTTTACTTTTCTACATAAGTCATCTTTTTGGAATATAATTCTCATCCTGACACACATTTTAAAGCTTTTTAATAGTCTTATTCATGGCTTACAGGGACCTACACAATTCTGTTCTTTTCCATTCTTTCCTACTTCATTTTGTACAGTGTCCTCCTTGCTCACTGTGCTTCAACCACTCCAGCCCATTTATAGTCCCACCAACGTGTCATTACTCTTTTATCTGGAGCAGATTCCAGCTTATCCTTTGCATAGCTGGCTCCTTCTCATTGTGCAGTCCTTCACTGACTGCCCATGGTAGACTTATGCACCCATCCTCCCTACTTTGTCATTTCAAAGCACTGAATGAAATAAGAAAATGCAAGTGACTGAATTCTGAGCTGAAAATATCCACAGATGTAGAGTTTATTTTTATTCCTTCATATTTCTTGTAACTTCTCTTATTATACTCTGAATATAGTTGAACTCACAGTAGTCAATGCTTCATTTTAATACATATTGATTCAGTCAGTGCTAGGGTAGAAATGAATACATTTGCAGTTCAGTGGAGTAGATATTACAATTAAGGTTTCTCAGGCACACCAAATACAATATGGTATTTTTTTAAGGGGTGGCTCTGAAGGGCTATGATTTGGGCTGGGTCTTGAAACATAGCCACCTTCATGAGGCAGTGGTAGAATATTCATATTAAAGTGCAGTGGGAACGAGATGTTAAGATAGGTGAGTATTACAGGTTATTTCACAAGTATATTCCTAAGATAGCCATTTGGTTCCTGAGTTTGAGTAGGCTGTAATAAAGAATAACTTGGGAAACACAGGGTGTGAGACTATAGATTTGGCAAAACAGAACCTAAATAGAGAACCCTGCATTATGCTAAGGGTTCCACTTCAAACAGCCACTGGAAGATTTTAAGCAAAGAGCCATGGGATTAGTTTTTCAGAAAAAAAAATTTATTATGGTGACAAGGTAAAGGAGCCATTTGGGGACTATGAAAATCATGGCAAAGAAGCAAGTTTAGAGGCTTAGTTTCTAGATAAGAAATAATGAGGGAGTGAATAGATAAGTGGAAGAGGGAGGAAAGGGAAATTCAGGAGATTTAAAAACCACAGGCACACACTGGTAGGAAGAGGGGAGATGATTTCCAGATTTCTTCTGGTCTGAGGAACCTACGTACACACTGGTAGGAAGAGGGGAGATGATTTCCAGATTTCTTCTGGTCTGAGGAACCTACGTACATGGAAGTGCTGTCCACTAAAGGGAACTGCTGGTGAAGAATACCTTAACAAAAAAGATGGTCCCTTTTGAAATGTTTGAGTTTGAGGGTAATGGTAGGATACATATTCTGATAGGTAGGTATTCATGGTACTTACTAGAGATCTGCATCTATAACTCATGAGTAAGATCTGGGTTAGAAAAATACAACTCAGCCAAAAGCTATTAGTATATTTTGTAGTCAACATACAAGTAGTTAAAACCCCAGAGAGAAGCCACAGAGGGAGAAACACATCCAAGGATTGAACTCTAGGGAAGACACATTTTAAGCAGATGTTAGTGAAAGACAAGGCTTACACAGTTGTAGGAAGATGATAGTGCTGACTTTAAAAAAGGAGAAGATAACCTAGAGGTAACATATACCAGAGATCATCATGTTAATGATGACGAAGTAATGGTCCCTCCTCCATCACAAGCTAACTCGTTCTTGTGATGACAGACTGTACTCCCAGCCCTATGTAATTGTTTTGAAAATATTTGGTCCTGAAGGGAAGGGATGAGTATGTATGACTAAATCAAATTGACTGCTACCTCTGGTAAAATCAATTCAGTATACCAAATGTATTGGGAAGGTAGTATATTTTCATGTATACTAATAAACTATATTTCTTTTCTAAATACAATATAGATTTTAAAGCTCTATATTTGGTGAAATTTAATTGCCTATCACTGATAGTTAGCCTACTGATAGTTTACAGTTGTTTTAAAGATAGCCTTTAATGGAATGTCTAGTACAATAGATACTGTAATTAAAGGAAGAACATTTTTGATACATTTTGGTCCTTAGCTTTGATTAGGCTATGAAGAATGCACTGACGCTAAATTAACTCAGAAGATACTGATTTAAACCAGGTGCAGTAGTGCACACCTGTAATCTCAGTGACTTGGGAGTCTGAGACAGGAGGAATGCAAGTTCAAGGCCAGCCTGGCCAACTTAGTGAGACCCTGTCTCAAAAAGGGTTGGGGATATAGCCCAGTGGTAGAGTATCCCTAGGTTCAATCCTCAGTATGGCACAAAACAAAATTTACATTGTAAAAGTCAAAATGCTGATTTGAAAAAAATTAGTGAAACATATAACTAAACAGACAAGGTATCCATGCCTATAGAAATGTATTGATTTCTATGAGAAAAAAAAAGGTTGAAATATAAACACAATGTTGTTTGGTGACTAATCTTACATCAGTGGTGGTGAGAAAAAACTTTTTTGTTTTTTTATCTTCAGGGTCTTAGTCTGGATGCTATAAGTAAAATTTAGCTATCAGTGAGGGTCTGTGACATAGGGACCAGAGACAAGTATGTATAACTGCAATAAGGACCTAACCATGTAGCTGAGGACAGTGACAAAGACTTGACAACATTATTTTTTCCTCTGAGGTAATTGGTATGAGGGATTATATGCTTCATGAAAATGGAGTTTGAAATGTACAGGAAGGCTATAATATTTTTTATTTGAACCTGCAGGTTCTCCTGAAAAGAAAGGTGAATATCCATCCATGAATCAAGAAAATAGCACCAGAAACCCTATCAAGAATGGAAAAGCAAGTCCAGTATCTAAAGATCAGCGGGTTGGAAAGAAAACCTCAGAGAATTTATCAGTACGGGGTCATGTACAAAAGGGGAATGATGACTCTGAAAGTGATTTTGAGTCAGATCCCCCTTCTCCTAAGAGCAGTGAAGAGGAAGAGCAAGACGATGAAGAAGTTCCTGGAGAACAAGGAGATTTTAATGATGATGATACTGAACCAGAAAATCTGGGTCATAGGCCTCTCCTCATGGACTCTGAAGATGAGGAAGAAGAAGAGAAACACAGCTCTGATTCTGAGTATGAGCAGGCCAAAGCAAAGTACAGCAGCGTGAGCCCTGTCTACAGAGACAAATCTGGCAGTGGAACAACCCAAGATCCTAATGCAGCACTCCTTGCCCTAACACATGTATCCTCTGATGTTGGGAGGGAGACTCCCAAACAGGAATTTGACGTATTTGGTGCTGTTCCCTTCTTCGCAGTGCGTGCTCAACAGCCCCAGCAAGGAGAGAATGAAAAGAACCTTTCTCGACAGATGTTTCCTACTGTAGGACTAGAGCAAGAAGAATTTGATGTCTTCACTAAAGCACCCTTCAGCAAGAAGGTGAATGTCCAGGACTGCCCTGTAGTGGGGTCTGAGGCACATGCTCTTCCTGGTTGTCCCAAAAGTGTAGATATATTTGGCTCCACTCCTTTTCAGCCTTTTCCCACATCAACAAGTAAAAGCGAAAGTAAGGAGGACCTTTTTGGGCTTGTGCCCTTTGAGGAGATAACGGGAAGTCAGCAGCAAAAAGTCAAACAGCGCAGCTTACAGAAACTGTCCTCTCGCCAGAGGCGCACAAAGCAGGATATGTCCAAAAGTAACGGGAAACGGCATCACGGCACACCAACTAGCGTGAAGAAGACATTGAAGCCTATCTACCGCACTCCAGAGAGGGCTCGCAGGCACAAGAAAGTGGGCCGCAGAGACTCTCAAAGCAGCAATGAATTTTTAACCATCTCAGACTCCAAGGAGAACATCAGTGTTGCACTGACTGATGGGAAAGACAGAGGGAGTGTCCTACAACCAGAGGAGAGTCTGTTGGATCCCTTTGGTGCCAAGCCCTTCCATCCTCCAGACCTATCATGGCACCAGCCACATCAGGGCCTGAGTGACATCCGTGCTGATCACAATACTGTCCTGCCTGGGCGGCCAAGACAGAATTCACTACATGGGTCATTCCATAGTGCAGATGCGTTGAAAATGGATGACTTTGGTGCAGTGCCCTTTACAGAACTTGTGGTGCAAAGCATCCCGCCACATCAGTCCCAACAGTCCCAACCAGGTGAATTAGACCCATTTGGTGCTGCTCCATTTCCTTCTAAACAGTAGATACTTCTGATGGATTCTTGGCATTTATTCCTGTTTCAAAAAAGTATGAATAGTTTTATGAATTTGAAGAAAATTTATTTGTATAGCTCTTTATATCATTCATTCTTACAGATCAGTGAGGATAGGTGATTTTTAAATAAACCAAATAGAAAAAGGAAGTATCTCTACAGGGTAGTAACTTGATGCCTCTTCAAAGCAGAAAAGGGAGCTAAATTGAAAGCTGCACCCAAGCGTTTCTGCTACTGACATCACAGTATGGAAATGCAAAGTGTGGTACTTCCAATGAAAGCACATGGCACCTTTCCATTCCAGGTGTGTAGACACTGAGAAGGGACAGTAAAGCTGTATCATTATTTTTGACATCACAGTGTCACTTATGTGCATATCCCAGGCTCATTCCAGATCCAGCATTTAAAACTAGGCTCCTTTGTACATACATTGATGTGTTTATGAATTTTATGGTCTTTCTAATTTTCACACAGAAAATAAACAAGCAATCTAGCTCTCCTTAAGAATTAGGAGGATCTTATCTGGAGAGTGTAGAGACTTTAGTTCATACACGCTTCTCTACAAAGCAGAGCCAGAAGAAACTGACTATTGTGCCTAAAACTCTGTTTATTTTAAAAAATAAGTGCCATTAATATGGGATATCTTATGATAATTATGTGAAATAATGTATGTTAATTAGTTCAATTTAGCTCTTCTACAATGTATACAAATTTTGAAACATGTACATGATAAATATATATAATTTTTATTTGTCAATTAAGAAATTTTAGAAATATGGAGTATCTAATTGAAACCTAGAGCAAAACTGTAAAGAGACATATCTGGCATTTGAAAAATGTAGAAGACATGAATGTTATGTAAGAACAAAAAAAACATTGAATACTTTAGAAACACTATTGTTTTCAAATGGCTTTTTGCCAAAACTTTAATCATGTCCTTAAGGAAGCAGATAATTGAAAAACAAACAAACAAAAATATAAAAAAACTGGGAGTGAGGACAAGGGATATATAGAAATTTTATTTCAGGAAAAACAAATGTGGCTGAACCCCTGAATTTTTAAGATGTTTACAATGTAAAATCATGTTGTATTTCATAATGTACTTTGTTAAATTACCACCTTCATCAATATTCCCCAAGTCATGAGCAACAGTTATTTTACTTAGGTTAAGACAGTGGAGTAATTTTAATAAAGTGCACAGAACAATGACACCCTCAAAGCCTTATAGGCAGGACTTGTGCATCCTGCTACAAGTACCTCTGCACTAACACACCAGATCTTAATATGGATATAAGGTATTAGATGATGAGGGACTAGCATCTTAATTCTGCTAGCTGATTGTGTCTCTCGTGAAAAGAGCCCAGCTACCAAATTGCCTTTTTCCTACACCATAAATCCTAATTAGAAACTTGAGATTTTGTAGAAATCATGTTTAATGATAATAATGACATATGAATTAATGTGAATATCTATCTAAGCTTTAAGTTATAATTAACTCTTCCCTCTCAGATTAACATTTGTAAGTTTCTAGGACAGTTATGAAAAGGAATGGAAATTCATCAGCTAGCACTTTCTTTGGTTGCTCTTTGCATCCAATTAAAGTGTATTTTATGAGTAATTTTATGAGTAATCTTAAAAGACTATCTTAATTATAGTGCCCCACTAGGGTAAATTATTTGCCTGTTTTCACAGTTCTGAACTTGGAATGAAGCAAAGCATATGTAACTAATCCACATTTTTTATTGCTTTCTACATGCTAAATTGGATAGAAATTGATGAATGTGGAAGCAATATGTGAATCACAATGTAGCAGAGGCAGACCAGGCATTACATTACTATTTACAGTTGTGCTTCTAGAGCTGGACTGCACCAATTACTTATCCTTGTGCCAAAGGCAAATATTATGTTTGCACCTTTTTTTCTGATTCTCAGGTTGATTAATACTGCTAATGCATATGTGAAAGTAGATGTTCTTTTAAACTACAAAATAGATTCAAGTGATACTTTCTTTTAAAAGTGAAGAGTAAATTCATGAGCTACAGTAGGTTTGTATCAAGATTTTTTTTAAAAAAGGAAATCTGTTGGATAATGTGTTCACAATATGTTCTTTGACTATTTAGTCTTCCATTTCTTGATCCTCATTAGCTCATCTTTTAGAAGGGTAGTAAACTAATATGGTCTCCTTCAGATGTAAACATAAAATACGTAGTTTTATTTTGCTCTTCAGTACACTGAATAATGTAAATGATTCAGACAGTGATGAGACCCTTTGGCTTATAATGTTGGACAGATTTCCAAGGAAACAATTCTGCCCTGGCTTAAAATATTTACATTCTTGTTTATTATAGCATAGTTTGATGACTTTCCTCTTTTGAGATGGTAGGTAGGAGGAAAAAATTAGGATTCGATTGGGGAATCCAATGGAATAAAAATGGGAAAATTCCTTTGTGTTGAAGTAAGAGGCATTTTTCCAAGGAGCAGAAATTCATACTTTTCCATTTTCATTGATCATCTTCCCCACCATAATCAACTGATGCCCAGGTTAATTCCCTGATAAGAATTAAATTCCCAAGGCACATGGTAGCATTTAACACAGTACCTGGCACACAGCACTCAGTAAAAGTTTGGTTCTATTATGGGGTGGTCAAGTTCTGATTTAAGGAAGTTAAAAGAAAAGTATAATCCTATTACTATTTGGCTGTGCCTTGTGCTTCTAAGGATGCAAAGTAGTTATAACTCTAAACCTGCTATACTTGAACATCACACTAAGGGAAGTAACACAAGAAGCTAGCAAAATTCTGAGGCCAAAGTTGTTTCCTAACAGCTTTAACAGTGCTTGTTGATTCTGAATCATCTTTTTAAAAGTGGACCATTTGCCTATTTTAATATCACTTCAATAAAATGTTAGTATTAAAAAGATCAGTTTTTATGACATTGAAGAATGTATCTGCTAAAACAGAAAAACTGGTATATATATATATAAATAAATATGTATATTTATACATAAATATACATATATATTTATATATATAAAATAGGTGGAGGAAGGGAAGTTGCAGGCTAAATGAAATGTAACTGATTAGAATATTTATTCAGAAGTGGTAACACTCATTTGCCATCCTTGGGTATGTGTATTTGGGCATAGTTATAACATTATCTAGATTTGCTGATACATGCACCTTTCAGTCCTACCCTGTTTACTGTGTAACAATGATAGACTATTTTCTTTTTGCTGGTAGAACATACTAAGTTGGAATCCACTCTTTGTTGGTGTTCATCCGAACAGTTTCTTACTACTCAGCTCTTCTGCTAAGTTTAAGTTCTGGTACTTCACATAAGCACTGTCAGAAGGTACAAGTGTATTTAATCACTAGTTCTGAGGAGTTTGGGTACATTTGTTTATATATAGAATGTGCAGTGAATTTTTTCATTTTTTTCTTTTTAGCAAAACTACTCTTACCATTTTAGGTCCAATTACTGAATAGACAGTCTACTGTGAGGATGAGATGACATATCTACTGTGAGAATAACAATAATTATTTGAGAACTTTTATACTCAGTGGTGTTTTATATATTAAGATATAATTATATACACATGCATGAACATCACATCTCTCTACTGTGGAGTTAATGTGAATTTTTAAAAAATGGAATTGCAACCACAATCATAGCTAAAAGAACATTCACTCCTAGTGAAGGTTTACAAAAGCCACTAAAAGAATAAAGTAAGTGAAAATGCAAAGGGTCACTTGGGGTTTTGTTTTATTTTAAAATTTATAGTGCTACTTTTGAAAGAGAATTGTTTTTATTACTATGCTCTTTTGTGATCAAGAAGTCATCTAATAGCAGTATAGAAGCTACTTTTTTTTAATTGCTGGCAAACAGCTTTAAGTGCACTTTCTTTGATTACACTTCCATTTTTTGTTAAACTTGAATTTTCTGAAGCCTTTTATGTACCACTAAGCAAATAACTTTAACCTTTAAAAAAAACGGATTACATCATTATTGTATTTCTAGTAGTTGTAAAACATACTTGCTAAAATAACTTCAGTCCTCAAATGTAGCTGGGAAACTTGTGAGACAGGATTGGTTATCCCCCCTCCCATATCTAATTAAGCACTAACTAACTTTATGACTTTATTGCCTTTATATTGCTTATTCTTGTATTCTGTCCCTGATACACTTTGTTTTGTTTGAAATTTGAAGTTATTTTCTTACTGTATTTATCATACCTCTTTTAATAATCTGCTTTCTTTAAATGCAATAAATTAAAAATGGATTACCTATTCTTTATAATCAGTGACTTTGGAGTTTTTCATTATTGTCTTATTAAAATATTGGATGTAAACTTCTATTGAGTTCTTTCATTTATACCATGGACCTTTAAACATCTATTGTGTACCAGCAAAATAATATAAAAATAAGACTGTTCTTAAGGAGCCTTTATGATTTAAGTAAGAAAATACATTTGACCTAAATTTTTTACAATAAAAAGAATATAGCACCATTATTTTAATCACTTACTGACACTTATATTGATGATGGTAAGGCAGAAACATGAGACCTTGAAAATACCTTTAGGATAACTTGTTTGGCATAGTTTTTACATTATTTCTACTTTTAAAAAAACTATTAAAAGCCTGCTAACATATATAATTGTTAAAAATGTTTTGAATATTTTGGTCTTTGACTATGTCAGAAAAGCAGTTTTGGAACATTAATGAGGAAAACATGGGGTTGATGAGGAAAACAAAGGCTTGGTGTCAAGGTTGTGGTATTATAATGTAATATCCCCCAAACTGGAGTCTAGATTGGTGGCTTATGACAAGTTTCTCAACCAAAAACAAGATTCATCTTACTTTGTACTTTTTTTTTTTTTTGAAGTAGTAACATTCATTTCAAGTTATGTGGAAAAATAAGGGCTTTTGTATCTTCTTAATGAATAGTGCAAAACACCATAGTATCACAAATGGAGAGAAAGTTATATTAAAAAGTTTGTATCACTGTTCAAATTGTTATAGTTAACCCCTTATGGTGCAACTTGAACTGTTTGGTTTGAATAGTTCCTTTTTCAGGAAGCCGAGCTTAAGCTTCATATGTAGTTAATATTCTCATATTAAAAGTTTGAACTCTAGCACATGCATGCTAGGTAGTGTTTAATCCTACATTTGTAGAGCAAGATGAAGGCTTTTGTGGCTGTTCGTTTCAGGCATGTGAGTATACAGAGGTTCACTTTTCATAAGTGGGCCATACTATTTCTATCTCCCTTCAAAAAGTGTTCTTTTAAGGTAGTTTCAATTCTTGATCATTACCTTACTACTGTACAGAAGTATGGTATCAAATTTCAGGGGAGCTCAGTACTCAAGAACATCTATACCTCTCTTCAGTATAAACATGATTATTGTGATAATGCAGATAAAATATACTTCTGCCTCTCTTCTAATAGCTGAGCTGATTCTTTACACACTTCTTTGGCAGGAATGGAATTACTAAGAATGATGATTTGGTGTGGATATGGACCCATTCAGCAACTGGCAGGAATGTAGAAATGCAAGCTTTGCCCCTTGACGGTTAGTACAGGGCAAAGTATATCTCTAGTAGGTACCTGCCACATGGAGAGCTGTACAGCTTTATGCCAGTCAATCACAATCTTCAAATCGTACACTCTGTCCAGGTGGGATGCCATGTGATGTGACAAGATATTCCCTGATTCTTCATTCCTGATTCTAAAATATGATTTTTAAAGCTGTTATGTATTAAAAAAGAATGACAAGCAGCACTTAATATATTTAGTAAACCCAGTTTATTTACATAATACATATTTTACCATGCAGCTTACGGAATTGCACTCAGAATAATAAACAAAAATAAACCGGCACTATCTTGCTATTTGAAAATGGCTTTATAGAGAAAGATAACTTTCTTAAACGAGTTAACTAAACTATAAAAAATTGCTATGGTAACTTAAAAAAAAAGCTAAAAATAATTTTAAAATATACTTGTAAAGTCTGTAGATAAAGAGCTTTTATAATTTACACATTGGTAAAAATTAAAAGTAGTCTTTTTTAGTATTGTAGCTGGAAATTATACTTTTAATTAACTAATAACAAAAAATAACTTACATATACATTATTACAAGGCTCAGATTTCTAGGCAACTTTTAAATATTCTTTAATGTTAACAGTGTCTTAAAACATTTTACCAGTAGTACTGTGCACATAGTAGGTGGTCAGTAAATGCTGACATACATAAGTATTTATAGTTGACAGCAACCCACATTCATGTGAATATTCCTTTACAATAAATACATCATAGTAAAGATAAAAATCAGAGGATAGCTTTCTTACAATATTTAACATTTTCAGAAAACACTTAAGTATTAATAAGGAATAATTCTTCCTATAGACCTGTATGCCCTTTAAATTAAAAAAAAATAATCATTTAAAAACAAAATATGCTCTTTTTTAATGTATTAATTTGGGTGGCAAGTATTACATAATTCATACACTATGTAAGATGGGAATTTTTTTAAAAAATTAAACTTAAAAGGTTATTTTTTAGAATATTTTATTGGAAAAAAATGATTCCACACCTAAAATAACTGGACTTTCCCCTCATTTTTAACTTGATGATAACTACTTAGTGTATTTCATTTGGATGAAATGTCAATTTAGAAGCAGTAGTATTATGTAAGCCAATAAAGGATGTTTTAGGGGAAATATGTCCTATTTACACCAAAATCTCCTATTACTTAGTATATAAATCACACTGTGGTCTATGAGATACTACAGCCATTTTCAAAATAGCATTCCACCATAATAATGAGTATGATATAGCATACCCTTACTGGGCCCACTAGAAGAAAATTCTCCTTGCTGAGATACCAACATGGAAAATGTATATTCCAAAATCACTACACTGGAAAGGAACAACATTTTACAGATGGATAAACTGAGGCACATTAAAGTAACTTTTCTAATACTAAATGTAAAAAAGGCATATTGGGAATAAGATTCAACATCAATGAACATTTTTCTAGATATCCAGTCAGTTCTATCTTGAAAACATACCAATATTTAAAACAGTTTGTCAACTCATTAAGAAATGTTGGTAATAATTTATAGTCTAACAACAATTTTTTACGTATGTCTGCTTTAAGAGATTTAATTTATGCATATGAAATGATCAATGAATGAACGGCAACAACTGTATTAGTAAAACTATTTTTTAAGTATAAACAATGACAAATTTAATGCTTCATGTCCAAATTGTATTCATTTTTAATTTTTTTGGTATTGGGGATTGAACCCAGAGGCACTCTACCAGTGAGCTATATCTATATCCCCTGTTCTTTTTATTTTTTATTTTGATACAGGGTCTCACTAAGTTGCTTAGGACCTTGCTAAATTGCTTAGGTTGGTCTCAAACTTGTGATCCACCTGCGTCAGCCTCTCTCGAGTTGTTGGGATTACAGACATGCACTGCTGCATCCAGCTTCAAGTCCAAATTTTAGATGGTGAATATAAACATTTTATCAATGCAATGTTAACTTACGCATAAGCTGAAGACTAAAGCACAATCCTCATCAAGTGGGGCATCAGCATGACTTTATTCTAAGGCTTAAGGTTCAGTTCAGGGTCAAATCAGGGCCATGTAAATCTTATGGCCTTGAAAGTAGCACCCATATAGCTGGGAGTCCTCATCATCAAATTTCTTTTAGAATTTTGGGATCAAAATCTTCTATAATCCACTTGCAAGAATTCAATTATGATATGGAATTAAATAAACTCTGGAATTAAAAGGCTTGAGTAATGATTTGATTATTAGATCATGGAATTGGTTGCTTAATCATGTCCTTAGTTTCTAATGTGATTCTTCGCTGATAAAAAGTAACATTGCATGTTCATTTCCTCTTCTTAATACCTCCCTTAAAGAAGAACTCTTGTTCTGACGAACTGAAAATTCCTAATGTTTCTAAGGAGAGAACCTGTGGCTAAAGGAAATAATATTTTAAGTGCCAGATTTTCACAAACCATGTATTTAAAGGCTATGATTACTCCAAATCACTATCTTAGCTTGTATTAAACATAGGCTGTAACAAACGTCACCTTGATTAGGCACTTAAATTTGATGATTTAACGAAAATATCTTCTATTAAAGCCATCACACAGGATGACTCCATTTCAAATGGAGATGAGCCCTTCCTAAGGAAATTAAGCTGGTGTCAAGTAAACTGAATCCTATTTCTACAATAGTTTCACATTCATTGTTACCATTCAGATTATTTGTTATGATCGCCAACTAATTCTCATTTTCTATATAAGCAGCAAATTAGTAGTTTTAAGGGTCTACAAAGCAGTTATTACTACAGATCCCTAGGTATATTTTTCCATTTTTATAAAGCATTACCCATGATACCTTAATCAAGAAGAAAAAGAAAAAGATGAATGGGAACCTTAGAAATAGTGGGGTATACAAGTCCCCATTTTATATTGCTTAACAACTGAATTCACCAGGTGGCCATACCTGAATTCTTCACAAATGTGAAACATAGTCAGGACAAGGCTTGCTATGTCTGTACTGCATGACATAGACTGTTGACTGATGCCACCAATATAACATCACTACTGCAAGGATATGCCATATTTGGTGGCTAGATCCGAGGTAGTTTAGTTGTCCTAGAAGGAAGGTAGAAAGAAATTAATACTGATTGTACTATTTTGATATTAAAAGAAAATAAGTTTCTGGGGCTGGGTTGTGGCTCAGTGGTAGAGTGCTTGCCTAGCATGTGTGAGGCACTGGGTTTGATTCTCAGTACCACATAAAAATAAATAACTGACAACTAAAAAAATATTTAAAAAAAAAGAATTTTCTAATCTTCAGGCTTGGAAATATGGCTTAGCAGCAGAACATTTTTGTTAGTCTCAGTGCCTGGAGATCCAAGTTTTGTTTTTGTTTTTTTTAAGGATGAACACACATTTGGGTTTCTAATTTTAAGGTTTTATCAAGAACACAAGTAATTTTTAGAAATGATATTCACAATGTATTTTTAAAAATCTAACTTGTAATTTTCAGGAATTTGACCTTTTGCCTCCCATGTCTCAATTCCTATCTGGTGTAATGGGAAAAAAAAAAACTGAAGAAATGAGGGTTACAAATTAGCGAGTAATTTAGGTACGAATCTGTGAGTAGGAAATGCACTGTTGTGTTTAGATATGAACCTGCTAGCAAATGCACTGTTGTGTTTAGATATGAACCTGCTAGAAGCACTTCTTTATTTTATGCATGTATGCAAGGAGAAACCTCAGTCCCGAATCGTAATACTCTAATGGAATAATGTGCAAAATTCTGTGGTAGTAATGGGTTAATTAACTAAGGTTGATTAGTTCACATACAATTTCAGAAAACAATTTAATTTCTCTTTATGGCTAAATATTAAATTCCATGGAGATTAATAATTAAAATGTGGAAAGCTTCTTGATCTTTCCTGGTGTAAAACAGAAGAACAGCTATAAAAACAAGTGTAAACTTTCTCTTAGTGAGTCTACGGTCGTGTAATGTGACTATTCTCCAACCTCTTCTTATTTTTGTCTTACCAAGAATAATAATTAGTGCAGAACATTAATATTAAAGTGTAAGTCAACAGGATTCTTTCTATATAGGTTCTTGGCTTTTTTTTCTTTTCTTTTTTTTTGGGGGGGGGTGGGGTAGGGCACTAGGGGTAGGGTAGGGTAGACTTCTTGACTCCTAAAGAAGCTTACAGATTCAGTTTTAAAAACCAAATTCAGCCCAAGCAACTTAGTGAGAACCTGACTTAAAATAAAAAATAAAAATGGCTGGGGATGTGACTCAGTGGTAAAGTACCCCTGGGTTCAATCCCCAGTACCAAAGAAACAAACAAACAAACAAACAAAGCAAATACAGGGAATTTGAAAAGAAACTGGTTATCTTGTAATAGTAAACAGTAGTACAAGGGATCTATTCAATTCCATTCACGATACCTTGGACATCCTTGGGTCCATCAAATACCACTGTGGTGTTTATGTATTTAAAAAATTTAATGTGAGCTGAATTTAAATTTTTAGGCTTAATTTTTTTTTAATATCCCATTATTCACCACCTACACTTCCCCACAGTTCTCTCATACATGAAAGAAGGTACTTATCCCTGAGACTATCACTTTCACCTGTAAAGCCTGTAGTGTTTATGGTCTCCATATCTCTACTGCTTTCACGTACCTGCACTAAACCACACATTCAACTTCAAGGGGCACATTTTATATCAAGCTCATCTTGGATAAAAGTTAAGTTACAGAACATTTGATCTTTTTTAGGTTTTCTATATTAGACAATTCTAAAACCTGGACATTGATATTTTAAGGTCTAAAAACACTATAGCCACAATCACATACTGTAAAAAGAATTTATGGCTTGATCTTCTACTTGTCTGTGATCAGGAACAGAATTTTTAAAAGAATCATTAACAAAGTTATAAAAAAATATATTTTACCAGAATCTGTTTTCTGAGGAAAATTCTGGCCCTGCCTGGAAGATAGTTGATCTTCAATTCAGGAGCATATCTTAGTAATGTTCCCACAGCCTGATGTGTACACACTCAGGCTCTTAGTATTCCCATTCCTATTCAAACCTCAGGGTGAAAAATCAAGTACAGAGGAATGCCTGAGAATCTGTGGTGGATTCATTCTCTATTCCAGGGTTTTTCATATTTTCTCCTTCCCGTCTTTAATTCACTGTGGAAGAGATTCCTAACCTAGGAAGAAGGAGCATTGAGTTTGCAGTTTGGATTTAAACAAATCCTTGTTTTCTGTCTTCCAAATTTAAAAAGAAAAATAAAACACTGTTTTATGTACTACATAAAAGTTGTTCTTGAGTCAAGCTAAGGCTTACCTGGATTTGCATCATTTTGCCTTTCATTAAACTACATATCTCACTTTGAAGACCAAGTTGAGTGATATCATTATACTAATTGCTAGCATTTATTGAGGGCTTACGACATGTTAGGAACTGTGCTGTTTTATGTTCATTTTCTCATCTAATCCTGACAAGAACCCCAAATAAGTATTATCCCTGTGTTTCATATAAGGAAACTAGAACTGCAAAAGTTTAAGTTATTTTGCTCATGCAGCTGATATAGTATTTTCCAGGCAATCTGACTTCAGAGAGAGAGTGTCAAAACAAATACATATTTTGGAGAATAATCACTCCACCCAGTGTCCTCTCTGTTATTTTCCATCAGAAATACTTTTCTTTGGACTGAAGAATGTAGAAAACTATCCTTTTCTTAAGTGACTGGCTTATAACTATCTTGGGGACAAACAGACTCATCAATTTTATTATTTTTCTTAGCTCTGGGTAACAGGATGCAGAAAGTAAAATCACAGATAAGGGGGGACTATTGTTTTATGACCCTCACCACTTATTGGATTCAACTCATACTCTGAGAAAGAGCTTGTAAAAGCCCTTTGAAAGGTAGGGCTTTATATAACATTAAGAAATAGAAGAATTACTCTATAATCAAAAATGCTGAAAAATAAATCTAAGTTTTGATTCTGTGAAGCATTTACTTAAAGCTTATACTTAAGAATAAAGCTGCAAAACCTCTGTGAAAGAACACCCACCTGGAAAGTACCGCTCTGGAACTTTGGAGATGTAGAATAGGAAAGCAAGAAGAGCAATCACATACATCACAATTACACGAGGTGCAAAATCCTGAAAAGTAAAACATGTTTTTTATTTTTTTTTTCCACAGATCTTTCTACTTTACTGAAGTCTAAATTTATTATGAATATGATGGTAGAATTTAAGACTGTTCAATCTGAATGGTTCTATAGATAAATCTCCAATAATAAGCCTGATTTTCATTCTTCAGGAAGAAGTCCACAGAAATGGAGCACAGTGGATGCCCTAAAGGTTAGGCTACTAAAAGAGTGAGGGCTTTATGCTGCTGAAGGTCCTAGTGTGTCTGAATCCTCTACAATGTATGCATCTGGGTTGGATACATATGGGAATGGAGTAGTCTCTTGGCTTACTCATTATCAAATGAGTAAGCCAAGAGACTACTGACTAGTGACTTATAATCAGAAATGATCTACACAGCTTGGTCCAAGACAAAAATCTTCCAATATCAAAGAAAAAAATGGTTCTCTTGGATATCAAGCACTCTATCTTACTGCTAATGCTCTATTAGAAAAGTTTTCCTGGAGAAAAATTGAAAGCATTCCTCTAAGAACTGGAACAAGACAGGCTGTCCTCTTTTACCACTTCTATTCAGCACAGTCCTTGAAACTCTAGCCAGAGCAATTAGGCAAAAGGAAGAAATTAAAGGGATACAAATAGGGAAAGAAGAGTTCAAACGATCCCTATCTGCTGATGACATGATTCTGTATTTAAAAGACCCCCCCACCCCAAAATAAAAACTCCACCAGAAAATTTCCAGAACTCATAAATGAATTTGGCAAAGAAGCAGGATATATAATTAACACTGATAAATCAATTGCCTTACTAATCACCAATGATGAATTAGCTGAAAGAGAAATAAGGAAAACCATCCCATTCACAACAGCTCAAAAAAAAAAAATACTTGGAACTCAATCTAACAAAAGAAATGAAAGACCTCTACAATGAAAAGTGTAGAACATTAAAGAAAGAAATTGAAGAAGACCTTAGAAGATGAACAGCTCTCCCATGTTCTTTGATAAGCAGAATTAATATTGTCAAAATGGCCATATCAAAAGTGCTATACTGATGTAATGCAATCCCTATTAAAATTCCAATAATGTTCTTCATAGAAATAGAAAGAGCAGTCACAATATTCATTTGGAAAAACTAGAGGCCCAGAAAAGCCAAAGCAATCCTTACTGAGAAAATGAAGCAGGATGTACCATAATACCAGATCTTAAATTATACTATAGAGCTATAGTAACAAAAACAGCATAGTATTGCCAAAACAGACATGAAGCCCAATGGAACAGAATAGAAGACACAGAGATAAACCCACAAAAATATTATCTCATGCTAGACAAAGGCACATAAACACACATTAGAGAAAAAAAGAGCCTCTTCAACAGATAGTGCTGGGAAAACTGGAAATCCATATGTAGCAAAATGAAACTGAACCCCTAGCTCACCCTGCACAAAACTCAACTCAATATGGATCAAGGATCTAGGCATTAGACCAGAGACCCTGTACCTACGAGAAGAAAATGTAGGCCCAACTCTCCATCATTTTGGCTTAGGAACTGAATTCTTCAACAAGACTCCTAAAGTGCAAGAAGTAAAACCAAGAATCAATAAATGGAATTGTATCAAACTAAAAAGTTTCTTCACGCAAAGAAAACAATCAAGACCATGAAGACAGAGCCTACAGAATGGGAGAGAAGCTTTGTTACCTGCCCCTCAAATAGAGCATTAATCTCAAAGATATATAAAGAACTCAAAAAACTTAATACCAAAACAAACAACAACAAAAAAACCAAAACAAAAAACCAAATGATCCAATCAATAAATGGGCAAAGAAATTAAGCAGGCACTTCACAGAAAAATAAATACGAATGATCAAAAAAAAAAAAAAAAAAAAAAAAAAAAAAAAAAGAAGAAGAAGGAATGTTCAACATTCTTCTCTAGCAATTAGAGAAATGCAAATTAAAACTAAACTGAGATTTCATCTCACTCCAGGCACAATGGCAATTATCAAGAAAACAAGTAACAATAAATGTAGGTGAGGATGTGGAAGGAAAGGTTCACTCATACATTGCTGGTGGGATTGCAAATTGGTGCAACCACTCTGGAAAGCAGTATGGAGATTCCTCAGAAAACTTGGAATGGAACCACCATTTGACCCAGTTATCCCACTCTTTGGCATATACCCCAAAGGACTTAAAATCAGCACACTACAGTGATGTAGCAACATCAATGTTTATGGCAGCTCAATTCACAATAGCTAAGCTATGAAACCAACCTAGGTGCCCTTCAGCAGATGAATAGATAAAGAAAATGTGGTATATATACCCAAGGGAATTTTACTCAGCCATAAAGAAGAATGAAATTATGGCATTTGCTAGTGAATGGATGGAAATGGAGACTATTACACTAAGTGAAATAAGCCAATCCCCCAAAACCAAAGGCCCATTGTTCTCTCTGATATGCAGAAGGTTAACACACAATAATGTGGGGGGAGAATAGAAGTCATTGAATTAGGGAAATTAAGGGCAGGAGAGAGTATGGGAATAGGATTGACAGTAGAATGAATCCAACATAACTTTGCTATGTTCATATGTGAATACAAGACCACTGTAACTCCACATCATGTATAACCACAATAATGGGATCCTAATTAGAATAAGTTATACTCCATACATGCATAATATATCAAAATACACTCTACTGTCATATATTGCTAAAAAGAACAAATATAAAAATAAGTTTTCCTGGCCTTGAGAAAATAGCCAGCTATAACTTATACATATTGTTCTTAATTCTGATTATAAAACAAACTTACCAAAAATCCATTTGAGAAATAAAAATAAGTTATCTCTCTTCCTAATTCAAATACATACATGAGAATTACCAGATTCCTCAGATTAATTAACCTCAGATTTCTCAAGACTTTCTAGAAAATACAACTTCACCCCACCTCTTAGGATTATCCCTTCTGGAACTTTTCACCTTTTGTAACAACCTCTACAGCTTTTAAATATTAAAGCTTATTAGAGAATTTTCTGAAAGTTTCCCTTTGTTTTCTCACTGGAATGATCCATGATCATATTAGAATTCATCTTTAATAACCATTGTCTTCCTATTTCATATTTCAATTTTAAACTTTTAAACATGAAAAAATTTCTCATTTTTTCCTACATTTCTTTAATATCCATTGAAGTAATAGGTCTTGTTTTTTTATTATTATTATAAGCTTAAAAGGATGTGTTCACCACATCCAAATTTTAATTACTTCTATATTAACAAAAGTTATCCATTTGTTGGAACTAAATTTACAGTGGCAGCTTCCTATTCTATTTTCTTATTTTTAGGGTATCAAAACTCTCAGAAAATGTTTTCCCACAGAGAGGATCATTTACATCCCTCATCATTACTATCTCACTGTTCTTACAGTTTCCTAATCTTATGAAGAAAGCATCACCCTTGTCCTCAAATGAACCAGATTAAATCACTGATTCACTGTCATAGAATATTCTTTGTTTTCAGTGTATATCCAAGTGCTTCCCACCATACTGTTGCCAACTTCATGTAAATGAATGTAAGCCTACTACTAATAGTTTTTCCTCTTCTATTAATGCATGATCCTTACTAATAATGGATTCTTTTGAAAAAAGCCTGCTTTTAAAATCCCACATTCCAGACTAAAGGCCTCAATGCAAAAAATATACATGATTTCTGCCAGCTTCATTTTCTTTTTTTTTTTTTCCTTTTGGTACTGGGGATTGAATCCAGCAGTACTTTAATACTGAGTTATATCCTTTTTATTTTTTTTATTTTGAGACAGGGTCTTGTTACATTGCTGAGGATTTCACTAAGTTGTGAGGTTGGCCTTTAACTTGTGATCCTCCTGCCTCATCCCCACCTCCAGCTGGCTGGGATTGTAGGTGTCCACTACTGTTCCCAGCATTCTGCCAGCTTTCTTGGTATATGTGCTCATGTAAGAAAATTTCGGTTTTATTCTGTAGCACATACTTGGCATTTTTATATGTATCTCTAAGAATGTAAGTCTTATTTCTAATCATAATCTCAAGAATGTTGAGTTTTCACTGAGGTTCTTTCTAATGCATATTAACTATATTCTATAATACCTGATATCAATAGCTCTTCTTTTATTTTGCAAAATATTGCCCTTGGTGAGTTAAATATGCTTCTTTGACTCCGGCAACCAATACGATGATAATTTCCAAATCTTTATCCCTAGTCTCAAACTTGGCCTAAATTCCAGACCCTGTGTCTACCTTCACATCCTATAGATACCTCAAATTCAACAGGTTCAACAAAAAAATCCTTTCTAACTCCTCTTTCCCCCACCAAAAAAATCAAGTGTTCCTGCTTCTATACTTTGGTTATCACTGGCATTATCACCGATCCAGCAGACAAAGCTAGAAACTTTGAAGTCCTCCACAGATAAGGACTTGGATATTTTACACACTAAAGGTAAGAGAAAGAGAAATAAGAATGTGTTACTTCATAGACATTCAGGAAAAAAAATACTAATCAGACTTTATATATGCTTTTGAATGGTATGCTTATTTATATAGCAGTGAAAATTATGGTGTCAGCATATAATTAAAAATATGCTCTCAAATGACACAAACTCACCCACTACTGATTATATTACTTTACCCAAAATAAAATTGAAAATTATAAAAATGAGGACAAATACTGATGACACTTAACGTACCTGTACAATAGGAGCTCCAATTCCTCCATTGAGCCAAACCCAGTGAAGAGTAGGGATTACTCCATATCCCGAAACAGAACAAAAGATGATAGAACGGAGCCTCTGCCATTGCTGTGTGAGGTAATTGGGATGAATCTGAGCAAAGAACACTGCCAGGATCATGGCAAGCACTGTGATCAAGTATACTTGACGCCAGTACTGAAATGAAACAAAATCAAATTTTAATTCTGCTATTAACAATAGTGAAGGCAAAGAGTAATTTTGGCTTATATTTAACACATTCCAAACTACTTGGTACTTTCAATTCCAAACAGGATTATTTATCTTTCTTAAAAAAAAAATGCATATACCAAACAACTATTAAGTTTCGTAGGATGACAAATCAAATTCTCAAGTGAGCTACTGAGACTGCATTTATTCCTACAAAAGCATTTCCTGAGTACCTATTACCATGCTAGGCATGGTTAGAAGTCATATAGAAATGTAGCAGACTATGACACAGACTCTCCCAGTGGATGAGCACATAGACTCTGGGAGGGGCAAATGTAAACAAATGATCATAATTCAATGATAAATATTATAACTGAGTTTCAAACAAAGTTGTAGAACCACTGAAGAGAGAGCAATGTTACCTGGGATAAAAATGCTTCACAATGGAGGCAACATCTAAACTAATATTATGTGGGAAGGAGCAGCTCTCAAAGAAAAGGAGCAGCAAGTGCAGCAGGGAAATTTGGAGGAGGCTGAAAGGCAGCAAAGTCAGGCTACAGATTTTGGGCTTTACCATGTCATTCAGGAATAGCAGAGTTCTTTAAGAATGGGATGACAGGGTCATTTTTCGAATGACATGAGTGTAGAAAACAAAGAAATGATAGGGAGCCTTCTAAATGGACATTAGAGGTTTATTCAAAAAGAAATGAATTCTGTTGAAGAATGAAGATGCGAGCACCAGGCTGAGGAAGCATTTCTGAAATACACTTAAGGTCTTAATGGCTAACTGGATATGTGAGAGAGCAGCAATGGAAGGCTCCACCCTTTCTATCCTGAAAGGACAACAGTGGCTTCCATTGATAAAGGAAATGAACAAAGATGTTCCAGGTTTGGGGCATATATGATGAGGAACATGAAAATAGGTTCACTTTAAAATACATTAAGTTTGAAAGGTTTATGGGATATTTAAGTATTTAAGTGAACATTGAAAGCTGGAAGTGAAACTCAAAAAGCTAGCATCATATAGGATGTGAGTTCTTAACTTGGCTCCAGGGATCTCTGTAGGGTTATACACCTCCTGATTCACAATTTTGGATTGTTTCTTTAGATGTGTACCCAAATACACCTTCTCCTGGATTGATGGTCCATAGTTTTCTGTCTCATTCTGAAAGCAGCCTGTGTTCCTTAAAAGGTAAAGAGCCACTAAAGCAACTGAGTATTTGGAAACGATAAGAAACCAGAGAGAAGAAGCAATTTTTCCTTTATATGATCATGGACTGTGTTAGCTCTAGTAGCTCTCTTTTTCTAGCTTTTCTGATGTGTCCCACTTTAATGTTTAGGAAGTCAACAGAAAACAGTTTCAGAGAAATATAGAATGAGATAAGCAAACAATTAAAATGATGCATGATTACATTTACAAGCTCCTAGTTATCAGCATGCTTCCTCTCTTTTAAGGCATGCAGTTTCATGCAAAATGATTAAGTTATGAAAACTGGGCAGATATGAACAGAGTTTACTACTAAAATCAAATCAATTTGCAAGGTTAATTGAATATATATTTAATTATATGCTTATCTCCCAAAGTCATTAGGCCTAAAAAACAAAAAGCTCACATTTAAAGATTTTTTATTTTATTTTATTTTATTTGGTGCTGGGGATCAAACCCAGGGAGATTTGTGCATTGAGCTACATTCCTAGCCTGTGGCTCATGTTTAAATGTGTTTAAATGGATGCAATTATTAATGCTCTTTTATTCAAACCTAATATATGACTTTTCCCTTTACTAGTTTTATATACTAAATATGTTGATAGTTTGCTCTGCCATCATACAGATTTAAGAATCCCAAAGAGTAAGAATTCTGTCCTGCAGCCAATCTTTTCAATAAGCCACAGCTTAGAGCACCATGCGTGGAGGGTGTCTTGGGAAGGCCAGTCTCTATTCCTTGTGAAAAGGACTAAAACTACCCTGTAAACATATTGCTCTTGAGGGAGAAGTGTAATCTTCTGCTGAAAAGCAGGTAACAAAAAGGACAAAAGAAAAAAAAATCAAAGAATATGATAGGAACAAGAGAGAAAAAGAGTAGAGTCAGTGGGGACTTTCTGAATGGGAGAGTTTGAGATGTGGTGAGCTCACGGCTCAGTTTGCCTTTGGGCAGGTGATGGGTTAGAGGTTATATTCTTTTAAGGTTTGGCTTGGCAACATTTTTAGGATAGGTGCTATACTATCTGAACAGTTTTGCAAATATTGCTTTGCACAAGACAAAACTGAGTTTTAGGACCTTAGGGACAGAAAGCAGAGTTGATCCAGAACTTGGAACAGACATATCTTATAGTTGTTAAAGACCCTCACAACACATGGGGTCTGTTTTTAGGTCTACTATGCAATAGAGGACTGAGGAAAGGAAAACATATTTCTTATAGAAGAACATGCATCAAGACATGCACAGATATATCTTTTCTTTTTTTCAGTGAATGAGAAATAAAGTATGAAGGGAAATGGAAAGTGGTAACCAACTTCATTATTTTATCAAAAGCTAACTTTATTTAACTTCAATTCTATAAACACAAAAATTAAAGATATGCAATGTGCATATATAAGTAACCATATACCCATATGAATATAATTAATAATTCAATGTCTACAGTAAGCTTCAGAGATAACTTCAAATATATATTTTTCCAGTGGAAAAGGAGTGAAATAAGTGTGGAACTAGTAATAGATGTTAGAGATCACAGGTGCCTTTTGAAAAATAAGTTTATGCCTACACAAGACTCTTCTTTTTATTCGGTTAGTTACTTATTCAGAAATTCAAAGGAACCACTGCAAGAAAACCTGAGACCTAAATGAAAAGCAGAATGTGAAATGTTTTAAGCTACTTACATTATTACAATAAAATGCATAAAATACTCCTGAGACATAGCAGCCCAGTATTCCAATAGAAATTCCTGCATAATCTAATGCCATCCATCTTCGACAGGTTTTTTCTGACCGATGGCAAGAAAAAAGATGATATCCTACAGAGCAAAGCATACAGACCTATGGAAAATAAAAAGAAATTTTAACAAAATGAAACAAAAATAAACTAAAGTAATTCATGCATGATATTCAGGGAATTGGTTAAGGATACAGGCTTTCAGCTTTATCAACTTAGCAAGGCCCTAAGCAATTTAGTGAAACCGTGTCTCAAAATAAAAAATAAAAGGAGCTGGATATGTAGCTCTGTAGCTCAGTGGTAACACACCCCTGGGTTCAATCCCTTGTACCCTCGCCCCCTCCCAAAAGTGCAGGCTTTTAAGACAGTGTAGGCTTTCAAGTCAAATACATCTTGCTTTGGATTCTAGCTCTGTGCTTACAGTAGGGCAAGACATGTCTTTTCTCTAAACCCCAATTCCCTCATGTGTAAAATGGGGATAAGAATCACAAAAAAGGAAATTTAAAATGATAGCTATTTTATATAAAAATTATGAATAACTTTTTATATAACAATTATAAACAGAAGTAGGGAAATTACACAATACAAATGTTTTTAAAAATATCACATAAGGGTATTTTGATCTATGAATAAGTTTAAAGAATGAGTTTAAAGAAGCAATACGTGTCCTTAAGAAAATCAAAGAATATAGAACTGTACAATGTAAAAAATATAAACCCTTCCCACTCAATTTATTCCCCAAAGGTAGCCACTGATAACATTTGTTAAGTATCCTTCCACTTATTTTCAATATATATGCCCCAAAACTGTGAATAGAAGTCTGCAGCCTGGGGATGTAGCTCAGTTTTAAAGCACTTGCCTAGCATGCTCAAGGTCCTTAGGTCAATACCCAACAACTACCCTCCCATCCCCCAAAAGGGAAAAAAGCCTGCAAATACAAGATAAATATACACTTTTAAAAATTAATCAAATGGACTCACACTATATGTTCTGTTCTGCAACTTGCTTTTTTTTTTTTTTTTTTTAACTTAAAACTTCATGGGCATAAAAGATGCACTGTATAAAGTTTACTTTTAAATTCTAAGGTAAACATGGCTTTATTGTCCCCAAATATAATAAATCATGGCTTGCTGATTATAAAGATAAAACCTCTATTCTTGAAAAGATTTTTTAGAAACAAGTAAAGAAGTAGTGTTATAAGAAGTTATATAGGAAAAGTCAGCAAACCATAATTAGAAAATTGAGGAGGGTGTTTGTGAGTGTATCTGTGCATTGTAGGGTGGTACAAGAGGGAGGAAAGGTGAATTACAGAAGAACTATCACCCCTGTAGAACCTAGAGTTCAGCTGATACTCATCAGGAACATACAAGAAGACATGCACAGGTTTATTGGGGGTCCACAAAGAAAAATAACATAATGAAAAATACAGAACCATTAAAGAATGTCCTGTCTTTATTCATTCATGATTATGACAAGTCCTACACATCAAGGAGTTTCAACTTCAAAATTATGGAACAGGTGATACTTTAGAAGATTTTATATGTCCCCTCTTACATGGTATAGATTAGAGAGGCAAAGGGGAGAGGTTACCTCAGAGAGCAATAACAAAAGAGCCTATACTAAGTCAATGGGGGTGTGTATGGAAAAAATGGGACAATAAACATTATACTTAGTCACAATTTCATTTCTTCATCTACTGTCTAGAATCCTTACTGGTCTATGGTTTTTTTGGCTACTAAGTTACCAAGCAGAGTTTACTATCCCAATTAAACATAACTTTAAAGGTTGATAGTTTTCTAAGATTAGGCTTGTGGTGTGTATTCTCATTGATAGGGAAAAATCTCATTGTCATAGTGTAGAATGATACAAGAATTGGATACAAATCAGGAAGCATGGAATTAGGTAGACAAGTAGATGAGCAAGTAGTAGGTAGCTGTCAGGTAGAAATGCATACACAAATGTATGGATGAATTTTAACCAAAATGTCAAGTGTGATTTTTACTTTCTTCCACAGGCTTTTTTGTTTGCTTGAATTTCTACGTAAATATATACATATAGGAAAAATAAGAAACAATAATAAAGCTCATTCAATCGTCGCAAAGAAAGTAAAAGAGGAAAACTATGCATCAAAGGGGGAGGGAAGTAATATTAATAGATATCACAAGTTTTTAAAAAGTTAGCCGATGTTTAATGTGCCCTATTTTAAAAGGAATATGTTATTGTTAAAAGTTCCTTTAAAAAATGAAAAAAAAATTGGCAAAGTGGGTATGTTTCAGTTATCACGGAAAGTTTCTATGGGATACCAAAGGCATACAATTATAGTGTTCAATAATACTATTGAAGATTTTAAGTGCCCCCTTACAAGATGAGGACTAGATAGGCTGAGGTGGGAGATTACAGAAATAACCCTGGGAACAAGAGCCTATACTAGGCCACTGACAGTGGGGGCAGTACATCTAAGCTCATTGGCTTGATAACAAAGTACCTCATGATCTGGCTTCTTCCTGCACATCTTTCCTACCCTTACCTTTTTTGGTTCTTCCAGGATTCAAACATAAAGACTAACATCTGCAAGCCCAGAAAGTGCTAAACTGTCTCTTGCTTTTGGGCTTACATAGTATTTATTCTGCTTAATGCCCTGCGTTACTTTCTTTCTGCACTCCTTCTACATGAGTGCCATGGTCTTATAACATGTTGGTTCTCTGCTCAGCATTGCATCACCACTACCTAGTATAGGGCCTAGAAGTATAAAGGAGGCATTCAACAAATATTTGTTGAACTGAATATAAACGAACTGAATTTGGGGAAAGGCATTCTCAGATTCCACTCTTCTCCAAAATAAAAAGTATCTGTGGAAAGTTTCCAAATCCTGAATTACATTCTACTATTCAAAATGTACTCTACAAATCTGGTTGGGAAGAAAGCACTGAGCAAAAAGAGTGAATAGAGGTGAGAAAAAAAAAAGTCATGTCTTTTAAAAATTAAATGTAAGTCAATATTCATGAACAGATTTATGGTTTACTGTGCTGCCTGCTGATCCGACGAATCCGAAAAACTTGGGTGAACAAGTTAATTAAAATTTTATAATTTAAAAAAAAGTGCTCTTCTTGTAGGGAAGATGTGTTCATTTTTCTTAAGCAGGTTGTACACCATGTGATAGATATATGCAGTAGCAGTTAGAACACGATTTTACTGATTTCCATCTGAATAATCCTAGGCAAATTACTATAATACTTTGAGTCTATCTTTTCTTGGGCAGTTGTTACAGTTATTTAACCCTTTTAGTTTTACAATATATTGTTTTCTCAGGCCAAAATGGAAATTAATATGTATTCTCTTAACTAATATCAGGTGTGGAAGGTGGTGAAGGGATAAAGGACAGGCCTGGAGTAGAGAGAAACACAAGGGATTCTCAAAATAGATGATATTTATACAACTAACTGTAGATTACAAACCAGTTTATACTTATTTATAGTCATTAAGAGCACCTTAATTATGTTAACTTAAATTTTAAAATGTTAACTATAAATAAATTGACTCATTTCCATTATGAAACTGGAAATGGATCCCCAGAGGTATTTTGAATCTAATCAGGACAAAAACTAAACCTCAGAAAGAGTATAATTTAAAAAATATTTTTTAAAAATTGATTTTTAATCACAAAAATAATGAGTACTTTTTTCCTCAAAGAAATTTGTTCTAGAAACTGCAATTAGAAAAAAAGGGGGAGTATTTCTGATGATGAAGTCTGGAATATAATGACATGCCATAAAACATTCGGACAGATGACTTACAGGTTCACCTCTCAAATAGCAGCAACAGGTTAACTGTAGAAAGTCCTGTCTGCTTTTGTCAGGATGAAAGGGGATGATTTTTTTTTTTTAATTTTCATGTTTTTTGGTATTCTCTGTATTTTTTAAAAATTTAAAATGCCAACAGGACTATAGCCCATATTTGTTTCCTTCTTTAAAATGATCTGTTTGAAAAATCTACTGAATGTAATTTTTAAAGGCATTTTTATAAATCCTTGAAAACAAATGCAAGTGCAATAGAATTAATATGAGAGGCAGAGAGGAACAGAAACTGAAAGTATCTGAAATGAGGCAAGTATAAAAGGATCAAAGGAAATTAAAATTAAAGCAACAGAACATAAGACCAATACCAGAAAAACAAGACAGTAAAATAAAAGCAGAATGAAAAGTAAAGGTATGAAAAATCACAGGTATATTACAAATACGAAAAAGTTAAGAAATTTTCCCAAACAGGTTTTGAGTTGACATTAGTGATCCACTCAATCTGATAGTAAGAGTACAATAAGACATTCATAATCTTATAGCAGAGATGTCTAAAATGATAAAGAGGAGAGAAACAATTTTTTTTCAATCTTTGAAACAGTGAATTTCAAATATACTCCCATAACATACAAATACATGATAACAACAGGCTTTTTTGGTGTTCATTTTATGAAAGAAAATAAGCTGACCCATTTGCCATTTTGGGAGCTCTTCAAAGCAAGTGGTGAGCCACATGCGTAAGCCTGCCTGATGAAAGTTCTCTTCACAAGTAACAGTGTTTGTGAAGTGACTTACCTGGAAGCAGAAAAGACAAATAGAACAAATTACAAAATCTTCTCTGGATGCACTTGCCGAAGGTAACACAGACGTCATATCATATATTCCCAGGGTGAAGAAGAGAAAGAAACCCAGCAAATGACTCCAGATGTTTACCGTCTCATTAGATAAAATAAACAAACTGGAAAGTAAACAAACATGCAGCTCAGATTCATACTGGCTCACTTAACTGTCAGCACTCAAAGGTCAGGGAAAATTTGGGGGAGTTACCTAATAATTGCTACTTTAAGGCCTTAACCCCATCTGTACCATTTAAAATTTGATATGTCATTTAATTAGTCTTTAAGTTTTTCCAAATTTCCACCAATCCTAGCATCTTAACAGTTTTTGTTTATTTGTTTGATTTTGGTGCTTAACTCTATTATCATAGTTACAATTTCCTTCCATTACAGTGATTCACATGTAAATTCCTCAGCCTATCAGCTCCCTGATGGCCTGTACCATACATCTCTCCATTCATCTACAAGACACCATTTTTTCTAAGCAGAGTGCCTTGCTCCCATCATTCACTAATGTCTATAGATATGAGTTTGCAGATAAAACATTTTCAAAGACCACAAATAGTATGCATATTTTGAGTAAACTCCTATTGTTAGTTTAGGAGTTTACTCAAAATTTAGCTAGAACACTGACTTTCAATAATCAGTATCTGAAAACCAAAGACTGAATGTTCTTTGATATGCGGATGCTAACTCACAATAAGGGAGGGTGGAGAGAAAAAGTTCAGCAGATTAGACAAAAGGAGAATGAATAAATGGAAGGGAGGGAGATGGAATAGGAAAAAGTAGAATGAATCAGATAACTTTCCTATGTTCATATATGAATACATGACCAGTGTAACTACACACCATGCACCACCACAAAAATGAGACGTTATACTCCATCTATGTTTGATGTGTCAAAATACTTTCTACTGTCAAGTATAACTAAATAAAATAAAAGTTTTTTAAAAGAACAGTATCTGAAAAGCTGCTTAGTATTATGTTAGGCACAAATTTAAAATACCTTTTTAAGGGCTGGGGATGTAGCTCAGTTGGTAGAGTGCTTGCCTCATATGCACAAAGCCCTGGGTTTAATCCCTAGCACCAAAAAAAAAAAAAAAAAACCTGCAACAAAACAACAACAACAACAACAACAACAAAACCTTTCTAAATACTCATTAAATACAAATACAAAGTTAAATAGACCTAGAGAAGCAGAATAAATACAAACTGAGCCATTGGAAAGGTTCCTGAAGAAGTTGCTGGAACAACTCTGCTATAGATGTTTTGAAACCAGACTAGCTTCCAGATAACATGTATTTATCCTTTTCAGGAACAATAGGAGTTTACTCAAAATATGCATACTATTTGTGTTCTTTGAAAATGTCTTGACAACTGTCTGGTTTTAGGTACATGATGGTGGAAAAAAGGTACCCTTCCTACAGAAGTCAAAAGGCTCATTGTTTCCTTCCCATCCCAGCCACAAATTAGCTCTGCAATCATGAACAAGTTACTTTAAAATTTCTGGGCTTCAGTTTCTTCATCTATGAAACAAAGGAACTGGATTACAGGCTGCTGTAACTTCCTTCTAGTTCCTTCCTTAGTTTCGTGAAATGGTTCTTCAGATATAGACAAGACTCATCTGATTTACAGGGAGATGATATAATGACTAAAGATTAAAATATTCTTTGCATTGCTCTAGCAAAATATTATCTTTCTGCTTAAGTGAGGTCTTGATGGTCAATGGTCCAGAAATTCTTATTAGTAAGCATTAATGTATCACTCTTACTGAATTTGCAACAGTTACCATGGCTCTTCTTAACTTTTCCATTGTTATAAGTGATAAGCACTGCAAGGTCTCAAACTATCAAATGATCATCAAGAATAAAGTGAAACTTTATTCTTAGACTTTATCTAGAACAGCATCCACTTTAAAGACTACTTGGGGAGGGAATGAAGGAATGATTTAGAAAACATCTAATTTACAGTACTGTTTTGATAATCAATACTACACTCTGCTTTTTTCTTAAGAATTTTTTATTTTGTAAAACCCAGTATACCTCGATTAACTAGACACGGTTTTTCCATGTTCCTCCCAACTAAAAGAATATTAGCAGAACTGTTAGGATATATAAAACCTCTTCTTACATCCAAAATATGTCCTGGTCACTCTTGAAAGCTGAAAGAAAAGAGGGCAAAGGATAAACCTGGAAAAGATCAAGCTGGTGGGAAGAACATTTAGAAGAATATCCCCAATAGAGGATCTACTATTATTACATGAAAAATTAAGCACCCCCATACTCTACTTCAAAATCAATAATCATCTTCATTACCTTTATCTGTTCAAAATCACTGATGACAATATCACCATCTACTGAGTGCTTCCTACATTTTACATATACAATCACATCTAATTTCTATTACCCCCTAAATCAGATATTTTTATTACCCTCATTTTACAAGTAGAGAAAATAAGGCAAAGTGATTTTACCTTTTGCACAAAGTCCCACAGCTATTAATTGGCAGTTTGAGATACTCAAGTTTTTCTGACTCAACAGCACAAGATCTAATGTTTTATACTTCATTTCCCCTCCATGAGATTTGGGTTCTAAACATCAAAATACTGAGGACAAATTCCAGATGGGTTTAAAATGTTTTAAGACAGTTCACTGCCTGCCCTATCTTCATAGAACTCCACATTCTAAGCAGGGTTCAGCTCTAATTTCTCATGTAATCACTCATGCACAGGAGGCACTGAGAAGTGAAATAATAATTAGGATTCACAATATGAAGTCCTGTTAGCCATCCATTCAAGCTACAGGGCTGGACAATGATGTCACCTTGTGACTGTGAGTCACAAAAAACACTTTCAAGGCAGGACAAAAGGAAATAAGGATGGAGAATGACCATGCTGGAAAGATCAAGAATCAAACTGTGGTAGCTGCTTGGGCTGTTCAAGAGCCCACATTCCAGCACTGGGGTTTGCCACTACAATGATCTGGAGCTCATCTGTAACTACAGTTGGGATTCTATATTTTAGTACACACAGAGAATTTTGACAGAAAGGTATTCTAAAAACTAGAACAGCAATTTTTCAGATTCTTTTCAGGCTTTCAAGGGAGACTGATTTTAAAGGTTTGGAATGACAAATTGCTTTCTTAGAAATGCTTCTAAGGTCCTCTACTGGAGCCCCATTAGAGCTCTCTTTGCTACAGTGCTTTTCCTATACAGCATTTTCTACAATGGCTATTATGTAATAGTGTAATTATCTCTTTAATGTATGTAACCCACACTAGACCTTAGTAGCCTGGTGAGAACAAGAGCCACATCTCCTGTTTTCTGAAGGATCTGCTACAGTGCGTAGTTTCTAGCAGGGGTTCCATAAGTGTTTGCTTAATGAGCAAATTAGGGCTTTCTAAATATGTATGTATGGCAATGTGAACTTGTTTCCTATTATACAAGTATTATAGCTGGCCTCAAACCATCTGAATTTCCACAGGGCTGCTCTAAACTGAAACAAAGCTTAGGTATACATAGGGCAAATAACGGCTCAGCCATTGTCAGTGTGGTCGATTCCAACATGTATCCCAATGAGCACCAAATGAAATCAAGGATGTAAAAGCACTCTGTAAACAGCGAAGCGCCACAGAGAGTTGGCAATTATGATCACTGTTACTATCATTATTACTCCTTGTATAAAATATCCCGACAGGGTTGGAGGGGAGAGAAGGAGGCAGAAAAGAGATGACAGAATGGGGTGGCGAAGAAATGCTGGGCACGGAGCAAAGCCGGGAAAGCGGCGAAGAGACTAAACAAAAAGGGTGTAGGTGAGAGGAGGGGGTCAGATTGTACCTTTTGATACACAGCCTGGAGGGCAGGTAGGCCCGGTAGCCGTCGGTGATATACGGGTTGTCCTTGAGCGACACCGGGATCTGCTCGAAGGTGTAGAGGCGAATACCGCGGGGCACCAGGACCGGCCAGTACTGGTAGCTGCCCAGCTCGATGTAATGTGCGCTCTTCAGCAGCTTCTGATGCATGGTTCCCGGCCGCCGCCGCTCGAGCCTCGGGAGCTCGCCCAGGCCCCGCCTCCCCGGGGAGGGGGCT
>NW_026000119.1:6619912-6625170 GCF_001458135.2 Marmota marmota marmota | reverse complement strand
GGAAGCGCCGTGCTGTAGGGAATACTAGTAGTTTTCTTCATTTTCTGTTTTTAGTTAGAAGCAGTAGTAGCTATATTTTGAGTATCAAGGGGAAAAGAGGTAACAGAAAAATAATAACTACAGTTGATTCACCCCTGGCTGGTTTATGCCTTGAAAAACACGCGCGCGCGCGCTTACACACACACACACACACACACACACACACACACACACGGCACCGTTGAGGTTTTCTAAATTACTACCAGTACTGAGTAGTTGGAGATAGAGGAAACTTGACGCACATGTAATACGAACCCAAACCAGCCCCAACACTTTCACGGACACCATTCCGAGTGTGTTCCCTGACAGGAAAGACGTTCCCGAAGGGAGGTGCCCCTCGCCTCAGGCCCTAAGGGTTCTTGAGGTTCCTAAAGTTCGGTTGAAGGGAGGCACAGATTGGTTTTATGAGAGAAAGCAAGAAGTACAGCCTCTGAGAGGGCATTGGAAAGGAACAAACCAGTTTCACCTTAGCAAGGCATATTTATATATGTAATATCTATAGTATAGAGACATAAGAAGGTAATTTTAGTCCTGTGTTGGTGACTTTGATTTTTCAGATAAGGAAGGTCATACCTGAGATAAGATCTTACCGGAGATATTAGTTGTGTTCTTGGCTCTTGTGCCCTTGCATGAGAGGATTTCAAGCAGGACAGTATAGTAAAGTTTATTAGGGGAAAGGAAGTAGGGAGAAAGGATACTCAAGGGAGAGACTGGGTCCTTTCAGAGAGGATCCACTTTGTGTCCCAGCTTTTATTGGGGTAGGAGGGAGATTGTTGGCAGATCCTACCCAAGTTATCACCCCTGGGCTCTGGACTGACAGACATAAGCTAACCACCTTGAGGGCAACTCTTGGTCATCTTGGCCTGACAAGTTTTAATTGGAACTGGTTTTACAGAATTTATGGGTAGTGGGCTCTGTTCTTAATCATCCTGCTTTTCCAAGTCTGGTAATCTCTGGTCTATGTTGTTTCCATAGGCTCTTGGATATTGTAACCATTAGGTCCTTTTGAGCAACCATATCCTTGTCCTTCAGTTCTTAACCCCTGAATTTATCTATCTTCCTATGGTTGTAAGAGGAGTAGTTTTTAGGGCTGAGATAAGGCAAGAGTCCTGAAATAGTTATCTTGTCAGATCTTGCAGCAGCAGTGAGTCAGGGCTGTTTTTGATTAACCTATTTTCTCTGTACCAAGTATTTTCTTAAACCCCTGACCCAGTAATCATGTCTACCTGGTACTTAACAATTCAACATGTTAATCATTACCTATTAGGGCTTATTTTCCTTTAATTTTTTGTGAAAAATCTGTTGATTTCCCCATTAAGGGACTTTGTGAATTTAAAAAGTACTACATTGGTGTAACATTGAGAGTTTGATTTTAAGAATGTTATGTAGATGAGTAATCAAATCCTGAAAGTAAATTGCAGAGAAGTCTATTTGTTGAGTAAAAGTATTCTTGGATCTGTTTGTCTTTTGGGTCCAGGTCAGGAGAGAGGTTATTTATAGACATGTGGATAAGGTCTAATAATTGATTTAATTAGTGTTGTTTGTGATCAAAGTATGGAGAAGTGGACTTTAAATGGAGACTTTAAAGCATGTGAAAGTGGACTTTAAATAATGACCACTCTTGTTTTTGTCCCACATGTCTTCTTTCTTCCTGTCCTTGTCTTCTCTCCTACCTCATGACCACAATAGAATTAAACTAGAAACAGGAGAAATTTTTAATTGAAATAGTATACCAAGTATGTGGACTGAAGAAATCACAATGAAATAAGAAAATCTATGTAAGTGAATGATAATAAAGGTAAAACATCAGAAGCCTGCAGGGCACAGCTATTGCAGTGCTTTAGAGGAAAAAATATTACTTTGTTTTTGGCTAGAAATTGTAATACAAATGTTTAACCATAATGGCAGCAGGGGGAAATATGATTTGTATGTTAAGCCCTTATCCCATTGTTTGGCATTATAAAGGAAAAATAGAAGTATCTTTTCCTCATCCATTGCAAAGTTTATGGCTGACAACCCTGTTTTTAAAAAAAGAGATTAACAAGAGAAAAGCATAGCAAATTAATTTACCAAAGTTTTATGCAATAGGGGAGTCACATAAGTGAACTCCTAAAGATTCAGGAATAACTGTATTTTTATGCTAAGTCTGATATTAAAAAAAAAAGTGGCTAGTTGTAAAAATACATCATTGGGAAAAAAGGACATGATCTGTTCCCAATACATTGAGTGGGGAACCCAGCAAGACCTCAGATTATTCTTGGTCTTTGGGTATAGGGCAGGAGTTTTCTGGAATGGGGGACTTGTGACCTACTTTTAGGTAGGGTAGGTCAGAGAATTCCTTTATGATCATGTTTCACACAGAAAAGGGAAGATCAGGAAGTGACCTTTCTAAGTTTTATGGCCTGTTTTAGAGGAATTCTGGCTTCTATTACCTGTCTCAGTGGGGAGAAATTCTAGTTTCTATGACCCAAGTGAGGAGAATGGGAGAAGGAAAAAGGAAGACAGGAGAGATCTTGTTTGGGGGACTACTTAGTTTTTGCAATTCAAAGAACTCAGCATGCCACAGCAATGTATTTTGGGTATTGTGTTCTGAATCCCCAATAGCATAAAATAACCATTCATGATATTTATTATTTATTTATTATCATGTTAATGATATTTGTTATTTTTTGAGAAGCATTATGGCTTAGTGGTTAAGATTTTGAGCTTTGAAGCTATACTATCTGAGTTTGAATTTCTATTTAGTCATTTGCTAGCTTAATGTATCCTTGTGCAAGTTACTTAATCTAAGTTTTCTTATTGATAAAATGGGGATAAAATAGTACTTTGTTTTATGAGATTAAAGGAATATGAGAGACTCTTAGAAAAAGTTCCAAGCATATTGTCAGTATTCAACAAAAGTTTACAAAGAGTTCAATGAAAAATAAAATTAATAGAGAAAATTGGAAAGGCAAATTGACATATATTCTAAATGGATTTAAATGTCATATAAAAGAAGTGAGACTTATTCTTTAAGTCACAAAGCAAAAATTTGAGATCTCACTGTGTGCCTCGTATATTATCTCTGCTGAAGATTATTCTGTATAGAATTCTTGTTTCCTAGTGGAACAAAATCATGTCTGAGCATTCCTGCCAGCCACTCTTACAGACTCATTATGGGAAGTAACTTCTGAATGTATTCTTATTGATACTTCATGATACTACCTTGTGACCAATGATACCCAAAGATGAGCCAATAACCCACGAGATATCCTGCCTCAAATGCTTATACAAGAAAAATGGTAATTGGTTTGATCAATCAGGTCTTTCTGGTGACTTTGAGTTGGAGATATGGGAAGAGAATCTATAGGTTGGCATTTGAATTGCAAATTGAAAAATACCCAGAGATTATCAGATAGAGACAAAGTA
The DNA here is from genome assembly GCF_001458135.2 of Marmota marmota marmota. Classification (NCBI taxonomy): domain Eukaryota; kingdom Metazoa; phylum Chordata; class Mammalia; order Rodentia; family Sciuridae; genus Marmota; species Marmota marmota. The sequence continues at coordinate 6,621,723 of NW_026000119.1, read as the reverse complement.
GCTTAGTTATGGTAAGATGGGACACTAGGTTAAAAAACTAAAAATGAGAGCAGTTTTGATTTCAACAATGTACTCAAGCAGCCTATTGTAACATGACTTTTAGATTGATTTCAATAATTTACAGCCCATTTCATTTCTCCCTGTTCCATTTAATCTTTAAATTAAGCATTCTTTATCACCCACACTTAAAATAGATATTAATGAAATGCATGGATAAATGTGAAAAGATAGAGCAACAATCCATGTCTGAATTTTAGAGTGAGAAAGAGGTCTATGAACAGAATGAACTTTTCTGCTCAGGTCTGTAAGACAGTAGAGGCATGAGCAACACTGCTTTGGGGGGCACTTATACATAGGATAGCAAAGAAATGAGAGCCAGAATTCCCCATAGATAACAATGTAATTGTGGCACTTCGGAGGGTATGACTGTTCATTCATAGTGCTTAAAAAAAGTCTTGAGTAGCATTCCTGGTGACGTACATGGTAGAACACCAGCACCTGTTTGATAGGTGGGGGATCACAGTGGCATCCAGCAGGAGATCTTGGTCCCTTTTGAAGTGGCAGGATGGGGAACTGAACTGTCCAGTAAGAGAAACGGCAGAATGGAAAAATGGCATCATCCTATGATGAACACTTGGGAGTCACATCTGGGTTTTAAATGTGCTTCAGGTGGTGAGGTGGGATGGGGAGGAAATCCTCAAGGAGATGGAGTCCTGTATTTCTAAGAGCCAGGGAAATTTGAATTTTTGCTGCTGCTGGGAGCAGTCCTTATCCCACAAGCATATGAGGGTTATGGAAACCTCAGTGTGTCTTGTTTTATACTACGATTTTCAGTGAGACCCTGATAGTCATGGAGGCAGCATGCATGCATCATTTAACATAGGAAAGATCCCTTCTTCCCTTTCTTGAATATCCTTTCTGCCTTGATATAGCTCTAACAATGTGAGAGTGAGACTTACGCTTATTAAAATGGACACAACATAGAAGTTTACATTTATTGAGTTCTGATTATATGCCACGCATCTTGCCACGTTGATTGCTCCTCCATTAAACTCTTTTTTGAACTCTTAGAACCATCCTTACTTGGATGTTTTTCCTTATCTCTCTGGCCTCTCCATCCAGGTGACTTTGGTAGGTGCTATTTCTCTTTTTAATTTGTAAGGCAGGATTTTTTTAGATTCTTTCTTTGGTTTCTTAAAATTACATTTTTACTCTATATATTTTCACAGCTTCACTTACTATCATTAAAATGAAGACTCCTAAATCTATATTTTCATACCAAATCTCTTTTCTGTGTATCTGAATTCACTTACAGAAACTAGACATTGAAACCTGAAATGTTGAAAATGAATTCATTTTTTTTTCCCTATGTGATCTGTTTTCCAGGGCTGGGGTTGTGGCTCAGTGGTAGAGCACTTGCCTAGCATGTGTGAGACACCAGGTTCAATCATCAGCACCACATAAAAAATAAATAAATAAAGGAATTGTGTTCATCTTCAACTAAAAAAATTTAATAATTAAAAAAAGATCTGTTTTCCATCCCCAAGTCCCTATTTATTCAGTCTCTTTTTTTTTTGTAGTTACTCTTAAGTTTTATTTATTTTATTTTATTTTTTTTAATTTTTTATTGTTGGTTGTTCAAAACATTACAAATTTCTTGACATATCATATTCCACACTTTGATTCAAGTGGGTTATGAACTCCCACCTTCACCACATACACAGATTGCAGAATCACATCAGTTACACATCCATTGATTTACATATTGCCATACTAGTGTCTGTTGTGCTCTGCTGCCTTTCCCATCCTCC
>NW_026000119.1:6542774-6616569 GCF_001458135.2 Marmota marmota marmota | reverse complement strand
ATAAGAGTAGGCTCCAAGAAGCAGCCCCCGTGGGCTCAGTTCCGGGAGCCGGAACTCGGCCGCTTAGTGCTCGGTGTATGCTCTGATAAGAGCAGGGTCCAAGAAGCAGCCTCCGCAGGCTCCCCAGCCCTGGGCCAGGGCGGTTCCGGGAGCCGGAACTCGGCCGCCCCGCACTCGGTGCTCGCTCCCATAAGAGCAGGTTCTAAGAAGCACCCAGGCACTGAGCCCGAGCAATCTGTCTGCAAGCCGCAGGCGAATGGCAGCCTGAAATTACCTGTTCTATGGCTGAATGAGCTGCGGTCAGTCGAAAACAGGGATGGTGACGTCAGCTTTCCAACATGGTGGCCGCTGGCCTCCTCTGTGGTCTGACCGGTGTGGAGAACCTAGATGGACCGCTTCCTTCCCCCGTCTCGAACCCAGAATTCAGCACTGAGTACGGCGCTTGCACGGCTGGCAGAAAAGTTTATTCAGTCTCTTAAGCTAAAAATCTTGGAGTCATTTCCTTCCTTGGTCCCATTTTATTAGTTACCCACCACTTTGCTTCTTTGCTTGTTACCTCAACCAGTTCCTTGTCAATGATTTCAACTCCTCTGCTTAAATAGGTTTATTAGGGAAAAAACCAAGCAAACAGTTAATAAATTTAACTATGATTTCTTTAATTCTACACCCAGGTTGATAAAGAAAATGACAAAATGGTATGGGTTGGTATCTCTACAAATTCAATTTACAGTCCTCTGGAACCTTCCACACCACCTGGATATTTTAAAAGTTTACCTGATATCTTATATTCCCCACTTTCTACCTACATTAGGCAGATCATCTCCTTCCCATTTAACAGAGAAAATAGAGGTTGGAGAGTGGGAACTTCCTCATTTTTCTGCTATTAGCTCTCTACTTCTAAGCTCACCCCAAATTAAAGCCCATTCTTTTTTTTTGGCCTGGATATAAGTTTTATTTGCTGTTATTGTTCCAAAGACAATGAGCATACTGACATTTATCTCCTGGAGTTCAAAATTAGAAGTAGGGAAAGGAAGACAGTTTTTTTTTTCCTTTTCTCCTGTTTCAGTAGAAATGACTACCTTAGCTTCAGGTCATTTCTGCTAGCAATTTTTGCATCATGTTCCCTTTAGTTTCCTCACTTAGCTCTGTCAGTTATCTTTGTCTAGGATGTACCTCCAACCTTGCTCTAGTTTTTTCTTTTCTAGTTGCACATAGACATGTTTAAACTCCATTTTAAAGCAAACAAACAGAAAGAAAAGAGAAAACCTTTCTTTTGGCCCTATGTCATTCTAAAACTGTAGATCAGTTTCCTTCCATTCTCATCCATACTTGTAGAAATAGTAGTCTACCTTTGTTGTTCCCATTTCTGACTACCCTCTGCACCTTTCATCTCAGGGAAATCTTCTTAGAACTTTATTGAAACTTCTTTTGACAATATGTAAACTCAATGGATGCTTTCAAAAAATACTTAATTGTAAAATGAAAATAAGGCACAAATAAACCACAACAAAATAGAACTTCGTCGGCCACCCAAGATTCCCTTCATGTCACAATCTTCACACTTCCTCTAAAAATAATCATTGTTTTAAGTTTTATAATAACCATTCCCTCAGGTTTTTGATGGTTTTGTTTTTCAAGTATATATCCTAGACATACTCTTGACTATTTTTTTTAAAAAAACATGATATGTATTTTAAATTATTTTTTGTTTATAGATTCTCATTCCTGTCATTTCTTAGAATTTATTTGTAAAAGAACCAGTAGTTTTCTATAGTTCGGATTCTGTTTGCAGAATCATGATGCAATTCAAAGTGTCCTGTATATTTCCTATAAATTGGCAATGGGACCCAAAAGCTTCATCAGACCCCTTTTTATCACTCTGGCAAAACAAGTTTGAGAAATCTTCATTTGGAGGCATATAAGGTTTTTTTTTTTTTTCTTTCCTGATGTTATAGCCATTGACACTACATGTTCAGATCCATTAATTCATGGTAACTATGAAATAATGATAACAAAATTCTATCATTTTGTTTCAAGTTGTTAGTTTAAATAATTTTTATAAGACAATACCTCATTTATCATTTGGTTACCACATAGTACAATTTATATCGAAAGAGCAAGCAGCAACTTGATTATTTCATTTTCCTTACTGAGTTTTCAAGACAGTAAGTTAGTTCCCTGTCATCTTCAGAAGGTAACTGTTTTAGTTAAGTGTTTTTATTGTTGTGACCAGAATACCAACAAGAACAATGTAGAGAAGGAAAAGTTTATTTGGGGTCATGGTTTCAGAGACCTCATAGTTTCAGAGGTTCAGTCCATGGTCAGCTTACTCTGTACCTCTGAGCCTGATGTAAGGCAGAACTTTGTGTAGAAGGGTGAGTTGGAGGAAGGCAGCTCAGGGCATTCCAACTAGGAAGTAGAGGGACCTTTCCCAAAGTACCCTTAGTAAACTACTTCCTCTAGCCACACCCTACCTGCTTAAAATTACTACCCAGTTAATCTATATCAGAGATTAATTCATCAATTAGGTCATATCTCTTATAATCTAATCATTTCACTTTTGAAAATTCTTGCATTTACTCACATATGAACTTTTGGGGGACATATGGTAATTAATTCAATTTTAATAATTTGCTATGAACTTGTGAATTTAAAGATATTTGATAGTTTCCAATTGATTGTAGTATCTTTCTTCATTGATGCTCAAATTGTCCCATTTTTGGTCAGTGTGAGCCTGACTTGTTTTGACGTGACTTCAGTACTCTTTGATAGCTGCCTTCCATCCAATGTCTTAACATGCTTATTGTATACATTTACTGCTCCAGATTTGGAATGAATCATTTTCCCAGAAAACCCTTAAAGTGGGATGAACTGTAAACCCCCCACACAGATATATCCAAATATATATAATTATACAACATATAATAATTATCCAAGATATATCTAATTATGTTTATATCTTGAGATTATTCTGGATTTAGGGAAGGCCTAAAATACAATGACTGGTATCCTTACAGGAGAAGGGAGAGAGATGTTTGAGACATGCAGACTCAGAGAAGAATGTCATATGGAGTTAGAGACAAATGATAGATTTATGCTATTATAAGCCAAGGAACTCAAAAAACCACTATAAACTGGAAGAGGCAAAGAAGAATTTCCCCAGGATCCTTCAGAGTGAGTGTGCCTGCCTCACAGATTCAGAGCTTCTGACTTCCAGAACTTTGAAAAAATATATTTCTGTTGCTTTAAGTCACCAAATCTGTGATACTTTGTTATGGCAGCCCTGGGAAACATAGATTTTGATACTGGGAAGAAGGGTTCTTCTTTAACCCAAATATCTAAAACTATGAAAGTAGCTTTGGAATTGGTTCATGGGTAGAAGTGTTTTGAAGAGCATGATAGAAAAATCCTGTATTGCCTTGAAGAGATGATTAGTAGAAATATGAATTTTTTTTTCTTTTTTTAAAATTTGTTTTAATTAGTTACACATGATGGTACAATATCTTGACATACATTTGATCAGATGAGATATAATTTCTCATTTTTCTGAGTGTACAGGTTGCAGAATAGAAATATGGATATTAAAAGGGATTCTGCCGAGGACTCAGATATGAAGAACATAGGAGAGAAAGCTTCTGTTGCTTTTTGGGGAGACATTCCACATTCAAAACATAACAAGAAACAAAAGTAGATATTTAGCTGATTTTTCAGACAAAATGTTGAAGGTGTAGTCAGTGTCCCTTGCTGCTTATAGTAAAATGGGAAGTAGAAAAGTAAATTAGACAAAGAATTGTTAAAGAATTGTTAAGCAAAAAGGAACAAGCACTTGATTATTTAGGAAATTCCCAAACTATTCAGATCAGAAAGAATGCTAAAACTAGGAAAGTCACTGTTAGAAAAGTATATTCTGGGGAGAGGGTCAACGGTGTGACTAGAAAACTTTTTGCTTAAGAGACTCCACATGTGACTCATAGATTAAAGTCAGCCATCTCAGTAGATGCCAGAATTAGAAACAGGGCTATCCAGGAAAGCTCTGTGGAGAACCCTCTTGTATAGTGGCATAGATCTTTATGATATATACAGAAGGCACAAAGATTTGAGAATATTATATAGTAGAAACACCGACAGCTTGAACTGAAGGGGTCAGAGGTAACAGGAAATGAAGGAAAGCTCTTGGACTTCTTGGATTCTACAGGAATGAAATGGTCTGACAGAGCTAGTTGGCAGCAAATATGTATTATCTTTCAAGAAAAAGGAAGAATGACTCCAAGGGTTGAACCGAAGGTGCCACAGAGGCTCCACAGGAGCCCATGACAGAACATCAAGCTGTAAAGGATAATAATAAAGCCTTGGAATCTATAGAAATTTGCCCTGCTGGTTTTTTTGGAAGGGGAATATCTATCGTGTTTCTGTCACACTATTATATTTTCTTTGTTACCATTTTTTTCATTTTAAATTATTATTTATTTATTTTTTTAGATATACATGACAGTAGAGTATATTTTGACATATTGTACACGCATGGAGTATAACTTATTCTAATTAGGATCCCATTATTGTGGTTGTACATGATGTGGAGTTACAGTGGTCTTGTATTCATATATGAACATAGCAAAGTTATGTTGGATTCATTCTTCTGTCAATCCTATTCCCGTACTCCCTCCTGCCCTTCATTTCCCTGTCTAATCCAATGACTTCTATTCTCCTACCCGCATTATTGTGTGTTACCATCGCATATCAGAGAGAACATTGGCCTTTGGTTTTGGGGGACTGGCTTATTTCACTTAGCATAATAGTCTCTATTTCCATCCATTCACCAGAAAATGCCATAATTTCATTTTTCTTTATGGCTGAGTAATATTCTTTTGGGTATATACCACATTTTCTTTATCCATTTATCTGTTGAAGGGCACCTAGGTTGGTTTCATAGCTTAGCTATTGTGAATTGAGCTGCTATAAACATCGATGTGGCTGTGTCACTGTAGTATGCTGATTTTAAGTCCTTTGGGTATATGCTGAGGAATGGGATAACTGAGTGAAATGGTGGTTCCATTCCAAGTTTCCTGAGGAATCTCCATACTGTTTTCCAGAGTGGTTGCACCAATTTTTAGTCCCACCAGTACTGTATGAATGATCCCTTCTTCCCTCATCCTCACCTATATTTATTGTTACTTGTTTTCTTGATAATTGCCATTGTGCCTGGAGTGAGATGAAATCTCAGTGTAGTTTTAATTTGCATTTCTCTAATTGCTAGAGATGTTGAACGTTTCTTCATTTTTTTTTTCACCATTTGTATTTCTTCTTCTGTGAAGTATTTGTTCAGTTCCTTTGACCATTTGTTGTTTGGGTGATTTGTTTTTCCTGAAAATTAATGCCTGGTACTGGTACTAAAGATTTTCTCTTATTCTGTAAGCTCTCTTTTTATGTTCTTGATTGTTTTCTTTGCTATGAAGAAGATTTTTAGTTTAAAATCATCCCACTTATTGATTCTTAATTTTATTTCTTGCACTTTAGGAGTCTTGTTGAGGAATTCGGTTCCTAAGCCAACATTATGGAGAGTTGGGTCTAATTTTTCTTTTGGTAGGTTCAGGTTCTCTGGTCTAATGCCTAAGTCCTTGACCCACATTGAGTTAAGTTTTGTGCAAGGTGAGAGATAGAGGTTTAATTTCATTCTGCTACATATGGATTTCCAGTTTTCTCAGCCCTATTTGTTGAAGAGGCTATCTTTTCTTCAATGTATGTTTATGGCGCTTTTGTCTAGAGTGAGACAATTGTATTTATGTGGGTTTGTTTCTGTGCCTTCTATTCTGTACCATTGGTCTACATGTCTATTTTGGTGCCAAAATCATGCTGTTTTTTTTTTTTTTCACTATTGCTCTTTAGTATAGTTTAGGGTCTGGTATTGTAATGCTTCCCGCTTCCATCTTCTTGCTAAGGATTGCTTTGGCTATTCAGGGTCTCTTGTTTTTCCAAATGAATTTTATGACTGCTCTTCCTATTTTATGAAGAACTTCATTTACATTTTAATAGGAATTGCATAAATTTATATTTAATTTAAATTTGTATTTAATTAAATTTGTAGCATTTTTGGTACTATGGCCATTTGACAATATTAACTCTGCCTATCAAAGAACATGGGAGATCTTTCTATCTTCTTAGGTCTTCTTCAATTTCTTTCTTTAGTGTTCTGAACTTTTCAGTATATAGGACTCTCACTTCTTTTGTTAGGTTGATTCCCAAGTATTTTAATATTTTTTGAGGCTATTGTGAATGGGATAATTTTCCAAATTTCTCTTTCAGCTCATTCATCATTGGAATTGATGAAGGAAATTGATTTATGGGTGTTAATTGTATATCTTGCTTCTTTGCTGAATTCATTTATGGGTTCTAGAAGTTTTCTGGTTGAGTTTTGTGGGTCTTCTGTATAAGGAATCATGTCATCAGCAGATAAGGATAATTTTAACTCTTTTTTCCCCTTTTATATCCCTTTAATTTCTTTCTTTTGCCTATTTGTTCTGCCTGGAGTTTCGAGGACCATATTGAATAGAAGTGGTGAAAAAGGGCATCCCTGTCTAGTTTCAGTTTTTAGAGGGAATGCTTTCAGTTTTTCTCTTTTTAGAATGATGTTTGCCTTGGGTTTAACATATATAGCTCTTACATTGTTGAGGTATGTTTCTCCTATCCCTAATTTTTCTGGTGCTTGAAACGTGAATGGATGCTATATTTTGTCAAATGTTTTCTCAGCATCTATTTTGATAATAATGTGATTCTTGTCTTTAAGTTTGTTGCAGTGGTGAATTACATTTTTTTAAAGTCAGGGTTTAAAAAAATATTTTATTTTTCAGTTATAGTGGATAAAATACCTTTATTTTATTTATCTATTTTTATGTGGTGCTAAGGATGGAACCCAGAACCTCGCACATGCGAGGCGAGTGCTCTACCGCTGAGCCACAATCCCAGCCCCAGTGAATTACATTTTTTTATTTCCATATGTTGAACAAACCTTGCCTCCCTGGGAAGAACCCAGTTTAATCATGGTGCAATATGTCTTTCATATGTTTTTTCTATGTAATTTGCCAGTGCTTTGTTAAGAATTTTGGCATCTATATTCACCAGGAATATTGGTCTAAAGTTTTCTTTTTTGATGTAGCTTTGTCTGGTTTTGGTAGCAGGGTGATGCTAACTTCATAGAATGAGTTTAGAAGGATTCCCTCCTTTTCTATTTCATGGAATAACTTAAGGAGAATTGGTGTTAGTTCTTCTTTGAAGGTCTGGTAGAACCCACTGAGAATTTGTCTGGTCCTAGGCTTTTCTTTGCTGGTAGGCTTTTAATGGCATTTTAAATTTCATTCCTTGAAATTTATCTGTTTAAATTGTGTATATCCTCATGATTCAATTTGGGTAGGTCATATGTCCCTAGAAATTTGTTAATGTCTTCAAGATTTTCTATTTTATTGGAGTGTAAATTTTCAAAATAGTTTCTAATTATCTTCTGATTTCTGTAGTGTTCATGGTGATATTTCCTTTTTCATCATGAATTTTATTAATTTGAGTTTTTCCCCTTTCCCTTGGTTAGCTTCATTGAGGATTTATGGATTTTATTTATTTTTTTTCAATGAACCAACTTTTTGTTTTCTTGAATTTTTTAATTGATTTTTAAAATTTCAATTTCTTTGATGTTGGCTCTGATTTTAATTATTTCCTGTGTTCTTTGGTGGTTTTTCCTTTTGCTATTGTTTTGTTCTTCTTTTTCTAGAACTGTGAGATGTAATGGTAGGTTATTAATTTGGTGAATTTCTATTCTTTTCATGAGTGAGCTTAATGCAATGAACTTTTCTCTTAGAATCACCTTTATATAGTGTCCAAGAGACATTGATTTTTAATGCTAAGTAATATTCCATTGTGTATATGTACCACAGTATTTTTTTCCACTCTAATTGTTTTGTTGATTTATACTATATTGAGACACTATGCTGGGAAAACTGATCAGAGTTATTTGGGATGTTCATTGTGCTTATAATTCAAGAGGGCTTTAGACATGTCAAGCTGAGCCCTGACAGCCCCGTCCTCACAGCCCACTTCTTGTCACCTATCCTATGTGGCCTCTATGGGCCTAGTTTTATTTATTTATTTATTCATTCATTCATTCTAATCATGATGGTAGAAAGCTCTTTGTTTCATTGTATACAAATGGAGAAGAATTTTTCACTTCTCTGGTTGTGCATGAAGTAGAGTCACATCATTTATGTAATCATACATGTACTTAGTGTATTGATGTACATTTCATTCCCCAATCTTTCCTACCCTTTTCCCCCTCCTCCCTCCCCTTTGCCCCATCCAAAGTTCCTCCATTTATCCCATGCCTTCCCATATGGATTAGCACCTACTTATCAGAGAAAACATTCAGCCCCTATTTTTTTTGTGAGATTGGCTTATTTTGCCTAGCATGATATTCTCCAACTACATCTGTTTACCTTCAAATGACATAATTTTATTCTCTTTTAATGCTAAGTAATATTCCATTGTGTATATGTACCACAGTTTCTTTATCCATTCATCTATTGAAGGGCATCTAGGTTGCTTCCACAGTTTAGCAATTGTGAATTGTGCTTTTATAAACATTGATGTGGCTGCATTACTGTAGTATGCTGTTTTTAAGTCTTTAGGGTATCAACCAAGGAGTGAGGTAGCTGGGTCAAATGGTGGTTCCTTTCCAAGTTTTCTAAGGAATCTACATACTTCTTCCGGAGTGGTTGCACCAATTTGCAGTCCCACAAGCAATGTATGAGTGAGCCTTTCCACCCATATCCTCACCACCAATTATTGTTGCCTGTATTATTGATAATTGCCATTCTGACTGGTGTGAGATGAAATCTTAGAGTAGTTTTGATTTGCATTTTTTAATTACTAGAGATGTTGAAGGTGTTTTCATATATTTGTTGATCAATTGTGTTTCTTCTTCTGAGAAGTGTCTGTTCAGCTCCTTAGCCCTTTTATTGATTGGGTTGTTTGTTTTTAGGTGTTAAATTTTTTTAGTTCTTTGTATATCCTGGACATTAGTGCTCTCTCTGATGTGTGACTGTCAAAAATTTGCTCCCAAAATGTAGGATCTATCTTCACTTAATTGTTTCTTTTGCTGAGAAGAAGCTTTTTAGTTTGAATTCATCCCATTTATTGATTCTTGATTTTATTTCTTGTGCTTTAGGAGTCTTGTTAAGGAAGTCAGGGCCTAATCCAACATGATGAAAATTTTGACCTATTTTTTTTCTTCTATTAAGTGTAGGGTATCTGGTCCATTATCTAGGTTCTTGGTCCACTTTTAGTTGAGTTATTGGGGTTTAGTTTAATTTTAGTTTATTTTAGTTTAATTTATGGTGAGAGATTGGGGTTTAGTTTAATTTTACTGCATATGGATTTCCAGTTTTCCTAGCACTATTTGAAGAGTCTATCTTTTCTCCAATGTATGTTTTTGGTGCCTTTGTCTAGTATGAGATAACAATATTTATGTGGGTTTGTCTCTGTGTCTTCTATTTTGTACCATTGGTCTACATGTCTATTTTGGTGCCAATACCATGAAGTCTTTGTTACTATAGCTTTGTAGTATGGTTTAAGGTCTGGTATTGTGAAGCCTCCAGCTTCATTCTTCTTGCTAAGGATTGCTTTGGCTATTTTGGGTCTCTTATTTTTCCAAATGAATTTCATGATTGCTTTTTCTATTTCTATAAGGAATGATGTTGGGATTTTAATAGGAATCACATTGAAATTGTAGAGCACTTTGGGTAGTATGCCATTTTGACAATATCAATTCTGCCTATCCAAGAGCATGGGGAATCTTTCCATCTTTTAAGGTCTTCTTCAATTTCTTTATTTAGTGTTCTGTAGTTTTTATTGTAGAGGTCTTTCACCTCTCTTGTTAGATTGATTCCCAAGTGTTTTATTTATTTTTTTTTGAGGCTATTGTGAATGGGTGGTTTTCCTAATTTCTCTTTCAGAGGATTCATCACTGATGTATGGAAATGCATTTGATTTATGGGTACTGATTTTATATCCTGCTACTTTGCTTAATTTATTTATTAATTCTAGAAGTTTTCTGGTGACATTTTTAGATCCTCTAAGTATAGAATTATGCAATTGGCAAATAATTATAGTTGGGTTCTTCTTTTCCTATTTGTATCTCGTTAATTTCTTTCATCTGTCTAATTGCTCTGGCTAGCATTTCAAGAACTATGTTGAATAGAAGTGGTGAAAGAGGGCAATCCCTGTCTTGTTCCAGTTCTTAGAGGGAATGCTTCCAATTTTTCTCAATTTACAATGATGTTGGCTTTGGGTTTAGTATAGATAGCTTTTACAATGTTGAGATATGTTCCTACTTTCCCTAGTTTTTCTAGTGTTTTGAACATGAAAAGGTATTGGGCTTTGTCAATGTTTTCTCTGCATCAATTGAAATAATCATATGATATCTTTAAGTCTGTTGATATGATGGATTACATTTATTGATTTCCATATATTGAACCAAACTTGCATCCCTGGAGTGAACCCCACGCGATCATGGTGCACAATTTTTTAAATATGTTTTTGTATGTGATTTCTTAAAATTTTATTGAGAATTTTTGAGTCTCTGTTCATTGAGGATATTGGTCTGAAATTTTCTTTCTTTCACGTATCTCTATCTGGTTTTGTATCAGGGTGATACTAGCCTCGTGGAATCAGTTTGGAAGGGTTCCCTCCTTTTCTATTTCATGGAATAATTTGAGGAGTAATGGTATTAATTCTTCTTTGTAGGTCTTGTAGAACTTGGCTAAGAATCCGTGTTATCCTGGCTTTTTCTTGGTTGGTAGGCTTTTGATGGCATCTTCTGTTTTGTTGCTTGAAATTGATCTATTTGAGTTGTGTATGTCCTCCTGGTTCAGTTTGGGTAGGCCATATGCCTCTAGAAATTTGCAGGGGTCTTTGAGGTTTACTATTTGGCTGGAGTATAAATTTTCAAAATAGTTTCTAATTATCTTCTGTATTTCAACAGTGTTTGTCATGATATTTTCTTTTTCACCACGAATTAGTAATTTGAGTTTTCTCTCTCCTTCTTTTCATTAGGGTAGCTAAGGGTTTGTCAATTTTATTTATTTATTTTTTAAAGAACCAGTTTTTTGTTTTGTCAATTTTTTTAAATTTTTTTTGTTTCAATTTCATTGATTTCAGTCCTAATTTTAATTATTTCCTATCTTCTACTTCTTTTGGTATTGGTTTGTTCCTGTTTTTCTAGGGCTTTGAGATAATGTCAGGTTGTTTATTTGTTGACTTTTTTTGTTTTTAATCAATGACCTTAATGCAATGAACTTACTATTAGAACTGCCTTCATAGTGACTCAGAGATTTTTATATGTTGTATTGGAGTTCTCATTTACCTCTAAGAATTTTTTTTATCTCCTCCCATAGTTTTCTGTTATCCATGCATCATTCAACAGTGTATTATTTAGTGTTGGAGTAGCTTCTAATTTTTATTTTATCATTGATTTCTAATTTCATTCCATTATGATCAGATAGAATGCAGGGTAGGCTCTCTGTTGTTTTGTATTTGCTAAGACTTGCTTTGTGGCATAACATATGGTCTATTTTGGAGAAGGATCCATGTGCTGCTGAGAAAAAAATTGTATTAATTTGTTGCTGAATATAGTATTCTATATATGTCTGTTAAGTCTAAATTATTGATTATTTTATTGCATTCTATAGTTTCTTTGTTTGGTTTTTGTTTGGAAGATCTATCCAGTGATGAAAGAGGTGTGTTAAAGTCACCCAGTATTACTGTGTTATGGTCTATTTTATTCTTGAAGTTGAAAAGGGTTTGTTTGATATACATAGATGCCCCATTGATTGGGGCATAGATATTTATGATTGTTATATCTTGTTGATGTATAATTCCCTTAAGTAACATGAAATGACCTTCTTTATCTGTTTTCACTAACTTTGGCTTGAATTCCACTTTATCTGATATGAGGATGGAAACCCCTGATTGTTTATGTGATCCATGTGAATGATATGTTTCCCCCCATCCTTTCACCTTCAGTCTGTGGATGTCTTTTCCTGTGAGATGAGTCTCTTGTTGGGTCTTTTAAAAAAGTCTAATCTGCCAGTCTGTGTCTTTTATTTGATGAGTTTAGGCCATTGACATTCAGGGTTATTATTGAGATGTGGTTTGTATTCCCTATCATTTTGGTTTAATTTTTATTTTTCATTTGCCTCGTTTCTCCTTTGATTGGCCTTTCCTTTAGTGGAGTTCCTTCCTTTGAAGATTTTCATTGTTGTTTTTCATTTCCTCCTCATGGAATATTTTGCCAAGAATGTTCTGCAGTGCAGGCTTTCTTGCTGTAAATTCTTTTAACTTTTGTTTATTATGGAAGGTTTTTATTTAATCATCAATCTGAAGCTTAATTTTGCTGGATTATAATATTCTTAGTTGGCATCCATTTTTTTTTAGAGTTTGGTATAGATTGTTCCAGGATCTCCTGGCTTTGAGGGTTTAGGTTGAAAAATCTGCTGAGATATGAATTTGTCTTCCCGTATACATAAATCTGATTCCTCTCTCTGTGGCCTTTAAAATTCTATCCTTATTCTGTACTATGCATTTTCATTATAATGTGTCTTGGTGTAGATCTATTGTAATTTTGTACATTTGGTGTCCTGTAAGCCTCTTGTATTTGATTTTCCAATTCATTCTTCATGTTTGGGAAATTTTCTGATATTATTTCATTGAAGGGGGATATTAATGTTTACGGCACCTAGTGCAATGAATATGTAGCCATAAATCAATTAGCTTCTATTTTGACATTTACAGTTTTGTCACTCTAAACAGAAGTGATGAGTTCAGTTTTCTTCTACCACATAGTCAGTAGGTTTGCATAAGTGTTTACAGTTTCTCATGGTGGACAGAGTGGGGTAGAATGTTATTGTCATGAGGTAGGATGTGAGAATATAGAGGTATTAGATTATAGGTCTAGTGAAAGGGTAATCAAAAGATGTTGGCTGTTAGCATGAAAAAAAAGAGAAAGATGAAACTCCATGCAAGGCTCTCTATTGCCTCTGCAACAGGATGATGTCTGTTAGCACACCTAACAGAGATACCTCTGGTACAAACAGACCCACAAGGGACCTTGGTGACAGTTTTCCAGGTCCTGATTGTTTGTCCCTAGATGGAAGCAGCCATATCCCTAGTTGGTGATAGCAGTAGTATCAATCCTGTACGTACCTTGAGGTTGGGCTTTCAGGCCCCACTCAGTGTCCCAAGGTGGAAGCTGCCCCAACTAAAGATGGCAGAGGCAGCAGAGGAGGTAACCCAAGATGGCAGTGGAGGCATCCCAAGTTGGAAGATGGGCTGTACAATGGCATTTGGTGCCCTGTTCAGTGATGCTGCAGTGTGACGTGCAGTGCTGCAATGGGCAGGTACCTCCTGGCCCTGTCCAATGTCCCATGGTGGAGATTACCATGTGGGAAGAGCTATGGCCATAGCTGCAATGTCCCAAGATGGAGGCATTTGGGTAGAGCCACAAGTTGTGAATTGGGAACCACATTGTGGTGTTCCTCTCTGGTGTGGTGGGAAGCATGGTGGGATAAGTTTAAGTATTTTTTTAAATTTTACCCCTGATTTCTTCAGCTACCCATTGGCATTTAATACAATATTATTTAGTCTCCAGTTTTCAGAATACCTTCTATTTTAATAATTTTATCATTGGTTTCTAATTTTATTCCATTATGATCTGATAGAATGCAAGATATTATCTCTATTGTTTTTTTTTATTTGCTAAGCATTGCTTTGCATCCCAAGATATGGTCTATTTTGTAAAATGATCTGTGTGCTGCTGAGAAGAAAGCGTATTCAGTTATTGATGGATAAAATATTCTATACATGTCTATTAAGTCTAAATTGTTAATTGTATTTTTTAGTTCTATAGGTTATATATTTATTTTGGTTTGGAGGATCTATCCAGTGATGAGAGAGGTGTATTAAAGTTACCCAATAATATTATGTTTTGGTATATTTGATTCTTGAAATTGAGAAGGATTTGTCTGATGCACATAAATGCTCCATTGTTTGGGGCATGAATACTTACAACTGTTATATCTTGTTGATGTATAATTCCCTTAAGCAATATGAAATGTCCTCATTTGTCCCTTCTAATAACTTTGGTTGGAAGTTCACTTTATTTCATATCAGGATAGAAACCCCTTCTTGTTTACAAGATCCTTGTGAATGATATTATTTTCCTTGTACTTTTACCTTCAGTCTGTGGATGTCTATGCCTATGAGGTGAGTCTCCTGGAGATAGTTGGGTCTTGTTTTTTAATACAATCTGCCAGTCTGTGTCTTTTCATTGATGAGTTTAGGTCATTTACATTCAATGTTATTATTTAGAAATGACTTTTATTGTCTGTCATTTTGATTTATTTTTGGTTTTTAATTTGAATTTAGTTTCTCCTTTGATTGACTATTCTTCTTGTATAGTTTATCCTTTTTGGTGGTTTTCAATTTTATTTTTCATTTTTTCTTCAAGAAATATTTTACTGAGTATGTTTTATAGTTCAGACTTTCTAGTTGTGAATTCTTTTATTTTAGTTTGTCATGGAAGGTTTTTATTTCATCGCCTATTCTAAAACTTAGTTCTGCTGAGTATATTATTCTTGTCTGACATCATTTTCTTTCAGAGCTTGGTATATATTATTGGAAGATCTCCTAGCTTTGAGGGTCCTGGTTGAGAAATCAGTTGAGATTTGGATTGGTTCCCCCCTAAATGTGGCTTGTCACTTTCCTCTGGCAGCCTTTATTCTGTATGTTAGGCATTTCTATAATAACATTTCTTGGTGTGGGTCTATTGTAATTTTGTAATTTGGAGTCCTATAAGCCTACTGTGTTTGGTTTTCCATAATAAAATGGAAATTCAAATTTTATTTTTAAGGCCAGGGAAATTTTCTGATATTTATTTGAAAAGATTGTGTATTCCTTTGGTTTGTATCTCCAAGCCTTCATCTATCTCAATAAATCTTTAATTTGACATCTTCATATTATTCCATATTTCTTGGAAGTTCTGTTCATGGTCTCTTAACATCATTTCTTCATGGGCAACTTTATTTTTAAGATTATATATTTTGCTTTTATTGCCTGAAACTATATCTTCCAAGTGATCTAGTCTGTTGGGAATGCTTTCCACTGAAATTTTAATTTGGTTATTGTCTTCTTCATTTTGATGATTTCTGTTTGATTTTTTTTCAGAATCTCCATCTCTTTCTTGAAGTGATTTTTTCACTTCTTGTATTTTCTTTCTTATTTCACTCCTTATATCATCCTTTATCTTGTAGATCATTTTAACTTGTGTGCATTCTAAATACCATTTCTGAAATTTTTTTCCAGTGAGATTTGAGGGCATTCTGTTATTGAAGTATTTTGGTTTGTTTCAGGTGATTTGTTCCCTTGATTTTTCATGTTGTTTATGTGTATACCTATCTAACAGTATGGATCTGGTGTAATAGAGTTTCTACCCTGTGAAATTATAGTCTCCAGTACCTCACCATTTAGGGGGAGACAAATAATAACAACAACCAGACAAGTAATAAGAACAACCAATGCAAACAGTGTACTGCATTAAGCTAAATAGTTCCTGCTATGAAATCTATAATATTAATTGTCACAATAAAGAGAAATGATGAGATCAGTTATTGCCCACAGTAAAAACAATTTGCAAAAGTGTTTACAATTTCAAATGGTAGAGAGAGCACAGAAATGATGTAGGAAGTGATGATTATGAGGGAGAAAGAGCAAAGATTGAAATAAATAATTAAAGGAAGAGTGAAAGAGAGAACAAGAGATTGGCTGTTAGCAGAAGAAAAGAGAGGAAAGCAAGGGAAACAGTTAAGTGAGAGGAAAAAATATGTAAACTGAAAATTTAATAAAAACAAGAGTATACAAAACAAAATCAAAATATACTGATCAAAGATTCTAGTCTTCAAAGCACTGATCCATGAAAAACAACTGCCTTCAAAAAATGCTAGAAATGAGAAAAAAGAAAGAAATATGAATATGTATAAGTGTCAATGAACCATTCAGATCACAATTAAACCTACAAAGGAAAAAAGAAAGATAAAAAGAAAAAAGTCTCCATGAAAAGTTAAAGAATTGTTTCTATTGGAGCTCAAAAGATTCTTATCAGTGTTGGATGGGCTACAGTATGATGTGTGCTTCATTCTCAGGGTGGGGTCACTGGAGTATTCCATGAGAGAAAATCTCTTTGGTGGAGCTTCTGAGGCAGGTTTTAGGCTCAGGTAGGCTGTAGGTTCTTTATTGAATGGTGATTGATCTGAAAATTTTAAGTTAGTGCATCTCTAAAACTCAGCAGTTGCTGGTTCATGCTGGAGACTATTCCCCAGGGATCACCCCTGGGTTCCCCTCCTGCAGTGGAGGAATGAATACTTAGTCTACTTTGTAACCTGTGGATCCCATGTTTCCTGGTCTGTCGGGTTCAGTCTCCAAACTCAATCTCTCCTGCCCCTGCCCTTTTGAATTCCTGGCTAGGTATGTCTTTCCAAGCCAGTTCTGAAAGTGGCTGGTTTGGAGGGTTGGGGGAGAGCTACATAGGTCTCCACAATCTATTCCCCTGTGTAGACCCCTCTGCACATTTGATTTTCTGCTGGTCACTTAGGCACACTCCATGTCATGCAATGTGGGTTTGCCAGTACTCTATTTTGGACCAAGCTCAGGTTTGCCAGGAATTGGCTCCCCCAGCTACTGACTCCTGTGCTGTGGCTGCAAAATACTTCCTTCCTATGTCCTCTGTGGGCAGCAGGGAGAGATGTGGCTTCTTTCCTGCACAAGGATATTGTGCAGCATGCCTTTCAGTTCTTTGATCTCTGATTTGTCTGTACCCAGACATGTCCCAAGCCTCCTAAAAATGTGGACTTCTTTAATTTCCTTATCCCTCCACTTTGCTCATGGGTGGACTGCTCTGTCTGGCACTGCTGCTGGCAGCAGTGGCACTGGCCCTGGGAATTTCTTCCTTATTTTATTATATCCAACCTCTTGAGTCCCTGATCTGCTTTGAATGTCCAGTATTAATTCCCAATGAAGTCCCCCTGCCTTTCTTCACCATATTGTTGAGAAGCTTCATATCTTCTTTGTTTTGTTTCATGCCCTAGAGCAGCCAGGAAAGTGACTTCCTCTATTCTGCCATCCTGAAAAACTCCTGATCTATATTTGAGAACGTATTTTTTTGTATGCCTTCATGTTGTATAGGAATGCTACTCTGCCTGTTCTTCTCTTTCGAATTACCATTGGGATTTGACCTCTATAGTTTTTAATTCATTTTTATGCAGATTTATTTTCCCTAAACTTTAGAAGGCATTTAACTTATATAGCTTTCCTAACTTCTCAGAACTTCCTCTGTTACTGTTTTAGTATTACAAAAAAATTACAAGTTCCTTTCTGAGAGTTCCTGACTCAGTTCTTTTGCACACTCATCTTCACCTTCTTTCCCATGTCTCTATTGCTCTGACCTACTTTATTTCATTCACAGTAGTTTCTCCTTATCATGGGATTGTGCTCTATCCTGGAAGTAAGTCTTGGAGTTCATTTTTGAGAATTCACAGAGACAAGAGTACCCCAGGTTCCTGATTTCCTACCCTAGATTCCTTCTACTCAATGACTATCAGATTGGACAAAAACCCTCACAATTTCAGTTGTGGCTCTGCATTTGTCCTGTAGATTTCTAGTAGATACCTGTTGGCTATATCGAAATACTTCTTTTCTCAGTTCTGTCAGATGCTCTGTTGTTTTCCTGTGCACATATAAGATGAAAAGTACACAGTTAACATCTGTATTTCCCCCTTCCCCCATGCTCACATTTTTGGAATTTTAGGGATATCATACTATCTAGTTTGTTTGTTTTTAGGGATATCATACTATCTAGTTTGTGTGTTTTTTTATTTGGTTCATGCATATTGTGTTTTACTCTTTAGCTCTTTGTATGAGGATTCAGGAAGACCCAGAATCTGTGGTGTTTCCATCTTCTCTGAGTCCTCCTCAATCGGTACTTTTTAGTGTTTATATTAGTGACTTATCAGCAGCATTTATTTCCTGACCTATTTTTCTTTCCTTCATTGGATTCAGTAACCATGCTCTCCTTATTTTCTTATTTTTCTTAACCTACTGTCTTAGTCTCTTTTGTAGTCACCTCTTCTTTTGTCTATCTCATCAACCTCCATGTTCCTAAGGGTTCTACTCCTGATTATTTTTTTCTTTCCCCTTTATACACTGTATTTAGACTGTAATATCTTTGACCCCCATGACTTAAATATGTGTATGGCTTTGAAATTTTCCTCCTGAGATATATACCTGAGTGTCTAGTTTCTACTAGGTATTTCCATTTGGATGTCTCCCATGACATTCAAACTTGGGAACACATCAAATCAAACAAGATTAAAAAATGTTCAATTCCTGTTTTGCTTGTTTTTATGAACAGCACCACCATATA
This sequence comes from Marmota marmota marmota, assembly GCF_001458135.2. NCBI lineage: Eukaryota > Metazoa > Chordata > Mammalia > Rodentia > Sciuridae > Marmota > Marmota marmota. Next base: position 6,598,061 of record NW_026000119.1, on the reverse strand, counting down.
TCCAGAAATTTGGGTGTTATTTAAGAGGTGGAAAATAAATTACAATATATTTTTACTCCAAGGAGAGTTAATTAGAGATGTAAAAATTGTTATTGTTGTTGTTTAGTGATGTTTACTCTAAGCAGAGGAGCAACATTGTAGTTCTGCTTATTTGCATTTCTTTCCTAGAGTCTTCCCCCATGTCTCTCATATTCAACCAATTATTATATATTGTTGGATTTTTTTCTCTGTTAAGTTTCTCAAATCTATTCCCTTTCCTCTATTCCTTTTGTTACTGGTTTAGTTTAGATCATTGTCATATCTCACTTTAGCTGCTTCTGGTCCTCACCTTCAAGTCATGATTCAGTCTTCACCTCTATGCTTTTTAAAACTAAATTTTATTTGTTGCTATAAACAAATAGACAAAGAAGCAAATGAAACTGCAATCTCTGTCTATACCCTATTGTATACACTAGAAGTTCTTTAAAAAATAAGCCTTCCTTCAAGAACTAGATCCTGTCTTAGCATTAAGATGAGATTTGTCACTTTTATCTCTGTTACCTGTCAAGCATATAACCATATGCTAGTATGATGTTGCCATACTGTTCCTGAACACACCATACTATTTGCAATATCCTTGCCTTTGCATATGTTTCTTCTTCTTCTCTCTTCATCCTTTCCTTTCCTTTCTTTGCTAGGGCAATTCCTCCTAATCCTTTAACTTATATTATTCCTTCAAATTTCTGTTTTCCCTAAGCTTTCCATAACCCCACATCCCAGCCATAGCTTCAGTACTTTTCCTCACATCTGTGTGACTACAGGCTTTTTGTAGGAATTTACAAGATTTAATATCATTAGTGATTTATTTTCAAATCTCTTATGATTAAATAGACTCACACGCAGTTATAAGACATAATAGAGGGAAGGATCTCTTGTACTCCTTACCCAGTACCCACTAGTCATAACATCTTGAAAAACTATAGTATAGTGTTATAGCCATTATATTGATACTGATACAGTTAAGGTTTGGGGGCATTCCTAACACCATAAGAACTTCTTATGTTGCCCTTTTAACCCATAATCACCTCTTCCTGCCCTACTCCCTCCTTAGCATTTGATATCACTATTTTTTCCTCCATTTCTATAATTTTATCATTTTTAGGGTGTTATATATATTCATATAATATGGATCCTTTTGTGATTGGCTTCTTTTTTTCCTACTGAGAATAATTTCTTGGCGATTCATCCAATATGTTGTATTTATCAGTATTTTGCTTTTTTTCATTACTGATTAGTATTCTAGGATGTACCACAGTTTGTTCAACCATTGACCTGTTGAAGGACATCTGGGTTGTTTCTAAGTTTGGGATATTACAAATATAAAAACCATAAACACTAGTGTATATGTCTTTGTGAAAACATAATTTCTCATTTCTATGTGATGAATGTGCCAAAATGTGTTTGTTGGGTCATGGTCTTATGGTAGTTACATATTTAGTTTTATAAGGACTTCCTAACCATTTTATACTAAAATTTCAAAGAGTAACTGAGAAAATAGTGTCACATCAATATCTTTAGATTGAACAGTTACCACGGGAGGTCAAGCTCAGAGGTCCAGATCCACCCACACCAGACTGAGCAGGTCTCAGGTGCACAGCAGGCTCAGTCCACCCCTCCCCTGGCAGGGCAGACACCCACCAGAGGCTAGCCTCTGGTTCAGGACAACCCCTTCTGACCAGCAGACCACCAAGGGAGGTCAAACCCAGAGGCCCAAATCCACTCACACCAACTTGCACAGGACCCAGATCCAGGATGCAATAGCATTCATTGAGGGACACCAGCAGGGTCTGGAAGCCCAACATCAAGGTGAGATACAGACAATCTCTACTGGTATTACAAGAATATAGGGAAGAAACTGTAATATCTCAGATCCACACTGCAAGAAAGGACACATGAAAAAACAAGGGAGGAAAGTGCCCCAAACAAACCAGGATATTATAATAACAGAACCCATGGACAGTGAAGTTGATGAAATGTCAGAAAAGGAGTTCAGAAGGTTTATAATTAAAATGATCTGTGAATTAAAGAATGACCTAAATGAGCAAATACATGTAAAAACTGATCACTCCAACAAAGAGATAACAGAGCAAATACTGGTAGCAAAAGATGACTTCAAAAGAGAGATAGAGACTCTGAAAAAAAAAAACCCAGTCAGAAATCCTTGAAATGAAGGATACAATAAATCAAATAAAAAACTCAATAGAAAGCATACCCAACAGACTAGATCACTTGGAAGAAAGAACATCAGATAATGAAGATAAAGTATACAATCTGGAAAATAAAGTTGATCACATAGTGAAGATAGAAACCATGAGAAGAACATCCAAGAATTATGGGATAGCATCAAAAGAACAAATCTAAGAGTTATTGGGAGGGAGGAAGACAGAGTTTCAAACCAAAGGAATGCACAATCTCTTCAATGAGATAATATCAGAAAATTTTCCAAGCATGAAGAACGAATAGGAAAACCAAATACAAGAGGATACCAAATGTACAAAATTACAACATATCTATACCAATCTACTTTATAATGAAAATGCCTAGCATACAGAATAAGGATTGAATTTTTAAAGCTACAAGAGAGAGGAATCAGATCACATAGAGGGGGAGACCAATTCATATCTCAGCAGATTTTTCAACCCAGACCCTCAAAGCCAGGAGATCGTGGAACAACATATACCAAGCGCTAAAAGAAAATGGATGCCAACCAAGAATCTTACATACAGCAAAACTAAGCTTTAAATTTGATGATGAAATAAAAACCTTTCATGATAAACAAAAGTTAAAAGAATTTACAACTAGAAAGCTTGCACTAAAGAGACCCTCATCATTATATAGAATACATGTATGAAGATGTGAATTTGGTGTCAACATATATAATCAGAGATGTGATAAATTATGGTATAATGGTGTATTAAGAATTGTAATGCCAGCTGGCGTGGACCGAGTGTCAGACCTGAGGAGGAGCCCAGCCGGCATGGGGTGGGCATGTCGGGTGCAGACCAGAGGAGGCACAGACCCGCTTTGCATGTGGGTCACCAGACCGAGCTCTGGACAAACACAAGGTCTTCCCAGCACCCACCACCTCACCAAACACCTTATGAGGGAAACAGACAGAACATATATTGGAAAATCCCATCAACCCTTAAAACCCATCAACCAGTGGGCGTGGCTACCAGCACAGTTCTGCGGCTGATCAGGTACCCGGTTTCCAACTCCCCCACCCTTAGCTGCGATAACTCAAAATTTTTCCCACAAGCTTTTGGGGGGGGTGTAGCTACCAACGCAAAACAACAACTGTACAGGCACCTGGTTTCCATCTCAGAGACTAAGAGCAGGGAGGCTATAGGTGGAAGCTCAAGTCCTCTCACACCTGAACCACCCTGAATGCAGAGACTCAAGCTAGGAATAGACAACTCCACCTACTGGAAGAAAAGAAAACAGAGTTCTGAGAGATTTTTTTTTTTTTTTTTGCTTTCTTTTCTTCTCTCTCTCTTCTCATCCATTCATCCATTCTCCTCTACCCTTCCCCCTCTGTTCCTCACAACCTCAACTCAACATATGTGAAACCAAGAACTTTGCATGAAATAGGACTTTAACAACTGAATCACCAGAATAATATAATATAGAGGAATTACATATGCCCCACCTACTCCCCCTTTTTTCTTATTTTCTTTTTCCCTCTCTCTTTTTTCTCTTTCCTTCCTTGTTATTTTTTTCCCTCCTTACTCCCTCTATCCCACTTTCAACCCCCTAACTTTTACTATTTATATGTAGGGTAATTTTCTCAATACAGATAGGGTTTGAATTTATACATTCTTCTGTAAATTACCTGTCTATTGGTTAGAATTCCCCTCCAAAGTTGCTAAATTAGATTAACCCCATACCCTCACTCCTTTCCCCCTAAACATAACATCCTACATTGGAAATTCGTTCTCTATATGCCACCAGAAATGATACGCCTTTTATGAAACTAATGACTATATTTTTAAATAATAATTGAAGCCAACATCTGTAGACATAGAGTCTAACTATAAATGTATTAATAATGAAAACTTGCGCTTAGATGATGTACTATTGATATTGGGAACTGTTAACATTGTCTTTCTCCACAAAAGAGAGATTTGGAACTATACAGGAGCAATATAAATAAATGGGGAAAAATCATTAATACAACAGTTCCACAAAGCTTCAATGAAACATGAGCAGTAAGAAAAGACAAGGAAAGAAAGGACCACAAACAATGCAGGTCAATTCAACATTAGAAGAGTAATATCTGCAGCAGATGGGATTCCAGATAAAGAGTTCAGAATATACATGCCTCAGATGATTTGGAGTCTCAAGGAAGACATTAGACAGCAAATTCAGACAATGAAAGATCACTTTGACAATGAATTACATAAACAAATTCAAGAAACAAAAGATCAACTCTACAGGGAGATAGAGGTTATTAAAAAAAAATAACCCAAAAACAGAAATCCTGGAAATCAAGGAAATAATAAACCAAATTAGAAACTCAAATGAGAGTATTACCAGCAGAGTAGAACACTTAGAAGATAGAACTTCAGATAACAAAGACAAAGTATATCAACTTGAAAGAACTTAGGCAGCAGAAACCATGAGCAGAACATCCAAGAAATATGGGATAACATAAAGAGACCAAATTAAGATTATTGGGATACAGGAAGGTATTGAGGTCCAAACCAAAGAAATGAGCAATCTGTTCAATGAAATAATATTAGAAAACTTCCCAGACTTGAAGAATGAAACAGAAATCCAAATCCTAGAAGCCCACAGGATGCTGAATGTGCAAAATCACAAGAGATCCACACCAAGACACATTATAATGAAGATGCCCAACATACAGAATAAGGAGAGAATCTTAAAAGCCACAAGAGAAAGGAAGCAGATTACATTTAGGGGTAAACCAATCAGGTTAATGGCTGATCTTTCAACCCAGACTCTGAAAGCTAGAAGATCCTGGAACAACATATTTCAAACGCTGAAAGATAATGGGTTCTAACCAAGAATCTTGTATTCAGTGAAATTAAGCTTCAGGATTGAAGATGAAATAAAAACCTTCCATGATAAACAAAAGTTAAAAGAATTTGCAGCTAGAAAACCGGCACTTCAGAACATCCTTGGCAAAACATTACATGAAGAGGAAATGAAAAATAACAATGAAAACCAACAGTGGGAGGTAGTACAGTAAAGGAAAAACTAATCAAAGAGGAAAACCAAATCATGTTAAATAACAAAAATAAAGAAATATGGCTGGAAGTACAAACCATATCTCAATAGTAATCCTAAATGTTAATGGCTTAAACTCACCAATCAAAAGACATAGGCTAGTAGACTGGATAAAAAAATTATCCAACAATGTGCTGCCTACAAGAGACTCATCTGATAGGAAAAGACATACACAGACTGAAAGTGAAAGGTTGGGAAAAATCATACCACTCACATGGACCTCAGAAGCAAGCAGGGGTGTCCATACTCATATCAAATAAAATAGACTTCAAGCCAAAGTTAATCAAAAGGGATAAATAAGGACACTTAAATTAAGGGAAGCATACACCAACAAGACATAACAATCATTAATATATATGCCTCAAACAATGGTGCAGCTACGTTCATCAAACAAACTCTTCACAAGTTCAAGAGTCAAATAGACCACAACACAATAATCATGGGAGATTTTAACACACCTCTCTCACCGCTGGACAGATCTTCCAAACAAAAGTTGAATAAAGAAACTAGAGAACTCAATAATACAATTAATAACTTAGACTTAATTGACATATATAGAATAAAGCACCCAAAATCAAGTGGATACACTTTTTTCTCAGCAGCACATGGATCCTTCTCAAAAATAGACCATATATTATGTCACAGGGCAACTCTTAGCAAATACAAAGGAGTAGAGATACTACCATGCATGTTATCTGATTATAATGGAATGAAATTGGAAATCAATGATAAAATAAGGAAGAAAAATTCCTATATCACATGGAGAATGAAAAATACACTAATGAATGAACAACGGGTTATAGACGACATCAAAGAGGAAATTAAAAAATTCTTAGAGGTAAATGAAAACTCAGACACAACATATTGCAATCTCTGGGATACTGTGAAAACAGTTCTAAGAGGAAAATTCATTTCATGGAGTTCATTCCTTAAAAGAAGAAAAAGCCAACAAATAAATGACCTCACACTACATCTCAAATCCCTAGAAAAAGAAGAACAAATCAGCAGCAAATGCAGTAGAAGTCAAGAAATAATTAAAATCAGAGCTGAAATCAATGAAATCGAAACAAAAGAAACAATTGAAAAAATTGACAAAACTAAAAATTGGTTCTTTGAAAAAATAAATAAGATTGATAGACCATTAGCCATGCTAACGAAGAGAAGAAGAGAGAGAACCCAAATTACTAGCTTATGGGATGAAAAAGACAACATCACAACAGACACTTCAGAAATACAGAAGATAATTAGAAATTATTTTGAAACCCTATACTCTAATAAAATAGAAGATAGTGAAGTCATCAATAAATTCCTTAAGTCATATGATCTGCCCAGATTTAGTCAGGAGGATATACACAACTTAAATAGACCAATATCAAGTGAGGAAATAGAAGAAGCCATCAAAAGATTACCAACCAAGAAAAGCCCAGGACCAGACAGATATACAGCAGAGTTTTACAAGACCTTTAAAGAAGAACTAATACCAATACTCTTCAATCTATTTCAGGAAATAGAAAAAGAGGGAGTTCTTCCAAATTCATTCTACGAGGCCAATATCATTCTGATTTCAAAACCAGACAAAGACACTTCAAAGAAAGAAAACTTCAGACCAATATCTTTAATGAATATAGATGCAAAAATCCTCAATAAAATTTTGGCAAATCAGATACAAAAACATATCAAAAAGATCGTGCACCATAACCAAGTGGGATTCATCCCCAGGATACAAGACTGGTTCAATATATGGAAATCAATAAATGTAATTCACCACATCAATAGACTTAAAGATAAGAACCATATGATCAATCTCGATAGATGCAGAAAAAGCATTTGACAAAATACAGCATCCCTTTATGTTCAAAACACTAGAAAACCTAGGGATAACAGGAATTTACCTCAACATTGTAAAAGCTATATATGTTAAGCCTCAGTCCAGCATCTTTCTAAACGGAGAAAAATTGAAGGTATTCCCTCTAAAATCTGGAACACGACAGGGATGCCCTCTCTCACCACTTCTATTCAAAATAGTTCTTGAAACACTAGCCAGAGCAATTAGACAGATGAAAGAAATTAAAGGCATAAATATAGGAAAAGAAGAACTTAAATTGGCACTATTTTCTGATGACATGATCCTATACCTAGCAGACCTAAAAGGTTCTACCAAGAAACTTCTAGAACTAGAAGTTCAGCAAAGTGGCAGGATATAAAATCAACACCCATAAATCAAAGGCATTCCTGTATATCAGTGGCAAATCCTCAGAAATGGAAATGAGGACAACTACCCCATTCACAATATCCTCAAAAAACAAAAAATAAAATACCTGGGAATCAATCAACCAAAAGAGGTAAAAGATCTACACAATGAAAACTACAGAACCCTAAGGAGAGAAATAGAAGAAGACCTTAGAAGATGGAAGGATATACCTTGCTCATGGATAGGCAGAATCAATATTATTAAAATGGCCTTATTACAAAAAACACTTTACAGATTCAATGCAATTCTGATCAAAATCCCAATGGCATTCATTGCAGAAATAGAAAAAGCAATCATGAAATTCATCTGGAAAATAAGAGACCCAGGAAGAGACCCAAGAGACCCAAATAAGCAGGAAGAGTGAAACAGAGGGTATCACAATACCAGATTTTAAACTATACTACAGAGCAATAGTAACAAAAACAGCATGGTACTGGCACCAAAACAGGTGGGTAGGCCAATGGTACAGAATAGAGGACACAGAGACCAATCCACAAAATTACAACTACCTTATATTAGACAAAGGTGCTAAAAGAATGCAATGGAAAAAGGATAGCATCTTCAACAAATGGTGCTGGGAGAACTGGAAATCCATATGCAACAAAATGAAATTGAATCCCTTTCTCTCACCATGCACAAAAGTTAACTCAAAATGGATCAAGGAGCTAGGAATCAAACCAGAGACTCTGTGTCTAATAGAAGAAAAAGTTGGCCCTAATCTCCATCACGTGGGGGCAGGCCCCAAATTCCTTAATAAGACACCCATAGCACAAGAGTTAAAACCAAGAATCAAAAATGGGACGAATTCGAACTAAAAAGTTTTTTTCTCAGCAAGAGAAATAATATGTGAAGTGAATAGGGAACCTACATCCTGGGAACAAATTTTTACCCCTCACACATCAGATAGAGCTCTAATCTCTAGAGTATACAAAGAACTTAAAAAGCTAAACAACAACAAAATAAATAACCCAATCAACAAATGGGCCAAGGACCTGAACAGACACTTCACAGAAGAGGATATACAATCAATCAACAAACACATGAAAAAATTCTCACCATCTCTAGCAATCAGAGAAATGCAAGTTAAAATTACTCTAAGATACCATCTCACTCCAGTAAGAATGGCAGCCATTATGAAGTCAAACAACAACAAGTGCTGGCAAGGATGTGGGGAAAAAGGTACACTCATACATTGCTGGTGGGACTGCAAATCAGTGCAGTCAATTTCGAAAGCAGTATGGAGATTCCTTGAAAAGCAGGAATGAAACCACCATTTGACCCAGCTATTCCCCTTCTCAGACTATACCCAAAAGACCTAAAAAGAACATACTACAGGGACACAGCCACATCAATGTTTATAGCAGCACAATTCACAATAGCTAGACTGTGGAACCAACCTAGATGCCCTTCAATAGATGAACTGGCATTTATACACAATGGAATATTACTAAGCACTAAAAAATAACAAGATCATGGCATTTGCAGGGAAATGGATGGCATTAGAGCAGATTATGCTAAGTGAAGTTAGCCAATCCCTAAAAAATAAATGCCAAATGTCTTCTCTGATATAAGGGAGGGTGACTCAAAATGGGATAGGGAGGAAGAGCATGAGAAGAAGATTACCACTAAACAGGGAAGAGAGGTGGGAGGGAAAAGGAGGGAGAAGGGGAATTGCACGGAAGATGGAAGGAGACCCTCATCGTTATACAGAATACATGTATGATATTGTGAGGAGAAAAAAATATGAATTGTGCCACATTAGATTGGGTCGAGAGAAGCGAAGGTAGGGGAGGGGAGGGGAAGGGGGATAGGAAGGGCAGCAGAATAAAATAGACATTATTATTATTGTATGTATATAGGTGACTGTATGACCAATGTGATTCTGCAACCTATACAATCAGAAAAATGAGAAATTATACCCCATTTGATTCAAATGTATGAAATGTCAACATCATTGTACTGGCATGTGTAACTAATTAAAAAAAATTAATTAATTAAAAAATAATATAAAAAGAATTGTAATGCAAAAATAAATTTAAAAAAGAAAAAAATAAATAAAATGCAATTTATACTTATATCTGAAAAGAAAGAAAGAAAGAAAGCCTGCTCTAAAGAACATCATCAGCAAAATATTCCAAGAAGAGGAAATGAAAAACAATGATGAAAATCAGCAGAGGGAGGGATTACACTACAGGAAAATCTAATCAGAGGAGAAACCAAGTCATTGTTAAATACCAAAAATAAACAAAAATGTCTGGAAATACAAATCATGTCTTAATAATAACCCTGAATTTTAATGGCCTAAACTCACCAATCAAAAGACATAGACTAGCAGATAGAATTAAAAGAAAAAAGACCCAACAATATGCTGCCTCCAAGAGAGTCACCTCATATAAAAAGACATTCACAGACTGAAGGTGAAGGGTTGGGAAAAATCATACCACTCACATGGACTGAGGAAGCAAGCAGGGGTTTCCATTCTCATATCAAATAAAGCAGACTTAAACTAAAGTCGACCAAAAAGGATTTAAAAAAAAGGACACTACATACTGCTCAAGGGAACCATACACCAACAAGACTTAACAATTATAAATATATATGCCCCAAACAATGGAGCATTTACGTTCATCAAACAAACTCTTCTCAAGCTCAAGAGTCAAATAGATCACAACACAATAATTGGATGACTTTAACACACCTCTTTCATCACTAGATAGATCTTCCAAAGAAAAGCTGAACAAAGAAACTATAGAACTCAATAATACAATCAATTACAGACTTAACTGACATATAAGAACATTTCGTCCTTCAACAAGAGAATACACTTTTTCTCAGCAGCACATGGATCCTTTGGTAAAATAGACTGTATACTATGCCACAAAGCAACTCTTAGCAAATATAAAAAAGTAGAGATACTACCCTACATTTTATCAGATCATAATGGAATGAAATTAGAAATCAATGATAAAATAAGAAATAAAATTCACTCCAACACCTGGAGACTAAGTAATATGCCACTGAATGAACAATGTGTTACAGAAGACATCAAGGAGGAGATTAAAAAAATTTTAAAGGTGAATGAGAACACAGATACAATATATTGAAATCTCTGGGACACTATGAAAGCAGTTCTAAGAGGAAAGTTCATTGCATGGAATTTATTCCTTAAAAGAAGAAAAAATCAACAAATAAATGACTTAATATTACATCTCAAAGCCCTAGGAAAAAAAAGAACAAATCAACACAAGAAGATAGGAAATAATTAAAATCAGAGCTGAAATCAATGAAATTGAAACAAAAGAAACAATTGAAAAATTGACAGAATAAAAAGTTGCTTCTTTGAAAAAATAAATAAAATTGACAGACCCTTAGCCATGCTAACGAAGAGAAGGAGAGAGAAAACTCAAATCACGAACATATGTGATGAAAAAGGAAATATCACAACAGACACTACAGAAATACAAAAGATAATTAGAAATTATTTTAAAAACTTGTACTCCAATAAAATAGAAGTTATCGAAGGCATCAATAAATTTCTAGAGACATATAATTTGCCCAAATTGAATCAGGATGATATACACAATTTAAATAGATCAATTTCATGTGACAAAATAGCAGAGCCATCAAAAGTCTACCAACCAAGAAAAGCCCAGGACTGGACAGATACACACCCGAGTTCTACAAGAACTTTAAAGAACTAATACCAATACTCTTCAATTTATTTCAGGAAATAGAAAAAGAGGCAGCACTTCCAAACTCATTCTATAAATGAGGCCAATATCACTCTGATTCCAAAACTGGGCAAAGACATATTGAAAAAAAAAACTTCAGACCAATATCTCTAATGAACATAGATGCAAAAATTCTCAATAAAATTCTGGCAACATGTCAAAAAGATCATGCACAATGATCAAGTGGGATTCATTCCAGTAATGGAAGGTTGTTTCAACATGTGGAAATCAATAAATGTAATTCATCACATCAATAGACTTAAAGATAATAATCATATGATTATCTCAATAGACACAGAAAAAGCATTTGAAAAAATATAGCACCCCTTTATGTTCAAAACACTAGAAAAACTAGGGATAACTGGAACATATCTCAACATCAGAAAGGCTATGTATGCTAAGCCCCAGGCCAGCATCATTCTAAATGGAGAAAAATTTAAGGAATTCCCTCTGAAAACTGGAACAAGACAGGGATGCCCTCTTTCACCACTTCTATTTAACATAGTTCTTGAAACACTGGCCAGAGCAATTAGTCAGATGAAAGAAATTAAAGGGATACACATAGAAAAAGAAGAACTCAAATTGGCACTATTTGCTTGATGATATGATTCTATACCTAGAAGACCCTAAAAGTTCCACCAGAAAACTTCTAGAACTAGTAAATGAATTCAGCAAAGTAGCAGGATATAAAATCAACACCCATAAATCAAATGCATTTCGGTATATCAGTGACAAATCCTCAGAAAGGGAAATGAGGAAAACTACCCCATTTTCAATTGCCTCAAAAAAAAAAAAAAACTTGGGAATCAACAAAAGAAATGAAAGATCTATATAATGAACCCTAAAGAAAGAAATCAAAGAAGACCTTAGAAGATGGAAACATCTACCTTGCTCTTGTATAGGCAGAATTAATATTATCCAAATGACCATACTTCCCAAAACACTATACATATTTAATGCAATTCCAATAAAATTTCCAATGACATTCCTCATAGAAATAGAAAAAGCAATCATGAAATTCATCTGGAAAAATAAGAGACCCAGAATAGCTAAAGCAATCCTTAGCAGGAAGAGTGAACCAGGTAGCATCACTATACCAGACCTTAAACTACACTACAGAGCAATAGTAACAAAAACAGCATGGTGTCAGCACCAAAACAGACTGGTAGAGCAGTGGTACAGAATAGAGATCACAGAGACTAACCCACAATACTACAATTATCTTATGTTAGACAAAGGTGCCAAGAACATGCATTGGAGAAAAGATAGCCTCTTCAACAAATGGTGCTGGGAAAACTGGAAATTTGTATGCAACAAAATGAAATTAAACCCCATCTCTCACCATGCACAAAACTCAACTCAAAATGGATCAAGGATTTAGGAAGACAACCAGAGACCCTGAGTCTAATAGAAGAAAAAGTAGGCCCTATTCTCCATCATGTGGGATTAGGCCCCAACTTCCTTAATAAGACTCCTGTGGCACAAGAATTAAAATCAAGAGTCAATAAATGGGATAGACTCAAATGAAAAAGTTTCTTTTCTTTTTTTTAATATTTATTTTTCAGTTTTTGGCGGACATAACATCTTTGTTTGTATGTGGTGCTGAGTATGGAACCTGGGCCGCACGCATGCCAGGTGAGTGCGCTACCGCTTGAGCCACATCCCCAGCCCCAAAAAAGTTTCTTCTCAGAAAAAGAAGCAATCTTTAAGGTGAACAGAGAGCCTACATCCTGGGAGCAAATTTTTACCCCTCACACATCAGATAGAGCACTAATCTCTAGGGTATATAAAGAACTCAAAAAGCTAAGCACCAAAGAAACAAACAACCCAATCAAGAACCCGAACAGACACTTCTCAGAAGATGATATACAATTGAACAACAAATATATGAAAAAATGTTCGTCATCTTTAGCAATTAGATAAATGCAAATCAAAGCTACTCTAAGATATCATCTCACTCCAGTCAGAACGGCAGCTATTATGAAGACAAACAACAATAAGTGTTGGTGAGGATGTGGGGAAAAAGGTACACTCATACACTGCTGGTGGGACTGCAAATTGATGCAGCCAATATGGAAAGCAGTATGGAGATTTCTTGGAAAATTGGGAATGGAGCCACCATTTAACCCAGTTATCCCTCTCCTGGTCTATACCCAAAGGACTTAAAAACAGCATACTATTGGGACACAGCCACATCAGTGTTTATAGCAGCACAATTCACAATAGCTAAACTGTGGAACCAACCTAGATGCCCTTCAATAGATGAATAGATAAAAAAAAATGTGGCATGAATACACAATGGAATATTACTCAGCAATAAAATAGAATAAAATCAAGGCATTTGCAGGTAAATGGATGGAGTTAGAGAAGATAATGCTAAGTGAAGTTAGTCAATCCCCCCCAAACAAATGCTGAATGTTTTCTTTGATATAAGGAGGCTGATTCATAGTGGGATAGGGAGAGGGAGCATGGGAGGGATAGGGCAGAAAGGTTGCAGGGGAAGGGAGGGGGTATGGGGTTATTAATGATGGTGGAATGTGATGATCATTATTATCCAAAGTACAGGTATGAAGACACAAATTGTTATGAATATACTTTGTATACAATCGGAGATATGAAAAATTGTGCTCTATATGTGTAATAAGAATTGTAATGCATTCTGCTATCACATATAAATAAAAATAATAATAATAAGAATAATAAAAAAATCTTTAGATTGAAAATTAGGATAAAATAACTGTTTTTACTGATTTTATGCCACTCGTTTAGTACAGAAAAATAATATTCTAAATAAACTGAAACTTGCTTCAAAGGAGAAATTAATAAATTAATACAATTTAAATATGATAAGCTTATTTATTACTCCAAGAGTTAGGGGTTTTTAGTCCAAAATTTTTATAGCAATAATGAGATGATCTGATTCATTATAAATGATATACAAACATTGCACTATAATATTCAAATGCCTACACTTTGAAAATTAAGTTAAACTCCTCTACAAATGATAAACATAGTTTGGTAATCAGTAGTGTACATTAAATAAATAACCACAAGCCCTTTTAAGATACTTTTCTATTTTTATGGTGCTCCATTATGTTCTGATGGAATTATCCTGTTCCAATACTAAGCCTTTCTTTTGACTTTAGCCCTTACAACAAGGGTCTTCCAATATCATGGAGGGTGCAATATGCTTTACACCTACATGGATGTGACACTGAATCTAAATATCACTTGCTGGCATTCTGAGTTTTCTCTTTGCCTTCATTTTCTCATCTGTTACTTGGGGATCATCCTGAACAACCTAAATGACGTGACAGGGCTACCATCATAGTCCAATGAAATAATGTATACAAAGTATCTGGCATATCATAATATTCAATTACTTTCATCAATGGCATTTTTAATTTCCTAGGAATAAATTACCAGAGCTTATTTATAAATGGTATTTAAGTTTGTAGTGAGTTGTTACAATTCTTATCCAGGAGAATTGAGAGAAAAAGTTTAAAAATACCAGTCAGATCAAAACATTCAAGGACAGGTGGTGCCATCTGCCAAATGGGCCTTCTTAAAATTATAGTTAGACATTAATATAAAACAATGTTTATCACACTGAAAATGTTGAGATTTTGGTACACAAAATCTATCTTCTTATTTCTTGTTAATGAATATATATCCACTACAATTTCGTTCAAGTAAATGAAGGAGTTGTGCTTCTTTATATGGGCTGATGTATTTTTTTATTTAAAAAAAATTTTTAGTTACACATGGACACAATATCTTTATTTTGTTTATTCATTTTTATGTGGTGCTGAGGATTGAACCCAGTCCCTCACACATGTGAGGCAAGCGCTCTGCCACTGAGCACAGCCCCAGCCCATATTTTTAATAATGAAATGCTGTCAGAAACAGGACCACCACCTGCAGAGCTCAGAATCCTAAACAAACACCAATTTGTAGAATAGCCAAGAGCACAGGTCAAAAACTACTTGGAGAGGTCACCTGTTAAACAAGCAGGGATAGTTAGCTTACTAATTATCTTATATTTGATTTGATGTTATAAAATTAAGAAAGAGCAGTGGTGGCTTTATCTTTTGGCTGTTGGTTATGTAAAATTCAGGAAATATGCATAATGTATGAAAAATTCAGTTGACGTAATCTTGTATTTTCAATGATGTTTTGGATTATTATAGAGCACCTGTTTGTGTCAGAGAAAAGAATGTGAGAAGAGACATATTTACCAGGAATTTAAAGGAGCTGCTAGGCATAGGAATTCTCAATCCTAGAGTATTGGCGTAGCATTTACTAGGCCCAGGGTTCAATCTCAGCTCTGAAAGGGGGTGGGGGAAGGAGCTACTTTGTAGTGGAAGATAATTGAATATATGTCCAACCAATTAGGAAATACATTTTAAAAGTGGCATAAAACAAAATCAAGTTTGGATCTGTTCTTTGGAGTACTAGGTACCAGATGGGTGAAATAGGGCTGTACTAGAGAGCCCTGCCTAATTCAAAATATTGTCTCCAGCAGTCTGACACCAAGGAATAAGTGATTATTGTATCTTCAGAAAGACTGTATTAAATTGTGTTCAAATTACCTTAGTGAGTTGATCAATTAGCAATTGTCATGGAATAAGTTATCAGATTATCTAGTGATTCTGACAAAATGCAGAAAAAGCAATTTAGTTTTGTTGGGAATGGGGAAGATTTTAGGAAGTTCCCAGCATAAATTGTTTATAAGGAAGAGCAAATGAGAAGCCAATAAAGGAGATGGGACTTAGGGAATAGGAAGCAGGAGCACCAAGTAACATCAGCACTATAAAATCTTTAAGGATAGGAAATAAAGTTGGCTCATCTATGTATGCTGGCAAAATAACACAACATCTGGAACATAGCAGGTACATAACAAGTCTTTATAGAACAGACCAGAGAATGTGTGCTCTAAAAGGAGGGTGGTGTCGATTCTTAGGAGGTAAGAGAGCTCTGCAAACTAAATTTACGTACCAAAGTTTGCCTGAACCTGGCCTGCTAAAGACTGTGGAGCCATGGAATGAATGTGGAAGACTGTGGAATTGCTTTCTATAAAGTATTTAAGAAGGAGATATATTTTCATTTGGAATGATTCTTATAAAAGTGGGAAAATAATCTAAGTAATCTGAACAGCTTTTTCTTCCTTGGACTTTTTTGTTTTTTCTTTAATTTAAAGAAACACAATGCAAAATAATATACTATCATTATCACCATCACACAAACATTAGTAATAATCTGTTGAGAATTTATTCTGTGCCAGGCAACTTGCTGAGTGAGTGTTCTGTGCAGCAACTAATTGTTTCATTTTTGAGAATTCCTATGGATTTTACCATGTAGTTACTCAGTCTTCCTGCAGATGACACTCTTCTCCTGCAGAATTGTTACACCTTGAGCCCCCGGCTAGAGCATTCTACTGAAAGAGGCAGAGAAAAGAGTGATTTTAAGATTAGTGTATGATAGTTTTAAAAATAAGACAATTCATTATTTATATATGAATTGACCTAACTAGGAATGAATGAGCCAGCCTGTTAGAAAATTATATTTTATTTTAAAAGTTTTTTAAATAGAAAATGTGGTAATTAAGTTAACCTACTTTTTGAATGGCTGTGCAGCTTTACCTTTGTCTTTAGCATAATAGAATACAATTTGCTGGTCTCTTTTCCTTAGGAAAATTGAAATAAATAATGCTTTTTTGAAAGGCAAATCTTAGCTCAGAAGATGGAATGAAAATTCCTCCTTTCTTCTATCCTTGAGCGGCCCCCTCTACTCCATTTTTTTAACTCAAATCCCCTCTTTCTTTCAGGGGGTTTAGGGTAACTGAGCTTGGGGAAATTAATATGTTTAGTCAAACATTACTGGTTCTTGGGCAGAGGCTAAGTTCGTCAGCCTTACCTCCACGTGAACCAGTGTCAACTTTTCCTTCTATCCTGTGGCCAAAGCTATTGCTGAGAGTACAGGCCTTTGGGAACTTGAAAGTATAGGAGGGAAGAGTAAAGCACAATTAACAGCAATCACTATCCTGTGATATTACAAAAACCTGTTTTATGGCTTGTGTTGCTTTCTGTAAGCTTTTTTGGCAAATGTGTAAAAATATTTTTAGCTCTTGTATGACTCTAGTGAGTCAGTATGTTATATCCAGTGATAGCATCAAGTTTTGGAGTACACATTTAAAACATTAAGGGTTTTATATCTGAGATCTCTGAAATATTTACCTGTCTTACTAGATCCCTTTGTAAAGTTCTAAGGCAATGCCTTTTAGTACGTGGTCTGTTGATCATCTGCTTTGGAATCACTAGGGTGATTTCTTAATCATTTTGTTAAGAAAAAAACAAAGCAATATCTTAGTCCTATCTTCCCATCAAGAGAACCAGACTCTAGGTAGAATTTATAAAGAATTACAGTGATTCTTACCCTAACTAAAGTTTGAGAACAATGAAAAACAGTCAACTCAGGAGCTCAGCAGTTCCCTGAGCACAAATTAGAACTCTGATTTTGGTCCTGGCCTCCAGCTGCTATTCCTTTCCACTTAAAGATATCCTCAGGGCTCGCCCATATTCTTTATTCTCAATTAATTAAAGTTTATCCCCAGTTTGCTAAAGATGATCTAAGAATCCCCAGATTTCAGTGCATTTTAATAAGGTCCCCACTGTTAGCTTCAGGGAACCCTAAATTTTGGCATGTTTCTTCTGGATTAAGCCTGGCACAATTAGGATCTCCTGCTTAACTTCGTCTCCACCCCCGCCCCAGTCTGGTCTCTCCTGGCCATTTTCTTTTTCTTCCATTCATTACCTAGCAAGATCTAAGGCAATGTCCTTCCTCAGAGGAGAATTCCTGAAATCCTCCAGGAAGAGGTGACCAACCAGTGACAGAGCATAAAGCTCTTACTGCCTTGTTCTCTGGTTCCTTTGTTTCCTGTCATCTTCTTGGGAATAGTCTTCTTTGAATTTATGCTAGTACCTAGGAGACAGTAAATGACTGACTGCTGAAAGATTAAAAATCCTACCTCCCACTTCTTTTCCTGTATACAAGGATAAACCAAATGTTAATAAATGGACTCCATGAGGATAACACTTATTATGGCTTCTTCATCTGTGAACATGAATGAACAAACCTGTGAATGAAAATATGTATATTTTACTTCTTTTTCCATATACAAGCTTGAGACACTGTGGATGCTGAGGGTAGGATCATATTTCATTCATGTACATATTCCCAGCTTTTGTCACAGTACCTACTAGCACACAACAGCACTGGCTAACTGTTGGCTGAAGTAAAATTCACGAAGCTACCTACAAGTCACCATACAATGTACATGGACAGCAAGAAAAGACAGTCTCACTTTCATGCATGTGCCTGTATTGTTCTCACAGAGTTAGAGGACTTGTTATGGCCCCTGCAACTATTTAGAGGTAGATGCAATACTGGAAGTCGGGGTTGTTCAGACCTAGAGGAGTTATTTTGCAGCAGAACAGGTGGAAAAAACATTTCTGAGCAAACTGTAATACAACACATTGTGGGTAGGGGGCAATGCTGGTATATAATATATACGATACAGGCCTTTTTCCCCCAAACAGGAGATTTGGACAAATTTAAGGGGTCTTTGGGATCAATCAATGGAACTTTGTTGCTATCACCGAAACTCACTATTAGCATCAACACCACTACCTATATTAATGACATCACTACCTATATTAATGGCCATCTATTTCATGGCTGGTGAGTGGCAGCATTGATTTTTTTTTTTTTTAACTGAAGGCTTCTGATTTATAGTTCAATATTTTTTGTTATACCATAATATAATTTATTTCAATAGGATTTGTTTGTTAAAAATAGTTACATATATTTTCTTATTATAAGGATAATATATATCTTTATAAAAATTCAAATTTAGAAGATTGAAAGTTTAAGAAGATAAAAGTTCCCCTTACTCCAGCTTTCTCATATATAAATAGTGTTTTAATGTATTTCCTATATGTAAATTTATATTTACCTCTTTAATAAAAATCAGAATATATTATAGATATGCTTTTCCATTTAAAGCTTTATTACAAGTTCATTACTGTACTAATATCTGATTTTGCATAGCTTCTTAAGATCACTATCTGCAGGTTACATTTGAATGTTGGCCTTTTAACTCCTAACAATTGTTTTTCTCCTATTATTTTCCAGATTAGTTTTATTGTGATTTTAGCCATTTTAATTTGCAACACATGGTGTGATTCAAATCACTGAGTCTTAGCATCTGTCAATGATAAGATCATTCCTTTTAGTGATAGAAGACTGTTGCCAATAATGTGGCAGAATTTGGCTTTTCACTGTTATGTTACTAATGACAGCAAAAGAGAATTTATGTGTAATATTATTTTAGACATAGGCTTCAGTTTCATGAAGTATCTTAAAATTTCACCCAAAATTAAAACTAAGGATTTTGGAAAGCAAAACTTTCTCTCTAACCTCAATATTTAACATTCCCTCCTCACTTCTCAACACATTGAGGTTGTATATTGCAATCACAATAATGAGACAGGGTATTCTGGGGTAGGCAGGAGATGGGGGCCACAGTGAAGCCCTTATGTGCCTAGGAGACTTACATTGGCAGTGCTCTGGCAAAAGGGCAGTGTCTTGTTTTGGTACTCTTCCTGAAGCTGTTTATTTAGGTGTCTGGTTATTTCCTTCATATTCTTACTCAGAACAATTTTTTACTTTATTTCTTTTAACTTCAATTTTTCTATGCACCTTTCTGATATATATATATATATATATATATATATCTATATTCATATCTATATCTATATCTATATATATCTATATATCTATTCAGACATGATATATATATATATATATATATCATGTCTGAATAGCTATATACTATTAGAAAATTGTGGCATTGTTTTCTATACATACTAAGTTAGTATGATAGTAACAGATTTTATTATTTATAAATAAGTAAATACACATTTGAGGCATGGGGTTATGTGTCTAATCTTTTTCCTGCATAAAAACATTGTTCAATATTATGAATTTCTTGAGGATGTGGATGATATCCTTTCTTCTTGACAACTCTAATTGTTTAGCACAATGTCTGGTCATTATTAGGTAATTAATAAGTATTGTTGGCTGGCTTACTGGATAGATAAGTGGATAAAATAATGAAGCATGGATTATGTTTCCTTTTAGTAGTAGGAGGCTATCTTAAGTTAGCATTTAGTAAATAATTCTGTGTGCTAAGGACACATCTGGGTAATCAAACAACTAAACTGTGATAACTGATCTAGATGTTATGTTTGGTGTATTAAAAACTGATTTAGTATGCCACATTTTTCAACAATCCACCAGATTGATGGATTAACACAAAATAAATGGTGAATAAGATTGAGAAATTTTATATAACTCTGCTTTCAATGATTCATTTGTCTTAAATATTGCTGGAATCAATATTTAAAATAATATAATAACAACAATAGAATAACATGACATGACCAGGGATGAAGTAAAGGGAGAAGAAAAGTCTTAATTGGATTGGTACACACTCTAGAAGAGTTTTGTGGGCTCAACTGAAATGTTAACTCAACTAATATTATTACTGTCTCTCCCAATAGGGATACTAGTTAGGGTCTGATAGTCACTACCAAAAATAGTGCCTCTTACACTGACTCTTAGATTGCCTCTCAGTTAGCTGATTTTCTCTTACTACCATTCTTTTTTTTCTTTTTAGTTGTAGATGAACATAATATCTTTTATTTATTTTCTTAATGTGGTGCTGAGGACCGAACCCAGGGCCTCACACATTCGAGGCAAGTGCTGTACCACTGAGCTACAACCCCAGCCCCTTAATGCCATTCTTGATATCAATTTTTACCACTGTATAAAACAGGGCGTAGTATATTATATTAAATTAAAAAATATTTGTTGACCCAACATATTGTGTGACAGTTCTCCAGATGGTCCTGTATCAATCTTCTTTCTCACTTGTAGTTCTCAAAAACAGAATATATAGGGAATGCAACTTCCTCAGACAAGGAGGGGCTGGCAGGAACAGCCCAGTCCTCTCTCCAAAAAGGATCTTCTTCACCAGTTTAGCCTAGCATATGATGTAGTCACTGGGGATAAAACCTAAGGCAGTCTGCTTTCCAGGGTCCCTCAATAGGGCTGTAATTGGGGTACATGCAGATGACATTTTATCTGCCCTGGACAGCTTTTCTGAGCCTCAAGTTTTTTATGAATCTTAGGCTTCTATTGTCTGTTGAAGCCTATTGGTAAGTAAGAAATCCTTTTCCTGTAACTCACCATATGTATGAATGTTCTGTCTCACTACATTCAGGCCAGTTGATAACTAGTGCAGAGTGAACATGCTTCACACACATCCCCTCTGTATATCATGTGCTAGTATATATATCTCGTATGCACACTTTGATAGAGGAAGTAGTGCAGAGTGGGAAGACAGTGTAACAGCCTAGGCTTTACTGTGCTTCTTAACCCAGGGTGGCTTGGAATGTTAGTTCACACCCAAGCGTAGCCTGGATAGTCTACCTGTTGGTGGGGAAATGACAACTTTGTTTTTTTTAATTGTATCTTCTTTTCTGCAAATAGAAAAAATAGGTAAACAAGACAGGTCGACTACCATAATGAGCCCTATGTTCTTTTCATCAGAATTTCCAACATCATAGTCAACTTGGTGTGGTGTTGATCTTCTTTTATTTTGTGTAATTGTTCTAATGTTACAGATAAGCAGAAGGAAATGTGTATTGCTGTAAGCATGGGCCTATTTTGTGGCTTACCTATTGAGTTACATGGGTGCATATTTTTTTGTTGGTGAAATTGTCTTTTTCTTTTTCTTCTTGATCTCTTTTAGTGCCTTGCTCAAAATAGTTATAAATTAAACATCAGTGCTCTCTCTTAGTGTTAGTATTGTGATATACATGGCCAGTTTTTCAAGAGAAAAAAAACACATTGAGACAGAAGTTTTTACTTGCAAGTGAGGAGAAAGGTTTTTTTTATAAATTTTATCTTTATTTTAAATCAAATTAGTAAAATTTTGCAAAAAAATTTATGTTAGTGAATTTTTTTTACAGTAGATGGTTAGCACATATTATAATATAACTTAAAGAAAAATCTAATTCTTCCTCAGAACTATAGTAGAGAAATGGTTTATATTTGAAGATCTGGAATATACAAGTTTTCCTGCTATAGTAATGTTTTTTCTTGATTTCCTATGATTGGTACATACTTTAAGCTATTAAGCAAGCAAAAAGATAAAACTTCATTTTTCTAAAGCTTTCTTAACTTTGATTACAGCCTGTACTAGTTTAAATAGTGTCCCCAGCCCAATTCATGATCATCTAGAATCTGTGACTATGACTTTATTTGAAAATAAGGTCTTTGCAGTTTAATCAAGTTCAGATGAAGTCATATTGGATTTGGGCGGACCCTAATAAGAAATGGGAAATGTGATTACATTACACAGGGGTGACAGCCAAATGAAGATGGAGGCAGCAATTGGAGGGATGCATCTACAAGTCAAGGAACACAGAGGATTGCTGGAAACCACTGAAGTTAGAAGAGGCCAGGAAAGTTTCTTCCCTAGAGACTTCAGAGAAGCAGGGCCCTGCCAGCATCTTAATTTCAGACTTCTAGCCTCCAGAACTATGAGAGAATAAATTTCAGTTAAGATACCCAGTTTATGGGAATTTGTTATGATAGCCCAAGAAAACCAATACAAAACTCCCTTTTGAGTTGGAATGGCAGAAAATTAAGCTCATGCAGTTTGAGAAATGCTTTCTTTGTCTCTGGGGGTGTGTTAATAAGTAGCAGCAAGATGTGATGTTAGGATCAGGATGTCAGATCCTTAACATCACAAGGCTACACATAACTACAAGCTTCCCTGAGCTGTCCCTCACTTGGTCTACCATCAGTGCTCCTTGCTGGTTGATGCAAAGATGACCTTTGCTCCCGTTTCTATGACCGCTTCTGGATTTCCTTTTTCTCCATTATTTCCAGGCCACTCTTTAGTGACTAGGAACTATACTGCTATTTCCATACCATAATGTGGTTTATGAAGATATATTCTGAAACTGTTTTTTATCTGGATTATTGACACTTCCAGCACTTTTCAAGGACAATGAGTTGCAAATCTCTTCTGCTTTTGAACCCCCCAAACCTGTTCGGGGGTATTGCAGTCTTTAAGATTCAGCCTGAAGATAATGACTTAAAAATGAGTCTGGACCATATTTCCCAGACTTCTAGCACTTGGGTGAGTGTGATTACATTTCATTAATAGAACTGAAGGAGAATTGAAGTATCCAAACTCTGATTCCAGTCCTGAAGACAGTGGGTTTGCCTCTGCTGTAGTGTGTATACTAAGTGTCTACCAAAGGTTCATGTAGTGCTATTGGGAGGTGGTGGAGTCTTTAGGAGGTGAAACCTAGTGGAAGGTCTTTAGGTCATTGAGAATGAGTTCTTGAAGGGATTATGGGACCTGAGTCTCTTCCTCTTTCTCTTTGGCTTCCTGGATATGAGATAAGCAGTTTTACTGTGCTCCTGCCATATGTGCTGCTATGTTCCCACAGCAATGGACCAACCAATTATGGACTGAAATCTCTAAGAGTGTGAGCAATAAGCTTTTTCTCTTTATAAGCTGATTATCTCTGGAATTTGTCATAGTAACACACTCTTTTTCATGCTTTCCCTTTTCCTCTATGTGGAATCTCTGGTGATCCAGCTTAATCATGTAGATGACAATGATGCCTGAGAGGATAGGACAGTAGGATGAAGGGAATCTGGTACTTCAAGGGGTAGTATGTAGCAGAATGTCCCCACCATATTGGATTATTCACCTTAAAACTGAGAAGTGACACAAACTGTTTTTTGTTGTTGTTGTTGTTGTTTGGTTGGTTGGTTTTGGTTATGGTTGGTCTCTTTATAATCACAGCTCAGCCTTTTGCTCTAATTAATAGAAAAATTCTTTACATAATGACTTAAACAGCAAACTTCAAAAAACATTCATTATACTTGGTTTGAGGTATTTAGTGGTGATTCCCAATACTTCATTACTAAAATATAAATGAAACATTTTAAAGAAAGAAGAGAATGTGAACAAATTTAGGTCTATCTTGTCACAACCTCTTTTTTGCTGCCCTGGCTCTGTACCATTCTCTTTTAAGTTCTGTAGTAAATTACAATGCTCATAATTCACTCCAAATTGGCCATTTTGTTTCAGCAGTGACCTGTGCCCACAGAATTATCATTTCTCTATCTGCAGTTGCTCTCATTGTAGACTTAAAGTATTATATTTCATGCTGTATTATTCTTACAATAGTTTCTTATCTGTTCTTACCACTTTGCTGGAACGCAAAGTAGTGGTTATCTCCCCATATGTCTATGCATAGTTTTCTAATATAGCCCCTTGAAAAGAATACTTGGGAATGACTTCCTTGCAGGGAGGTAGGAGCAGTGGTAGACAGGGATGGTGGTTTAGATCATCTTGGCTTTTGTTGGAAAGGCAGCAACTTCTTGCCAGAGTTATGCTAAAAAATCACTACTCTTCTCTAGCAAATGTTCTTGCTGGCCATTGTTATAGTTATTCATCTCTTAAGTTACAATAGTAGTAATAATTAATTATTAAATATTAATTCAGTTATTAGCCTAAGACTAATTGTGACCTGTTTATGTATTAAATGAAATATTTGTTTTAACTATGCAAATAGAAACTTTTATTGGGATAGATACTAATTTATTTACAAGATCATTAATAACAGAGACTATTAAGTGGCTTATTCACTTATATATGTGTTCAAATGAAGATAAGTGGGTTACTCAATCTCCTAATGATTTTTTTTATCTTAAAAATCAGATTTGATTAACTGAACTGTGATCTGAAGGGAAATGGCTTTGGTCATCTTATCAATCTTTTCTCTCAGCTTTCTTTTGGTGGATTCATCTTATATACTTGACATAGGGCCACTTGCAATAAATTTACTGTTTGAAATAAAAATTATTCCCAACTAACTAAGGAGATTTGGAGTGGATCTAACTTATTTTTACCCCCAATGAATTTAGGATGTAAGTTTCCCTAGTAATTTTAAATTGGTTCTTATAAATTGTAAGTTTTAATTTTGTCACTAGTTCATGCAGACAACATAATCAATTTTTATTTTTCAAGTGGCAAATGACATTATACATCTATACTTTTTTGCTGTGACTTCATTTGGATTTAGGTAGGAGACCCAACTTTCTTCTGATGTTTCAAGTGGGCAGTTGTAGATGGTTCTCTAGGAAGAAAATCTCCAAAAGGGAACTTTCTGAGGAGTTGTTGCATTTGCTCTGTATGCTCTCTGTGTTTTGATACACTGAGCAAGGAATGTTGATGAGACATGAGGCAGAACAGCTTGTTCCTCCACAGCTATTTTGACTTTACAATGCTGGCAATAGTTAAAAAAATAGTTTAGCATGTTAAAGAAGCAAACACATGGGGCTTGGAAGAAGGCTAGGGAACAGCGAGAGACTATTCTTGTATCCAGAACCCTATTACTTAGGAACTTTTACTTCCAGTTCACGAATGCATACTATTTGGGAGTTCTATATTTCTCTAGATGTTCTTTGTCTCTGGGAGTGTTAATAGGAACAAATGGTGTTGTTAATGGAGTAAAATTCAAGTTGTGTTCAATAATCAAAATTCAATACAAGGAAGATGACCTAGAAGAATAGATACCTAAAAGGATTCAGAATGTGATTATAAAAACCAACTTAGTTGAAAGAAATACCCATACTATTTTAGTTGTTAATAAATAAAGACTATCTTGAGTAATGCGAACATATCAAAAATGGGGGTTGGTTATGCTGGGGGACCTACTAGGCATTTTAGAAGAAGAATGTGGCTCTAAACTTGAGTTTTCTGAGTTGCTGCTGTCTTTCACAGAATTGACAGTATGCTTACTCTGAACCAGAGCTTTAGGAGGTATGACAGGTTTTCATTGGCCTCTCTTATATTCCTGCCATCTGCCATGAGAAGAACATGCTGCAGTTAGCCATAGTTCCTTTTGCCCAGAATCAGAGATACAAGGAACCTACTTGAACAAGTTGAGCTGAGCCTAATTGAGCCCAGTCAGTTCACTGCTGACATGTAGAACTGTGAGGAGAAAATAAATGTCCTTGTTTTTAACTTCTGAGAGCTGGTGGATTCTTTGTTATTCATTATGATTGCAGCAAAACTTGACCTAAACAACTTTATTTGAAATATCTTTTTACAGGCTGTTGATATGTGAGAAATAGAGTTTATCTAACCCAGATCTTATGTCCTTCCTCAGATTCCCTCAGCATGTTGGTTTCCCAGGTCTTGATGTCAGTGGTTTAAAAGTGATGCCTGCTGTCACTGTGTGGTTACTGCAATGTAGTTAGATTTGCTGGCTACAACAAAGAATTTATTATTCTTCCCATCACTTTTTTTAGACTCAAATGAAATCCCACAAGTGCTGAATATGGTGTAAGGTAGTTTTTTTGTTCTTTTTTTTATTTTTGTGGTACTGGGGATTGAACTCAGGGACAGGGTCTTGTTAAGTTGCCTAGGCTGTCATCAAACTTGTGATCCTCTTGCTTCAGCCTCCTGAGTTGCTAGGATTACAGACATGGACTTTTGTGCCCAGATCTAATCTGGTACCTAAAGTAGCTGCCAGAAAAGCTAGGTGATTCAACTCAGAAGTATGACAATATATTCATGGAACAATCTTTGATCAATGAGAAACTGAAGTTGGGAGAGAGAGAGAGCAGATACTCCTCTTACCTTCTTACTCCTCATGGATGATTCCAGTCATAGAATTACAAATGTAAAGAAGTTCTGTATGACCACACAGATGTTGCTGCTGAGTGAACTGCTGTAGGGCATGATGTAACATGGGACATGTTGCATCAGAAAAGAGGAAACTTAACTTGCTGGCTGCTACCCGCTTCCCAGTCCTGGGGCCACATGTGGCTAAGAGAGCACCTAGCGATTAGCCAGAAGGCATTGCCATGGGTTGTGATGAAGAATCGGACCACCTCTAGGATAGGCTCGGAACTCTTCTGCCCTCATTACTGCCTAGGATGGGTGTAAATGTAAATTCTCCCCACCCTGCTGACCTTTACCCTGATTGGTTCCAGTACATTATATTAGCTGTGTATGTTTTCTCATTAAACGAGATCCTGCTTTGACAGTTCTCCCTGGTCGGGGCGTGCTTTCCCCATCTCTCCCGCAGGTCATGAGGGAAGGGGTGGGTGGCTAAAAAACCCTGACAAACTGCTGTGTCTTTTTATGGTTCACTGGGAAGCAGTGCCCAGCAGTGTAACACAGCATTTTGCACTTATTTACAGTCTTCCTTGCCTCATTTTTCTTTTTTCTACTTTTCACTGGCCTGGTTTCTAGATCCCAAAGAAAGCATCAGCACTTAATCCTTGACTCAGACTCCTTTTTTTCTGGACAATCTAGTGAAGATCTTGATCTCGGTCACCTGCCAAGATTAATATGATAAAAATCCTGATTAGAATGATGTAAACCAGTTCTTACTGATGACCCCTGATAATTATCAAGCAATATACTGTTTAATTCATTTCAGTTACTATTCACTACAACCAGCAACTGTGTATTATTATTGTATCATTTTAAAGAAAAAGAAATCAAAGCTTTAAAAGGCTTGATCATTTGGCCAAGATCGCATAGAAAGTGAGTTAAACCAGTAATAATGTAAATGAACTAGAGTAGGTCTTGTGCTAAATTGCAATGTCTTATGTGCTCTATCATGCCCCAGAGTGCCTAATGTAGTCTATTATATATACAGTGTATGTTTAATATGTACATTTTTTCAGAAATAATTTATCAATTTTTTATTATTGATAATATCCTGGTAAATCTGGAGTTATTCTACACATTGGTCACAGTTTTTAAACTTAGATTAACAGAGTCATATTTAACATAAAAACATATTTGAAACCAAGACTTCAGAATTTTATAGGGCTAGGGAGATAAAAATTATCTTTTATATTGTTTGAAAATAGTCTGTATGAACCTTATGGATAGCATTTTTTAGAATCATCCTTGTTGCTTCATGAAGGTAGCTCATTGCTATAGAAAAATGATGGTCTAAGAGTATATGGATTTGAATACCATTATTGAGTGTTTAATTAATACGCTTTTGCTTTTGGAAAACTCATTCTGGGCTTGGGCTTTAGATGCTTTATCTGTAACATGCAAAAGGGACTGAAGAATATTTTCAGCTATGATTAACATCTGTGATTTCCCCAAAGCTAATGGGGAACCTAGATCTGTTTGGCATCTGAAGAGAGAGTTGCAACCACATTTTTTATTTTTTGATGATGTGTTTTTCTCCTTCCCTCTTCTAAGACTTCCCTCTATCTTTCTGTTTTTCAGTTTGGCAGATTACAAATTCTTCAAGATTCAGCAAATACATTTTCCCCCCTTTGTGTACCTCCCTTGACTTTATTAGACAACTTCCTACTATTTATTCCTACGTAAGATTGTATACCTAGCTATAATTCTTATTCCATCATTATGTGATTATTTGCATGTCTCTTACTAAAATATGAGTATTTTTGAAACCACAGCAGAAATTTATTGTACTTTAAGAAGGGGATCAGTTACAGTGGTATTCAGGAAGGTATATCTTGTCTTTTTAAAATAATGTCTATTTTTTCATAGACCCTAATTAGGTATGAACACTTCCAAGGGCAAACTTTTTGATCATCTACTTTTCTCCTCCAAAGATACATCAGGTTGTGTGCACAGGAGAATTGTATAAAGTTGTTTGTTGTAGCATTGCTTGTAATGATGAGAAATTAGAATTACTATATTTGTTCTTTAGTTGAGGAATAACTAGATTCTTTTGTTCTTCCTCCTTTTCTTTTTTTTCTTCCTTTTTTCTCCTCCTCTACTAGTATTCTATTGTTACTCCTTCCTAGACCTCTCTTATTACTACTGCAACCACCACCACCATCAGAAAACCACACAATATTGACACCACCACCAATTATTTACAAAGAACTAACAGTACTGGAGAAGGAAAATGAACTTTGTATAATTTTAATATAATTTAAAAAGCAAGTTGCTTCATTTTTCAAATTTTTATTGGTGCATTATAATTATACATAACAGTGGGGTTCATTATGCATATTCATACATGCATATAACATAATTTGCTCAATCTACTTCCCTGGTGCCTTTCTTTTTCCTCTCCTTCTCTCTCCTCCAATCTACTTGCTCTATTCTACTGATCTCCCTTCTATTATTATTTAGTGCATTATATATACATACGTATTATATATATATATATATGTACCTGTGTGTNTATATATATATATATATATATATATATATATATATATATTACATACACACGTGTGTGTGTGTGTGTGTGTGTGTATGTGTGTGTGTGTATTTGGGTTTGGGTTTCAGATGTATTATCTGTAAAATGCAAAGTAGACTGAAGAATATTTCTAGCTCTAATTAACATCTGTGATTCTCCCAAAGGTGTATACACATACATACACACACACACGTGTATATATGTATATATACATATGTATATGTGTATATATGTATAAACAGCATTCATTGTGTTGTATTTGTACACGGATATAGAATAATTTGGTAGATTTCATTCCCTAATACTTCCCTGTACCCTCTCTATCTGCCTCCCTCTCAATTTCTTTCTATTGTTTTTTTTTCTATTTTTGTGAGATCCTCCCCGACCCCTTTTGCTTCTGCATATGAGAGAAAACATTAAACCCTGACTTTCAGAGTTTGGCTTATTTCACTTACCATGATGTTCTCCAGTTTCATCCATTTACCAGCAAATGACATATTTTCTTTTTTTTTTTTTTAGATGTTGATTGACCTTTGTTTTATTCATTTATTTATATGTAATGCTGAGGATCAAACCCAGTACCTAATACATTCTAGGCAAGTGCTGTACCACTCAGCCACAACTCCAGCCCCAGTTTCATTTTCTTTATATACCAAATTTTCTCTATCCATTGGTCTGATGATGGACACCTCGGCTGGTGTCATAGCTTGGCTATTGTGAATTACACTGCTGTAAATATTAGTATTTATGTATCACTAATATTCTGATTTTAGTTCTTTTGGATAACTAATGAGGAGTGGGATAGCTGTGTCATGTGATGGTTCCATTGCTAGACCTTTGAGGAATCTCCATGCTGCTTGCCAAAGTGGTTGTACTAATTTGCACCCCCACCAACAAAGTTTAAGTGTACTATAACTGAACACTACATCTTTAACAGAATTGTTTTTTATTATTTGTATTCTCGATAATTGCCATTCTAACTAGAGTGAGATGAAATTTCAATGGAGCTTTATTTGCATTTCCCTGATTGGTAAGGATGTTGAAAATTTTCACATATACTTGTTGGGCATTTGTATTTCTTCTTTTGGAAAATGTCTTTTTAGATCATTTGCCCATTTATTGATTGGATTATTTCTTTATGTTAAGTTTTTTGAGTTCTTTATATTTTCTGAATAATTCCCTGTTGGAAGAGTACCTGGCAAATATTTTCTCCCATTCTGTAAGCTCTCTCCTCATACTCTTTCTTGTTTCCTTTGCTGTGCAGAATATTTTAAATTTGCTGGTATCCCACTTACTGATTCTCGGTTTTATTTCTTGAGCTTTAGCAGCCTTATTAGGAAGTTAGTGCCTGTAATAATATGTTGGAGTGTTGTCAACACAACACAAATTGTCATGTTTCTTCTAGAAGTTTTAGTGTTTCTGGTCTAATTCCTAGGTCTTTCACTTGCTCTGAGTTGAATTTTGTGCAGGTTGAAAGATAAGGATCTAGTTTCATTCTTCTACACATGGATATTCAGTTTTCCTAGCACCATTTGTTAAAAAGTCTGTCTTTTCTCTAACATATGTTTTTGGCACCTTTGACAAGTATTAAATGACTGTATCTGTATGGATTTGTCTTTGTGTCTTTTATTGTATTTCTTTGGTCTTCATGCCTGTTTCAATGCCAATACCATGCTGTTTTTGTTACTATAGTATAAAGACAAATTTTTCTTTTTATGGTTTATAATTAGTGCTTTTGTATCTCTTCTCTATGAAATCTTTACAAAGCCTAAGATTTGGAAAGAATTGCTTATATTTTCTTCTAGAAACTTTATGGTTCCAGCATTTATGTTGAGGTATATGATTCATTTTCATATTAATTTTTATTATGTAGTGAGGTAGAAGTTGTTTATTTTTCCCCCACTTAGATACCCAATTTTTTTCATTGCCATTTGCAAGATTCTCTTTTCCTGATACATTTATATAACACTTTAGTTGATAATTAATTGACCATAAATGTGTGGGTATGTATCAGACTATTCTATTTGTCCATTTTATCCTTAAGCCACTACTATATTGTCTTTATAGCTTTAGCAAATATTGTTAGTCCTCCAACTTCATCTTTTAAAATACCACTTGATATAAAATAGATACTTTACATATCAATTTTAGAACCAAATTTTCAATTTCTTCCAAAAAGACTGCTGGGATTTTAAAGGGGTTTGCATTAGATATATAGACCAGTTTGGGGAGAACAGACGACAATAATGTTGGAAATTTTAAATCCCATATGCATGTTACATCTCTCTTTTATTCAAATCTTTAATTTTTATAGTTTCAGTGTAGTGGGTCTTACATAATTTTTACAATTGTCCTTAGGTATTTTTGCCTTATTTAAAAGCTAGTGTATATGATACTCCATTCTAATTTTTATTTTTCAATAAAATAACGTTTTTGTGGCTAATATATGAAATATAGCTGATTTTGTTTATGTCCTGTACTTTATGAAATTCAGTTATTCTAGTAGGGTTTGTATGATAGGACGCGGGGAGTTTCCAAAGTTTATCTATACAATGATCATGTTGCCTGTGGGAGGAAAAAAGAGTTTTATTTCTTTCTTTCCATGTTGATGTCTTTCAGTTATTTTTCTTTTCTGTTACACTGGCTTGGACTTTTTTTTTGTCCCTTTGTGATACTGGGGATTGAACTTACAGCTTTCGAATCCTAGGCAAGCACTTTACCACTGAACTACATCCACAGCCTTTTTTATTTTGAGACAGGGTCTCTCTAAGATGCTAAGGCTGGCCTTGAACTATAGGCTTCACCATGCTTGGCTGGTTTGGACCTTTAACACAATGTAGAATAAAAGTGATGATATATAGTTTTAGTTATTGGGGTGGGAAAATTTTTTATCTTTCACCATTAATTATGATTTTAATTGTAGATTTTTCATAGGATTCTCTTTCAGATTGAGGGAGTTCATTTTTCCATCTTGTTTGCTGAAAATTTTAAATTTTGAATAGGCATTGGACTTTGTCAAAGACTTTTCTATCATTTATTTAAAATAATTATTTATTTTTTCCTTTATTCTATATTCATAGCTAATTGTACTTATTATTAACAGCACTATGTAAGTACCAGATATTATTACCACAAAGTAAAATTTTCCCTGGCCTGGGGTAGTTTCTCATGTCTGTGCCGATTAGTACTATGCAGGAGGGATCCATTATAGATTCTTAGGTTTTCTTTCTGTGTAGCTCTCTCCTCTCTGGAATTCTGTAGCAAGCTCTTGCTGTCTTGATGTCACTGAATCCTCAGTTCTGTCTCCACAATTCAGGGAGTCTTTTGGTCTCTGTCTGGAGTCCCTCTCATTGTAAACTCTTAGAACCTTAATAATCTAGTCTGATCCTAAGGCTTACCTTATTTTCCTCCATTTCCACCATTCTCCGTTCTTCATTGCTTGATGTCTGATGACTTTCAAACCATTGTTTTATATATATATTTGTCTTTTTTTTGCTTGATATAATAGGAGGATAAATCCATTGTAGTCAGAAGCAGATGAGTATTTATTTATTTTTTGAATGTCAGACCAAGGTTGGATTTCTCAGATATACCTTACTTGATCATGATGTAGTTTAAAAAAAAAAAAACATTGCTGGCTCAGTTTTCAAAAGAATTATTAATTCATGAAGATTATTAACCTTTATTTTTTCTTTCTTGTAATGGTTTGTCAGGTTTTTCTTTCAGAATTATTCTGGCCTCATAAAATGAATTGAGAAATTTTCTGCAATATTTACTGTATGACTCATTTCTTTTTTTTTTCTTTCTTTCTCATATGATTTCTAACTTTGTGCTACCATGGCCAGATAACATAGTTTAAATTATTTGGGTCTTTGAAAATGGTTGGGACCTATTTTGAGGGATAACATTGTCTGTTTGGTGTATGCTCTTTATGTACTTGAAAATAATGAATATATCTCTGTTATTGGGTATAATCCTTTATATATTTCAGTTAGGTCAAATGGGTTGATAGCATTATCCAAATATTCTATATGTTTTCTAAACTTTTTATTTTTTATATACTATTGATTTTGGGGGGAGAGAGTAGAGTTTTGAACAATGAATGTGAATTTATCTATTTTCCCTTTTGAAGTTGTTGCTTCATTCATTTTTAAAGTCTTCTATTGGATGAATATTCACTTATGATTCTTATGTGTTCTTAATAAATGGGTTGTTTTATAATTTTCAAGTTTCCTTATGCTGAGGTATATACTTTAGCTTGAAGTATGCTTTGTCTGATATTAATATAGATAGATTTCTTATGCTTATTATTTGTATGCTATATCTTTGGATCCTTTTACTTTCAACCTATTTGAGTCTTCATATTTTTCTTATTTTAAATGTGTAGTTAGGTATTAATTTAAAAAATAGAATCAGAAAACCCTTACCTTTTTATTGAAATATTTTGTTCACTTACATTTAAGGTAGGCATTGACATGCATGGATAGTTGTGTTTTTTATCATTTTATTTGTTTCGGTTATTCCCATTCTATTCTTTGTTTCTCTTACCTACTTCTTTCTGAGTGATTGGAGTGTTTTTTCAGAATTCTGTTTTATATTTCCATTGACTTTTTAGCCATACAACCTTAAAAAATGGTTTTAGAAGTTGCTCTAAAGAATATAATGTGCTAATTTAATGTCATCTGTCTTCACATAATATCATACCACTTCATGAATAATGTATGAACCATACTCAATATTATTATATCCTTCCTTCTTCTGTGTGTTTTTTGTTAAGAGAGAGAAAGAGAGAATTTTTTAAAATATTTATTTTTAGTTTTTGGTGGACACAACATCTTTATCTTATTTTTATGTAATGCTGAGGATTGAACCCAGTGCCCCGCGCATGCCAGGGGAGCGTGCTACCGCTTGAGCCACATCCCCAGCCCTTCTGTGTTTTTGTTGCTGATTATTTTATTTCTACATTTGCTATAAACCCATTGTATATCATTATTATTTTTGTTTTAAACAGGCAATAATCCTGTAAAGAATTTAGAAAACAATCTTTCACAACTACTCAAGCATTTATTTCTTCTTGTGTCTTTTTTTTATTCCTTTCTGTAGAATTCAGCATTTATTCAATATAATCTCTTGGCAAAGTTACAGAATTTCTTTTAGTATTTATTGCTGTATAGTTCCATTAGAGAAAAATTCTGTTTTTCTTGGGAGGGATCTAAATTGTATTTGTTATTTATTTTTGTATGGTATAAAAATACCTCTAATTCTATTTATTTATTTTAAAATTTAAAATTTAAGAATTGTTTATTTATGAAATTGCTATTTTTGGATTGCAATTGACCACAGGTACCTAAAACCACAAATTACAGATTAAAGAGGAGAACTACTGTACTTATGTTCAGCCCAATCTTAACTACAAAACTGCTGTACATGCTTCTCCTCTCCCCAACTGTGTATAGCTTCAGCATTTCTAAGAACAATGACAATAATTGTTTATTGATTATTCAATAATCTTATAAAGATTTGTCAGATGTGTGTGTACTTCTGTTATAAATAGCTCTATAATTCTTTATTTTCTTTTCCTTTTCCTTTTTTTTAATATTGAAGATTGAACTGTGAGCCTCACACATGTGCTTAGGCACATGCTCTACCACTGGACTATGTCCCACATTTTTCTTTGTTTGACCATATTTTGGGTTTTTTATTTTTTAAAAATTTTCAGTGTTGCTGATTGAATCCAGGTCCTTGAACATGCTAGGCAAGCATTCTACCACTGAGCTACTTTTCCAGCCCTGTCCCTATTTTGGACAATTACCTTATTGCCCGTAGTTATTTAAAAATAAGTAGGGAAATGGGCTCACACATACAAAATTTACTAGTAGCAGACATGTGCTCCAATGTAGATCTCATATACATCTATTTATTTATCTATTTATCTATCGATCTATTTATTTATTTATAGAAAAGGTCTTGCTGTGTTGCCCAGGCTGGCCTTGAACTTGGAATCCTCCTGTCTCAGCCTCCTGAGCAGTTAGAATTATAGGCATGCACAACTTCACCTGGCTTTCTTTTGTATAGAATGAACAATTACAGGGCTAGCAATGTAGCTAGGGATGTAGTGGTAGAGCACTTGCCTAGGATGTGCAAGGCCCTGGGTTCAATCCCTAGAGTTGTAAAGAGAAAAAACAATTACAAATATAGGCTGAAAGAGAACAAAGGGGCAATTGAAATAAAACAGCATCTGAAGACAAGCTCATGTTGCTCAACATTTGGATGCAGAAAGAATAAGGAACAAATAAATAAAAGCCAGCCTATCACAAGAAAGCCAGCTTATTACATTAGCTAGATTTTGTGAGAGAGTACACATAATATATTAATGATCTCATCAATAATGATTCACATCTGCAATAAAAATTTCCCAAAATGAATTTATACACCTATATATTTTAATAATACAAATATTTTCCCTATTTTTTAATTTCTAAAGCATGATTATTCACACATTGACGGACTAAAATGTACAGAAACATTCTTTTATGCTAGACCAGAGCATGTATATTATCCCAACTATACAAACAGAAAACAGGTCTAAAACAGTGTTAAAGTACTTCCTTAGGAAAATTATAAAAGTAAGTGCTGGTGTGTGTGTGTGTGTGTGTGTGTGTGTGTGTGTATATATATATATATATATATATATATATATATATATATATAATCTGTATATATATGTGTGTGTATATAAATTTGCATTATGTATATTTAAATCCCTTTTTCCCATTCCATTCTTTTGGCTAAATTTTATACAAATAATATCTGTCGTTATATTTTCATTTTCCACACATATTAAAGACATCAAAGATATCACTATCCTTTCACTAAGCCAAACCTCCTTCTTCTTTACCACCTCTAGATCAACTGCAACCCTGATTTCTTCATTAAAGTTCCCTTTTGCTACTCCATTTCTTGGTAAGTCTAGCATGTGAGATTTTACTTTCTCTGTCATAGTTTTCTGTTTTTCAATGAGTGGTGACAGATCCAGGTCTGTTTACCTTTGTAGTCTTCTTATTGTGGTCACAGTCTCATTCAAAGTAGCATAAATGTGGCTTGTAATCTTTTTCTGCCCAAACCAACTGGCTTAAAATATGCGTATAAAGTTTGATAGTGAGACTTTAATGCTGACTGTTGAGAGCCATAGCCGAAGGGGCCCCAGCAAACTTCCAGCTGCCAGCTGATGATTGGCTCACAGAGGCCCCAGCAAACTTCTAGCTGCCAACTGATTGGCTCCTCTGCAGTGATGCTCATTGGGCTATTTCCCAGCCCTTTCAGACCAGGGAGCTGCTCATTGGGGGACTTTTTTTGGCTTTGCCCAGGCGACCCAGCCAATCAGCCTCAAGAGCAGGAGGAGTGGGGGAGGTTGAGAGGCTTGTGGGAAGCCGGTGGTGGCAGTTGGGCTCTGAAGGTTTTTCCTGAGGAGCTGGGTGGTTCGGTGTGTGTGTTCTGAAAATAAAGTTCGTTTCTTTTGACAAGTGGCTCCTGAATTGTGCCTAGCCAGACTGCGGCAGCTGACAATTTCTTTTAGACTGTAACTGATATTTTCTGGCTTGAGGAATCAGGATCATTAGTCTTGATTTTATATTCCAGTCTATACTCAATGTAATCCAGATCAGAGTCAGCTTTCTGGAACATCAGTTCAAGCTTACCAACATCAGTTCAACCTACATGTTGAATCCCTACAATTCTATTTAGAATCTATCTTTAATTTTGTATAAATTATAGAGGAACATGTTGTTTCTTTTAGCTCTTTAAAGATGTCATTCCATTTTTGGCTAGCTTTCATTGTCTCTCATGTGAAATCAGACATATTTCTTATTGTTTGTGTCAGCTTTTGTTGCTATGACCAAAATATCCAACAAGAACAACTTACAAGAGGGAAAGTTTCAGAGGTTCCGTTCATTCTGGGCTAGGTCCATGGGCCCAAGGTGAGTCAGAATTTCATGGCAGGAGATAATGGGAGAGGAAAGCTGCTCCCCTCACAGCTGCCAGGATGCAGAGAAAGAGGGGAAGGGGCCAGAGGGAAGATGAACCCTTTTAGGGAACAATCCCAGTGACCCATCCTCTCCAGCCATGCCCCACCTGCCTACAGTTACCATCCAGTCAGTCTGGATGGTTACAGCTCTCACAAACCAATCATTTTATTTCTGAATGTTCCCTTAACACAGGAGCTTTTAGGGGACACCTTATATCCAAACCATAGCATCATTGTTTCCTTACACATAATGTTTCTGCTTTCTCTGACTGCTTTTAATATTTTTGTGCCATCTTTGGCTCTCAGCAGTTTGACTAAGGTGTATATTGCTTTTTTTTTAGTTTCTTTCTTTCTTTTTATTTTTTTTGTGTGTTTATTTTCATTTGGGGTTATTACAATTCCTGATTCTGAGGGTTGAAGTTTCTTTTTTTTTTGAACAAGTTTTGAAACTCTTGACCATCATATCTTTTTATATTTCTTCTGATCCATTTTCTATTTATCAAGGAGGCAATTATCTGGAAAAATAAGAGACCCAGAATAGGTAAAGCAATCCTTAGCAGGAAGAGTGAAGCAGATGGCATCGCTATACCAGACCTTAAACTACACAACATAGTAATAGTAACAAAAACACCATGGTATCGGTACCAAAACAGACTGGTAGACCAATGGTACAGAATAGAGGATATGAAGACTAACCAACAAAATTACAATTATCTTATATTAGACAAAGGTGCCAAAAACATGCACCGGAGAAAAGATAGTATCTTCAACAAATGGTGCTGGGAAAACTGGAAATCCATATGCAACAAAATGAAATTAAACCCCTATCTCTCACCATGCTCAAAACTTAACTCAAAATGGATCAAGGGCCCAGGAATTAAACCAGAGACTCTGCATCTAATAGAAGAAAAAGTAGGTCCTAATCTTCATTATGTGGGATTAGGCCCCAACTTCCTTAATAAGACTCCTATAGTGTAAGAATTAAAACCAAGAATCAATAAATGGGATGGAATCAAACTAAAAAGTTTCTTCTCAGCAAGAGAAATAATCTGTGAGGTAAACAGAGAGCCTATATCCTGGGAGCAAAATTTTACCCCTCACAAATCAGATAGAGCACTAATCTTTAGGGAATATAAAGAACTCAAAAAGCTAAGCACTGAAAAAAACAAATAACCCAAGCAATAAATAGGCCAAGGACCTGAACAGACACTTCTCAGAAGAGGATATACAATCAATAAACAAATATATGAAAAAATGTTCATCATCTCTAGCAATCAGAGAAATGCAAATCAAAACTATAAGATATCATCTCGCTCCAGTCAAAATGGCAGCTATTATGAAGACAAACAACAGTAAGTGTTGGGGAGGATGTGGGGAAAAGGGTACACTCATACATTGCTGGTGGGACTGAAAATTGGTGTAGCCAGTATGGAAAGCAGTGTGGAGATTCCTTGGAAATCTGGGAATGGAACCACCATTTGACCCAGCTATCTCTCTCTCCTTGGACTATACCCAAAGGACTTAAAAACAGCATACTACAGGGACACAGCCACATCAATGTTTATAGCAGCACAATTCATAATAGCTAAACTGTGGAGCCAACCTAGATGCCCTGCAGTGGATGAATGGATTAAAAAAATGTGGTATATATACACAATGGAATTTTACTCAGCATTAAAAGAGAATAAAATCATGGCATTTACAGGTAAATGGATGGTGTTGGAGAAGATAATGCTAAGTGAAGTTAGCCAATCCCCCCAAAAAACAAATGCGGAATGTTTTCTCTGATATAATGAGGCTGACTCATAGTGGGATAGGGAGGAGTAGCATGGGAGGATTAGATAAATTCTAGATAGTGAAGAGGGGTGGGAGGGAAAAGGAGGGGACAGCAGATTAGCAAGGACGGTGGAATGTGATGGACATCATTATCCAAAGTACATGTATGAAGGTTTGAATTGGGTGTCAACATACTTTATATACAAACAGAGATATGAAAAATTGTGGTATATATGTGTAATAAGAATTGTAATGCAAAAACCCCCACAAAGTACATGTATAAAGGCATGAATTGGCATGAACATACTTTATATACAAAGATATGAAAAATTAAACTCTATATGTGTAATAAGATTTGTAATGCATTCCACTGTTGTGTATTTAAAAACATAAAATCAATTATTAAAAATGTGTATCAAACTGTTTAATATTGTTCAACAGTCCATGGACTATGTTCCAATTTTCCACTTTTCTTTTTCCTTTTAGTTCCGGTTTGGATAACTGATGTGGCTTCAAGTTTGCTACTTATTTTTTCTGTTGCTAATAGTATTCTCTTACACTCATAACATGCATCCTTCATTGCTTATACTGTATTTTTCATTTTTGACAGTTCACTCAAGTACCTTTTTATAGTCTTCTTTTCTTCTGAAATCCTTTGACTATTCCTGCATGTTGTCTACCTTTTCTACTGAAGTCTCTCTTCTTGCTAATGCTCTGCTTTCAGCCTTTGGTATACAATGCCTTGCATTTAACGAAAGTTTACAGTGCCTTGAGGAATTCCTCTCTGTCTTCCTGTCTTACTTCAGGCTTAAGTTGCAATTAATGACCTATATAAAGGACCAGACTTTTACAGACAGATTTAATTCATCTTTTCTGCTCTGATTCCAGTCTTCATTGGGATGTTGCCTTGCACTTAGGGGTGTCCTCACATGCTTCAGGGATATCGCTCTCAGACTTCCTTACTTGCCCTTAATCTTCAGTGTGGTGAAGGCCTATAATGATGGGTTGACCTTTGGATATAACCTCACTATGTGGATCAGTTTCCTTGGAACTCCAAAACGTCAAGTCAGTCTGCACACAGGTACAAATCATGCTTTAAGATTCAAGAAGTTTCTTCTTTTCCCCTCTCTGGTATGTTCTATCTTTTACCACTTGACCAGCAAGATGTGTGCAGTGGTCTCCTCTCTCCTAGAGCAAGATCATACCTATGTAGACTTGAGGTCAGTTTCATTTTATTTGTACTTTCAACTCTCTTGATGGGTTAAAAAAGCTATGATTTTGTTGATTATCTGGCTTTCCCCTTTGTATTATGTGTAAACAGTCATCTCCATTTCTAAATTTCAATATAAAATTTTGAAAGCAAATATTGTACTAAAATCAGAAGAGAAGATATTAATCGAAGTTTTATTTTTGTTGTGTTTGTAGCCTTGTATAAACTACTTCTTTCAACCTGCTTTGTCCACTTTATAAAGTGTACTTTTAGCTTTATGTGTGCAAAATTCACATCTTACATTTGATTATTATTGTATCCTCATTGCCTAGTAAATCATCTACTAGTACCTACCAGGGGTTAAATAAATAGTTGTTGAGCCAATGAAAGATATTTTAGAGAAAAAATTGGATCTGATTTTATAAATTTTGATAAGCTATAATTTTTAAAGTTTGTTGAGTTTTTTTCAGAAGTGTAAAGAAATATGGTAGTTTCTCCTTACTGTGACCTCCAATAGTTGCCTGAAACTGTGAAAAGTAATGAAACCTATATGTATAGACTATGTTTTTTTTATCTGTATACCCTGAAGTGTTGTAACATAGTACCATAGTTTATCTGTATTTTCATATTTTATGCTTTGGTATCTCCTTTGCATCACTTCTCTTGTGTTTGGGGGTACTTAGGTAAAATAGAGATTACTTGAACACAGTTTGGGCCTTAACTATCATGAATTCAAATATTTTAAGAATACTTTCATATGTTATTTTAGTAGAGGCTCTGTGATACTATGACAATCTCATAACTAAGATTACTACTAAGTGGCTAATGAACCAGTAGCATATACATTGTGGATCTGCTGGACAAGAATATGATTCTGTTCTGTCCCAGGTAGGATGCCACAAGATTTTATCACATTGTTCAGAATGTCATTCAATTCAAAAGTTATGAATTGTTTATTTGTGGAACTTTCTAACTAGTATTTTTAGATTGCAGTTGACTGCAGGTAACTGAAACAGAAAAGGATGAGGTGGATAAGGTGGCGTGTGCCTATAATTCCAGCAGCTCTGGAGACTGAGGCAGGAGGATTGTGAGTTCAAAGCCAGCTTTAGTGAAAGTGAGCTGCTAAGCAACTCAGTGAGCCCTGTCTCTAAATAAAATAATACAAAAATAGGGCTGGGGATGTAGTGAGTTCAGTCTCCAGTACCCCCTCCCT
This sequence comes from Marmota marmota marmota, assembly GCF_001458135.2. Classification (NCBI taxonomy): domain Eukaryota; kingdom Metazoa; phylum Chordata; class Mammalia; order Rodentia; family Sciuridae; genus Marmota; species Marmota marmota. The sequence goes on along the minus strand of NW_026000119.1, from coordinate 6,556,197 downwards.
CCCTCCAAACAAACAAAATAAAAAGGGGGTGACTACTGTAATAAAAAATATTTGTATACAACTTTTTACATGCCAAACATTTTCCCAAATGCTTTACATATATTATTTCACCAATGGTAAATAAACTTGCTTAAAATATCACAACTAGTGACACGGCTGATAATTGAACTTAGGAAGATTGGCTCCAGAATACAAAACCTGAATAAACATTATTTTATGCTGTTAATATACGATTATTCAGTTTATAACAGTGGTAAGAACTGCAGAGATGAGAGGATAAAGAAGATTAAGCCTAGTTTGGAAGGTTTTTTTTGGGGGGGGGACGGTGATACTGAGGATTGAACTCAGGGGCACTCAACCACTGAGCCATTTCCCCAGCCCTATTTTGTATTTTATTTAAAGACAGGGTCTCACTGAGTTGCTTAGTGCATTGCTTTCACTGAGGTTGGCTTTGAACTTGAGGTCCTCCTGCCTCAGCCTCCCAAGCCACTGGGATTACAAGCATGTGCCATCGCACCAGCCATTTAGAGGGTTTGTATAGATTTGCCTGATGAAGTGATGAAAAAAGCCAGCCAGATGTGTGTGTGTGTGTGTGTGTGTGTGTGTGTGTGTGTGTGTACTAATAGTACACCTATATGATAGGCTGGAGAAGGTTTATTTTGGGGACTTGTGGAACACATCTGTGTAACTGTTTTCAAATTAATGTCAAGTTGTGATTATTTTAATGAAAATTCACTTCATGTACAACTTTCAGGGTCCTATTTTATAGTATATTTCAAAGCTATGCTAGGTCTGCATATGGCTTTAAGCCAGCTTTTGAACACACGTTTCTGTCTGTCCTGTGTGAACAATAAATGTAAGAGTCATGGGAATCCTGGAAAGCTAAAGTCACATCCTAGATTTTTAGGTACGGTCATTGCCCAGTTAGTTAGGCTTGTATTTTCTGTTTTATGGATTAATTGAATATGCATTTTGAGTGCAAAAAATATAAAAATCATCTTAAATAAATGCAAACATCCAGATATCTGAAGGCTTTCATTGATCATAGCTGACCAGTACCCATCCGACCACTCTACCTTGACAATCAGGTTAGTTCTGGGATCCATCCCTAAGCCTTCAAAGAGGAATTAGGAGGGTTGTGGATTCAAGAACTATAACTATAGTTTGAACTACGTGAGAAAGAGAAAGAAAAGGAAGATTGAAACACTACAACTACTCTGCCTAACTTAGTTCTGTTCTAACATTTAAAAATAAGAGATTAACTAGGGAGCAAATAGAAATGAGACTATTTATTAGCAAGCTTTTAACAGTTTCTCATCAAGTGACACATGTGGTGTTTAATTTTCCTAATGAGTTGCACTAGCGTTATTTTTACACTTTTGGACATCTGTAGAGTGGTAAATGTGTTCCTAAATATTAGATATAATTACAAGAAAATGTGTTTATATAAATTTATTTGGCACTAAGTTTTACATTAGTTTTATTTTAATCAGGGTTTTTGATTATACATGATTTTTAGCCCTTTTTACCTTTATCTTTGTTGATCAAGAGCTGACTCTATCAGGGGTCTGAACTTACATATCGGCCTCTTTGAACTTTGTTTTCTTGGTGTTAAAAAAAATTAGGCTAATATCTCCATATCACTCAAGGGTATAGTATTTTTAAGGATGATATAAAATATAATATGCAGCAAAGTGACTTATGTAAATCTAGTATAAGATGGATGACCAAATCATTTTAATTTTTTTCTTCCCTTCATCTCTTTGTTCTTTTCTTTCTTAATGCCTTTTCTTCTTATAAGCCCTGCAACCGAAAGTAAGGACTGGTGAGCTTGACAATCTTACTGCTCCTTAGTTTTTTTCTGAGAAAGAATTCATCAAATAGGTTCCTTAAGAGCCCTGTAAATGATCAAATTTTACAACTTCATTTGCCTTGATTTTTGAAATTTGCATGAAGATTATTTTACTGTACTTTCAGCCACAAAGTTGTTTTTTCCCCCATGTTCAAAAGCATACTGTAATCTTAACTCTAACCCTGCAAACCTGGAAAAGGATTTCCACAAATACAGCTTCACTAAATGGGTAAGCTCCCAGCTGAGTTAGCAGAATCCAGGCAACTGAATGGATGAGTTTCTATTAGCACAATGATGTTTGATTATGCAGCTGTAGCCACTGGGGGGAAGAGCCTGAACCAGTATTTATGATATGGGACTGTGTGACCTGAACTTTAGAACTAATTCTCCTAGAGAATTTAGATAATTATTTTTCATTTCCTTAGAAAAAATGAATAGCTATGTAAGGTAGGTTGAAAATGGTCATCTCAAACATGTCCATGTTTAATGCTTGGAAACTATGAATTAATTTACATGACAAAGAGAATCTTGCTGCTGTGATTACATTAAGGGATTTTAGATGGGGAGATTATCCTGGAGTATGCAGTGGCTCTACTATACTCACACAAGTTCTTATAGAAGGAAGACAGAAAAGTCAGAGTAAGAAAATGGTGACAGGTAAGAGATGTTTGAAGATCACACTGCTGGATTTAATGAGGGAAGATGGAGTCATGTGCCAGTGAATGTGGAAAGTCTCTAGAATCTAGGAAAGTATGCAAATGGAATCTTCCCTAGACCCTCTAGAAAGTACACAGTCCTGACAACATCTTGATTTTAGCCTGTAAGGCACATTTCAGATTTTTGAACCACAAAATTTTAAGATCTTAAGTTTACATATTCTTAAGCCACTATGTAATAATTTGGTATAGCACTAATAGGAAATTAATACCATGGCTACCAAATAGAAACTCTACATTTTGAACATTTATTCTTCTCCCAAACAAACAAATCTGAGTGAACACTAAGGATGGGAGAAAAGCTTTAGCTATTACAACCTGGTAGCTGGAGAAAAGACACATGGTGAGTGTCATGGTAATCTGGACTGTGCAATACTTTGAAATAAGAAAGCTTTGGAATTTCCAGTCACTGAGAGGTTCCAGGTGGGACACAGAAGATAGGTTCATTCAAGGGGGTTACTGACTTATTGAGGTGGAAATTTGTTAGAATTGGTCTATTTCCTGTTGGGAATACATATGAATTATGCAATTTCAGCTCTATTTCCTTTTTTGGCTCCAAGAATATGGCCAAGATTGCCTCAGGAAAGCCATTGAGTATTGAATGAGATAGTGTTGAACCATTTGCTGTTTCACTGAATTATTCCATTTTTCCTTTCTCCATTCTTAGTTTTCTATAAGTATCAATTTAACTTCTAATTCTTGATAAAGATAGGTGACTGTAAGCAACTGGGTGTCTCCTAGATGGAACAATAGGTAGGGGCCATGCACCAAAACTGTCCATGGCTGGTTCTCAATGAGGCTTTTTCTCTTAGGTTTCAGTCTAGTTTTGTCCTTGTAGGTCATATTCTTAGGGGTGAACTCTGAGCTAGATATTTCCATGCAGGAAATTTATTGGAGTTTTCCAGAACAACACCTGTTTGGAAAGCAGGATTGGGCAGAAGGAGAAGTTGAAATGTGATGCAGTTAGGCTGATCCCACATGAAGTTTTCTGAAGCTTAAAAAGCCCTTCAGAGATATGCTGAATTGAGGCAAAGGAACTGGACCTTTGTATTTCAGCATTGACCCAGGTACTAGATAGGGGGCTGCCTCAGAGGAGTTGCTTAATATGGAGTGAGTCAGCTGCTTTCTGTTGAGGGTAATTCCCCAGGAAGAATTCAGCTGTGAACAAGTGGCAGTTAGCACACTTGGGCAGCTGGAGAAAAGAGTGCCTCAGTCCTGAAGCAGAGAGCTAGGAGGTGCACTCATGTTATTGCTAAAGACCACTGAAAAGTGTAGAAAGAGGAATGACCATGTGAGATCAGCATCAAACAGAGCTCCCAGATGGATTTCAGAAAGAGAGATTAAGAGGTTCTGTGCCATTGGTTTAGCAAAAGTTATTTGCTTAATTATGTCAGTCTCCAGCATTGACCCTTTTTTTTGCATCTATATCCCAATTATGGTGGTGAACAGAGAATTGGAATAGTTGAAAGTCAAAGATAAGCCTATTTTAAACCTCATATTTTATTCTTATTGAAAAGTATGTCCTTATTGCCTTGTTTCATTCATCCTCTTCAATTTTTTCATCTGTGCCTTTGCTTACCCTGACTGAAAGACTACTAAGGCAAAATAATTGTGCAAAGTTGGTTGTCAAAAAGAAAAATAAACACAATTAAAGGACCGGGATTCAGTGGAACATGTTTATGGATCTTCTACTAGGTCAAGACCAAATATTAAGTAATCAATTTTTATCCTTATCCTCCCATTCTTTAAATAACATGAGAACTACTAAAGTTAAATTCTAGCTTAATAATGTGAAGTTCACAGTCTTTCTACATGTTTATTCAGCCCTTGTAATTCCAGTTGCTAGTCTTTCCTTTTTTCCAGTCTTAATTCTATATTTTACAATTATCAGCCCCACCTACTGTATCTTTATCATTTATTCATTTAACTTCTGTTACAAGAAGATCAAGCATTTATTCCTTTTTGAACATTCTCTTCCCTACAAGCTTAGAAATATTTGACTGACAGCAACATCTACCCCCCTGGAGCCTGTGTAAACATGAGTTTATGGGCTGCTGTGCAGGCACCTTTGGTGATTTACTTTCTGGTTATTGGAATTTATTTATTTTTTTGATGGACTGGTAAATTATAAGGCTGTGGACCTTGCCAGGTTTTCAGGTATCAACTCAAAAAAGCTTTGTTGGAAAAACTGTGTTTGGAACTGCAACACAGAGAATGCCCAATGATGCATCATATATTTTTAATAGATATATGTTTTAATAAACATTCTCCTCCTAAAGCAATGGATTTTAAAATAGGTTTTTGCCTTGAGCCATGTAGCTACCCAGCTGTGAGTTTTATAAGGCAACAATCTCCACATCATTAGATGTTATGACTAATATTCCAGCAACTGAAATAATAGCTATTTACATGCACATAAAAAGTTAAAATGACATTTAAGGTGTACTTACACTCAGAAAAGTGTGCTTGTTAAAGCAATACCACAAATTCCTTATTCATGTTCCCTTTACTGACTTGTATAAAGATTCCTGGCAAAACAAAAAGTGGGTTAGAAAACTTGTTCCAGACTGAAACCTGGGACCTCCCTAACCTTGACAGCAAAGTAGTATTACTTCCAATCTTGAATCCTACTGCTCTTTATAGTTCTAAGTTTCCTGAAGAATTCTGATTTCATTGACTTATGTTCCGTTCTTACCTTTGCCAAGTGACTTCACTGTTCGCATTTCAATTTATTATTTTGGGACTTTACTTGTTTCTATGTGAAATTCATTCATGTCAGACATTTGGTGAGTTTGTTGTGAATTTTAGTTAAAAGTTTGGAAGGCTCTGGAAAGTCATGTTACATACCTTACAGCCTTCTGCCATTCCCTGGCTTTACCAGTGCCCTCTTCCCCTAAGTATTTTTCCCTCAGTACACAGAACACATTTCTCTCCTCATCAGAGCACACCCTGGCTCCTTGAATCTTATCTTCCATTGCCAAGTACTTATCTAGGTGTCCTCCCCTGATTATATGACTGAAAACTTTTATTCTGTTCCTACCAAGTATTTTGCTCACCTGCATACACCAGTTAAATGAATGTTGAAGGAAAATTTCTCTTAAACTTTCTCCTGATGCTCCTTTCTTTTGGGCAGGTGAAAGGAAGCAAGGAAGGAATAAGATTAGCAAAGAGCTCAGGATGTACAACTGTTTAAAAGGGGAAATACTGGTGTTTTAGTTTCCTTTTTTTATAGTGCTGTATAAGAATGTTTAATAAGCAGCAGAGTTTTCCCTCTCCATATCTAATCTAATGGCATAGCCCTAGAACCATGCAATCCAATCTCATCTGTTTTTTTGACCTGTAAATCTCTATAATCCAAATGACAACTGAGAGACCACAATCTTTCTCCGTTGCTATTTTGGCCCATCACATAGGAACTTTGGCCTTTCAGAAATATGGAATAGAGTAATTGCTCCTCTTCTCTTCACTTCTCACTTCTCTTAAGTGATCTATTCTATTAGAAGAGTAAGCTGAATGTATTTGATTCAGCCTTTCCTGAGTTTCCTCTAAATAAAATATTCAAATACAGCATAAGTATCTGATTAGATTATGATTATGTCAAGGGTAATTTATTTCCCAAACAATCTAGTTACATGATCTAGAAGACTGTGCTTGATATAAAGAAACTGAATTTTATTTAAAAACCAAGTGTTTTTTTTTTTTTTTTTTTTGTGTGTGTGTAACATTTCTCTCCTTTGGATGATTCAGAGGTATTTTCTCCATTCCTGGGTAACTATCAGTGAAATAGTATCAGTGACTAGCTTAAGCTTCCTCAAAGTTTTTTTTTTTTTTAACTTCAACTATTTTCCAGACGATTATGGAATCATGCAGAGTGAATTCTGCCTGTTTTAATTTGATCAGGAAGCTATAGCCTCTAAAAATATTTCATGCAGTTATTGGCTGGGACAGAAGATATGGGGTGCTCTTTAAATTTCCATAATTTTATATTGAAACTACTTTATATCAGGCATTCAAGAGTTTTTTACTTCCTTTACTTAATTATAACAGTGAGTATCACTGCACACATCCCTTGCTCATTTAAAACTACTAGAACATTTTACAAAGAACTGGGAGTTGGGGGTGAACTGAGACCTTTTTTCTTAATTCTCTATAGTTTTGTTAATATTAATGAAACAGCATGGAAAAGTTGCTTGAAGAGAAAACAAAAAAGTGGGCCACTGGATACCAAGAAAATAGAGTTGCCTTTTTGTCAACATGAAACTCATATGAATGAATTTGGTTGGTTTCAAAAGGAGGGGAGGTGTTTCTTTTGATTTGATTTCTTCTCACATCTTATCTGCAGGAATCCCAGGATTCACAATAGAATCATCCTGGCATATGCTTTCTCCTTTACTGTTTTTATACTGAAAGAGGAAGACTGAATTGCTTCACATACTATTTTGCACAGCATGCCCTCGGCTTCAGCTAAGTCTTGAAAGACTTTGCAGGTTATGACATTCCCCTAAATGTGCTGAGCTTTCTTTAACCTTTCATAAAACATTGTGATCTTTATGGACTGTATCATATTGTGCAGTAATGTGCTTTATTGTCCACAGAATAAGCTTTTCTTAAAGATAATTGGAAAGCTGGAAATGGCTGCTATCGGCTGATTTTTTAAAAATACATTATTTCTGAAATGGGGCTGGTGTAATAATGACCCTATCTGTTCAAGATTTAAGATTTGTCTTGGCAGAGAAAATTGATCCATTTCACCTTTGTCTAATGGAAATTTTTATCTAGGATTATCTGTTTATGTAAATGAATGTTCCTCTGAAAAGGGAACTTGAGGGGGCTGTAAATCTTAGTGACACTTCAGTTTCATAGGGGAGAAATTGGAAAGGATTCTAGTATTTATCTGCCTGAAATTGGTTATAAAAACAAAATTATCTTCATGTACCTGCAGCATCTGATGTTTCCTGGAATTTCATTATATTTTTGAATAATTCAGTGCAATAGTAAGAATGGTATTTCTACATTACCTCATTTAGAAGTTGTTTTACTTTTTTATTCTCTAGTTGCTTTCAAATGCTGACATTAACAAAGATATTGAAGCTTTTACTTCCCCACTTTAAAGAATAAGATTTTTTTCTGCATATCTTAATAGTCTTAAACTATTGTAGGCTAGTTATCTGCAGCTGTGTGAAACATGTTGGCAGAAAAGTCACCATTTCTTTTTTTCTTTTTTAAAAATCATTCCTTACATAAATTCTTATCTTTGGACAAAAATACCAAAGTCAGAATCAGAATTGCTCTACATTATTTTTTGTTTGTTTTTCATAGCAATTTTTTCAACTACACTTATTCTATATGTGATATCTGGAATTTTAAGGTGATAACTTTGAAAATTCAGTAGTTAATGACAAACTGTTTTTTCCCAAAGTTAAAGAGAAAGTGGAGAATAACATAAACTTATTTAAATGCTAACTAATTAGAGAAAATTGAAGAGAGGTGGAAAATTCATTTGCATTAACTTTTTTGAAGAAACACACAACTTCTTTTTTCTCTGTATTTCTTCTTCTTTTCTTTTTTCTTTTTCTTTTTTTCTGGCGGGGGGGCTGGAAATTGAATACAGAGCCTTACACATGCTATGCAAGTGCTATACCACTGAGATACATCCCCAGCCCTTACAATTTCTTTATAGAGACTACTAACTTCATTATCATTAGTTATCAGAATTACACTGTAGGTATTTGTATGGAAGTTTCTTTCATTTAAATAACATTGCAGCTATTTCACTGGAATTCAAAAAAATAGCAATATGTTGCATTTCAAAGATGAATTGGATATAATTATTTAGCTGTGTGACATGAGGACTGAAAATTGTTAACACCTTTGATTTTTGCAGTATCACAAAGGGTAGACAGGCAACAATAGGAATAGTGTTTCCTGCTTAGAATGTCCTTGTAAAGAGTCATATTTGGACATTAATATTCAGGTTGATCATTCAGCTGCCTTTAATATTAAATGGACATGAACAGCAAATAAGATAAAAAATTCTCTCATTATCCAAGAAACCAAAGGAAAATGTAAGTGTGTTGGAGAATATAAGGCATAGGGCTGAGAACGAGGAGAACTGGGCCTGAAAGACTGGAGAATTGTTTAACTATGGAGAGATCATAGCAGCTTTCTGCACCCTAATTTCTTAATCCTCAGGATGAAAATTGAAAATCTGTGCCTAAGCAAAGTTGTCCTGGGATAAGTCAGAATTATAATTATTGTTAGGGAAGAAGGCATGAAAGAGGTTTCAGTGGGGTGTTGTGAGCTGTTGACCACATTTTCTTTCTTGATCTGGCACAATTTACACAGGTGTGTTCACTATGTGACAATTTTCAAGCTGTATGTACTCTTATGATCTGGGCACTTTTCTGGATGCATAATTCAATTTATTATATATAGTATTCAATTTAAAAAGTTCCTCAAATGCCTGCTATTTCACAGGATTGCTGGGGAAAATGTATTTAAAACACTTTTAAAAATGATAATGTGGGGCTGAGATTGTGGCTCAGTGGTAGCACGCTTGCCTAGCATGTGTGAGGCCCTGGGTTTGATTCTCAGCACTACGTATAAACAAATAAATGAATAAAGGCCCATCGATAACTAATGAAATTTTTTAAAAAATGATAATGTGCATTTGAATTTTAGGTATAAGCCATTGCAAAAATAGGTAGCTGTTTGAATATGGATCACAATAACCGTGTTATTTTCCATATACCTTTAACCTTACTTCTTATTTTTCATTTACTATTTGGTTCATTACCATTCTCAAAGTCCGGTAAGTTTATTTTCTACCTATTTATAATAAACTGCATTCAAGTTGAAGGATTGCTTAAGAAAAAATAGCTTTCTTCATACAATGAGATCCATAAACAGGGCCATAATCACAATCCAGGCCTCTCTATATTTTGTCCTAACTTGAAAATTCCCTGAACCCTGATTGTTCATTTTATCATCTACTCAGTAGCTTTTAGGGTCATAGAAGAAGACAATATTGAATTTTCTGTATATACTGACGCCCAAGTCACTCTCTGTATTACTCAGAGCAGTGGATTTCTCAAATGTTTCTTACTTTCTCTTGTCATGCCCCAGGTGTCTATTGCTCTTTACTTCTTCCTGTCTCTGTATGGAATGGCCTGAAACTGCATTTTGATGAAGATACACACTGAGCCTTACCTATAGAACCAACTATAGGTGTGGTTTTTTATGAGTGGGGTGGAGGCTTGGTACCATGGCATGTGCAGGTGATACAAATTATTTTGTCCTTGGCAGTGCTGCATGTCTATACAAATCCTGTTGGTAGCATATTATTCTTGCTGAGGATCACTACCTTACACCCATTATTATTATTAATTTTGGTCTAGAGAAAATTCCTAGCAATATTGATTATTGACTTTCTAATCTTAGTATATAAGTTGAGTATAAGCACTACATGCTGGTAAAACCAGTTTCACAACTGCTACAGGGAGGACTGTCATAGCATAGACCTGGATTTCAGGAGATACATTTCAATACGTGCACTCTAGGCTACTCAACTCTGCCTCTTAAGCCATATTGTAGAACAGTTCACATTATAGAAGAATGTTTCCTTATCAAGAACAGAGAGATAATAGCTGCCCTCAAACCAGTGAGGGCTGTTGTCAGGATTTAATGAGAGAATGAATGCTAAAATGTTTTGACAACTGTCAACTGCTTGCAAAATTAAGCAATTAATAAATAGATATTTTTTGCTGGCTGTGACCTTTCAAGCATCTAGTTAATGTCCAACCTTGTATTTTATTTAAAATATTAAAAGTGTAACCACTCTTCAGCTTTTCAAATCAATGTTAAAAAGTGGCTCTGTGATAGAAAATAGTTACAAAATTGATATGTTCTAATGAAGGGAAATTAATCATTTAAGTGTTTAATTTTATAAAGACACTGAAGAATTATTTGCTTTACACAATATTTCCTTTACCTAGCAAGCCCTCTTCCCTAATACATTTAAAATTATTCCAGTATATATTTTGAAGTTAGTACTAGATATTTATATTAGTTACTATGAAGAAATATGATGACAAAATTCTTCCTGGGAACATTCCAGAAATGTCTGGCAGTTAGAAGGCTTATTTAAAAATCAGAATTGTTGTAGGAAGTAGGAATTGTTTGAGGACCTAAGAGTAGGACTGGACTTTCTGGCTAAATTGGAAAAGCTGGGACATTATACTTTTTGTGTGAGGTAATGAGGTACCCTACTGTAGAAGGTGGTAAGAGTTTCTGCAGCGGGTAGACCTGGGTGAATTTGACTCCACTGCTTGTCATTGGTGGTTATAAGTGGTTTTGGGCACATTACTAATCTTCACTTTCTCTAGCAACAAAATATAGATTTATGAGAGTTGTGAGCCCTCGCTGAGTAGATGCTGGTGAAGAGGCAGCTTATCTTGCAGGATACGAGTCTGTTTCCTTTTCCCTAACTGCAACTTCAGAGTCTCACATTGGTCTGAAGGGGAGGTTCAAACTAAACTCATGTTTAGTTTCTCCTTCCAAAATACAGTAATAAATGCATTTGCTATGGGTAAGGAAATCCCAGCTACAAGGTCAGGGTTTTCCTCAATATCGAGCACAGAGGACATGGTACATGTTTTATACTTAAATGTGTTTGTTTTTATTCCTGGCAATCACTGCAGGCAGTAGAGAGTATGCTGGATTCTGATTCTCTCATCTGTGAAGCAACTCATTCTAATTTCTTGTACTCACTAGATCCAGCACACCATTGATGTCCTGATTTGAGGCACCAGAGGCTATACATTGTATAATGCAGGGCTGTAACAGTTAGGTGTGGATTAATGCAGTCATTAGAGATCAATCTGCCTTTCAAGGTACTATCCTTTCACTAGTTGCCAATCTTACTCAGAATTTTAGTAATCTTCTTACCTGAACTGGCTAATCAAATGCAAAGATTTTTTTTTTTTGGCCATAAACATATAATGAGATATTTTTTCAGTTGCTTTGTTGAAATCCAGGTATGCTACAAGCAGTTTGGTATAATGGAAAGCATAGAGGGTGAACTCTTGACTCTGCTATCACTTATTTCAGTTTTTAAAACAAAATAGGTTAAAAAATAAATAACAAAATCTTTTATTTCACATAACTAAAAGCATGTTTTTTTTTTTTAATTCCAAAAGCAAACTGTAAAAATCTCATAAAATTTAGCCTATTTTTCATTGTCAACAGAGACTGGTTGACAAAAGTAATTGTAACTATTTATGCATCTGTACTCTCTAGATATGGAGAAAGCAAAGACCCAGACAATTTTCTTGATAGATCAAAATTCAAAAGTAACAGCAGGAATGCTGGAGACTAGTCTGGGTGGGAGAGACATACACTGCATGAACTCTTAATTTTTGTCAGCCATGCTGAGAACAGAAGTCACTGCCAACTGGCTGTATCTAAAATAAATAAATATTATGAGCACGATAGAATAAAAAATCATGCATTGCAGTATTAAAACTCAACATATTTGTCACCTTAAATAAAAAGGGCATAGTCTAAAACTTGAAGTTTTCAGGGTTAGAAGGATGAGAGAAGATTTATATTTGTAAGTGTTCCTTTAAAGAACTTTCTTAAGTGATATGAGACATGTGATGTTGGATTTTGGCATACAGAGTTTATCCAATGTCTCCTTGGCTAAGTTTTCCTTTAAATGTTCTTTTACATGTAAGAGGGCACAGGGATACCAGGTAAAAGTTCAGACACCACTAAATGTCTTTTGACTTTTTTTCACTCCCCAAGTCCTAGGGAAGGCCCTTGTCATCTGAGTTCTAGATGTTTCAAATTATAGCTTTTTCCTTTCTCTCTGATGTATACCACTTATTGCTGTCCCTGAATCTTCCTAAATCATGGTGTAAATGTGACACCTTTAAGCCTCAAATTATTCATGGTCTGGCCTCCACCTCTTAAATAAAATCAATGATGAATTGTCCAACTTATATCAAAATAATAATTTAATAAATATGCTTGTAACCATCATCTATTTTAAAGCAGTACTGCAAATACCTGAATGATCCTCCTCTTTAGAATTTTCTCTTAATCCCAAAGGTAACTACTGTCCTGAATTTGAGTTTATTATTCCAATGCAGTTTGTCATACTTTTACTTTTTTTTAACTTTAACTTTTACTTTTTTATGTATTCACACTTTTTCCCCTTTCTATTGGTGCATTATAATTATACATAACAGTGGGATTTGTTATAATATATTCATATGTGTACACAATAAAACAGTATAATTTGATCAATTCCATTCCCCAGTATCTCCCCTTACCCTCCCCCACCCTCCTCTGATCTCCTTCTTCTATTCTCTTGGTCTCCCTTCTGTTTTTTTTTTAATTTATTCTAATTGGTTATACATGACAATAGAATGATTTTTTTACCCATTGTACACAAATGGAGCACAAATTTTTATTCATCTGGCTGTGAATGGTGCAGAGACACACCAGTAGTGTAATCATACATATATGTAGGGTAATAATATCTGCCTCATTCTACTGTCCTTCCCATCTCCACAGCCCCACTACTCCTTCATGTCCCTCTGCACAATCTGAAGTTACTTCATTCTCCCCCTCCCCCCACTATGGATCAGCATCTGCATATCAGAGAGAACATTTGAACTTTGGTTTTGGGGGATTGACTTATTTCACTAGCATGATATTCTCCAGTTCCATCCATCCGTTTATTGGTAAATTCCATAATTTCATTATTCTTTAAGATTGAACAATATTGCATTTTTTTTGTATATATATATATATATATATATATATATATATATATATATATCTATATATA